>NC_085926.1:42392727-42695757 GCF_029289425.2 Pan paniscus | reverse complement strand
ATTCTAGAACTGGGGAGATGAATGGGGCTTTCCAAACTGCAGTGCACACACAGAGCCCCTGCTGATCAGCCAGGTCAAGTGTGGGTTCTGATTCAGCAGGTCTGGGGTAAAGCCTGGGATTCTGCATTTCTAACAAGCTGCTAGGAGATGCCAGAGCCACCGATTCAGAGACCACTTGTAGTAGCAAGGCCTTAGAGCATATTTAGGAGTCACAGAGGGGTCTGCAGTTCTCGGAGCCCATCTAAACCACCCCTCTCAATGTTTAGTGGGGGAACTGGGGCCAAGAGAGAGGAAGAGACCTGCCCAAGACCACAGAGAAGTCAGCCCTCAGGATCACATGCCCCAGCCCAGTTTTCAGTACACTGCCCAGCTCTGCAGACTTCCCTATGCCCTGTACTGCTAGAAAAGTAAGCTCAGGGTCTCACTGGGAAAAGTGGGGGCACAGCGGAGAGCAGCTTGGAACTCACATGTGGGCTCTGGGGGGTTGAAGTTGGGGGGCAGAGTTTACCTTCTGTCCTGGCTCCAGCCAGCAGGTAAGAGGGAAGCAGTGATGGGTTGGCTTAGGGCTGGAGAAAATTGAACAAGTCACAAAGCCAAATGCACAGGCTCCAGGAAAGTGGGCTGGGCTTGGGGACCAAGCCAGAAGATGCAGGAGGGCTGGGAGAGACTGGCAGGGACACAGAGACTGGGAACACCTGACACTGGGTAGGGCAGCCAGGCCCCAAAGGCCACACAGATACCCAGGGCACCCCAGGTCCCCAAGAGCCACCTGCCACAGCACCAGACTAATTCCAGGCCCCCACAGGGCTTGGATGGACAGAGGTACCAGTGTAACTCTAGTTCTGGTAGGTTCAGCTTTGGAGCCTAGGGACTTCAGCAGGACCAGGAATGGTGGGCAAAGAAGCCAGCAGGGGAGGACCTAGAGGGACTGGGTTTGCTTCCTATGCTCTGGCTGACATTCGCCCTGAATGTCCTTCTAGTCCCTCCAACCATCACAGGGGTAAGTGTTATTTCTAGGCCTCGGATGACCTCTGCCCTCTGCCCTCCACCCTGGTCCCAGGTTCTCGGACTCCCCAGAACAAAAAGGCTGGCAGGCACAAGTGACAGAGATCAAGGCCCTCTGGCAGGCTGCCGAGGTGGAGCGTGACCGGCTCACCGAGTTTGTCACTGTCCTGCAGAAACGGTAACACATGGCACCCAGGGATCTCTCCCATAGGCCTGCATGGGGTGGGGACTGGGGCCAGGCCTCATTTATGACTGGGTCCCCCTCACCTGAGAGCTCGGCTCCCAGTGTTGGTCCAGGGCATTCCTAGCCACAACTCATGTGCCCCACAACCTTGGGGCCTTGTCATCACACTGTGTTTTGCCCTTAGGAACAGCCCCATTCTACATGCACCCAATGGGACTGTTGTATGGCATGTGGACATTGCTGGGAGTCTCAGGGGAGAGACACCCAGAAGTAAATCAGTCAAATCAATCCATCAATAATTAAAATCTGTGATGAGCCTGGCACTGTGCTTGGTGCTGCTGGAGGGTTTGGTGGGAAGAAAACACAAGCTAGACTGACATCTGGAATCGCAAAGAACAAGAGAGGTGCTGATAGCTGGGGAGGCAGGGAGGGAAGCACGAGGCCTGGGGCACTGGACCAGGAGGTATGGTTTTCTCTAAAGGGTTGTTGACAGACTTCCGTTCAGATAAATCAGTGCTCCTCGCTCAAATGATCCTTTTGGCAAGAATTGCAGGTGTCCAGGCCAACACATGGCTCAACCATGTGACCTCCACACTGAAAAATATTAAGCACACCACTGAGTTTCTGCCCTAACAGGCTATATCATGTATCAGTCAAGGCTCTTTGATGACAGACAATAGAAAGCAATTCTGGCTGAATTCATTGAAAGGCAGATTTTTGGAAGGTACTGGCAGACTCCAATGCAGAGAGCAGGAGAGGAGCCTGAGAAGGTGCAGGCATCTTTGGTAGCAGGAAACCCTGGGCAGTTCCCTGGGCCACTGAAATGGCATGGCCAAATGGCTTTTAGCTCTTGTGCCCATGGGTTCTGGGAGAGAAGGTTGAACTGGCCAGTGCTGCGCCCGTATCCACCCCACATGTGAGGGCACTCTGACTGAAGTTCCTCCGGGTGCTCACAGAATGCAGGAAGGGTAGTTTGCCAAAGGGAAAATGGGGGTACTGATAGCAAAAGAAGGAGCTAGGGGTGCAGGGAAGGACAAAACAAAGGATGCCTGCTACCTAAATAGTGAGTGGTCAGCTTTGCTTTCACATAGTACATAGAGAAGATGTGAATTTCAGACATACTCAAGTATATGAGAAAAGCAACATTGATTCTTTTTCTATAATTGGAATGTAATGGATAGTACAAGTCTTTAGTCTATCAAGTAGTAGAAACATACTCAATGCAGGCTTTCTCTCTCATTTCTCTTGAGTTACATCCGAGTTTGGGGGTGTGTGAAAAAGGTGACTCAGTTAGCTATTGCTGCATAACAAACCATCCCAAACCTAGTGGCTTCAAACACAATGGTTTGTGCTTTCTCACGATTCTGTGGCTTGGCTGGGTAATTCTGCCCCACATAATGTCAGCTGGGGTCACTCACTGGTCTTATGCAGCTGGCACCTCAGCAGGGATGCCTCAGTTCTCCTTCATGTGGCTTCTGTCTCCATGTGAGATCTCATTTTCAGGGCCTCTCCACACAGGGCTAGGATTGGGGTGAGGCAAGCAGGGCACCTGGGGTATGAAATGTAAAGAGGTGCTCACACCCAGTCACGTACATGCAACTCTCTGTCTGCCAATATGCTGGCCCTTTTGGGGTCCTTGGGTTCCTCTTGCTACTCTGTGTCATTCTGGGGTGTTGGGGCTCGTGAGGCTGTGCCAGGCCCATCAACCAAGACCTGTTGCCTTTTTTCCTTGAGGTTATTGCTAAGTCCCTGGGCTGTAACAAGAAAAGGGAACCCAGGTACCTTCTGCACTCAAATTCCCTCACATCTATTTGGTTTAAAACTAAATGTTTTAAACTAAAACCATTTAGTTATAACTAAATTGGCCAATCATCAAAAATGATGATTCCTTTCAAAACTGATGATTGGCCAATTAAACCAAATGAAGTATTTTAAATTAAAACTAAACTTTTTAACTAATGTTTTAACTATCCCAAAGTACAGGACCTTCCTTTCTCAGAGATCCTCAATATCTACTCCTTTCTTTATCTGCAGAGTCTGTCCCAGCCTTGCACGGGGGAGGGTGGGGGGGGGGGTCTTTCTCTGCCTAGCTTCCCTTCTCCTCTACTCTGCCCTACAATTTCCAGCTGCCTCAGTTGCCCTCCCCCACCCAGTTCCCTAATCCTGTGTGCTCATCCCAGTGAGACTGCGGTGCTCTGCCTGCCTGCCTCCACCCCACCCTGCAGTGGAAAGGGCCTTAGGCAGAAAGCCAGGGCCATGGGCGAGCCGAGCTCAAGTCCTTCCTTTCCTCAAGTCTTGTATCCAGTGTGTGTCGTCCTGTTGTCCATTGTCTGAAAACAAGTTTTTTCTTACATTTTATCCATTTTTCTAGTTACTTACAATAGGAGTTGGTTAGTCCACCATGACAAAAGTCACTAAATACGTCTCTTTTTTAAAAAGCACGTAGTCGGCTTTGTTCTTAAATTTAATCTGGGAATTTCTGTGTTTGAACAGTATCGTTTAATCCACTTTGATTTTGGTAATATTTAATCACTTTAATTAATATTTTATATTTGCCATGATTTTTCTTTGTTCCTTTTTTTCTCCTTTCTTCCCTTATATTGGACTGATCAAGTTTTATTTCTCTTACTTCTTTACAAGTTTGGAAGTTAGACATTCTATCTCTGTTCTTTTAGTGGTCACCCTTAACTTTTAACATCAAACTCAGCAATCTAAAGTTAGTTGCTTTTGCTACTATCACTTTAAGCAAAAGAATAAATTTAGAATGTTTTAACTTTGATTTCTCCGTTTGTGCCTTTCATGTTGCTGTTTCCTAATATTTCTCTTCCACATTCTTTTTATAAACCCTGAAATTAAACCCTCCAAAGTAAGTCATGAATATTGAATAGTGAATATTCGTTTCCTTTTGCCAACATGTTTGAAAATGTCTTCACTCACTGTTACTTCTTGTATCTCAATCTTCCTTCTAGGTTCACTTTCCTTCTTACTGAGATGCCCTTTAGTTCAGTGAGGCCATGTAAATAGTAAACTCTCTGAGTGTTTGCTTATTTTTATTTTATTTATTTATTTATTTATTTATTTATTTTTCTTTTCTTTTTTTGAGACCAAGTCTCTCTCTGTCACCCAGGCTGGCGTGCGGTGGCATGATCTCAGCTTACTGCAACCTCCGCCTCCCAGGTTCAAGTGGTTCTAGTGCCTCAGCCTCCTGAGTAGCTGGGACTACAGGTGTGAGCCACTACGCCCAGCTAATTTTTGTATTTTTAGTAGAGATGGGGTTTCACCATGTTGGCCAGGCTGATTTCGAACTCCTGACCTCAGGTGATCCGCCTGCCTCAGCCTCCCAAAGTGCTGGGAGTAAGGGCGTGAGCCACCACGCCTGGCCTGTTTATTTTTAAATGTCTTTATTTTGCCTGTCTTGAATGAGAATTTAAGAGAAATTTGGGCATACAATTCTAAATAGATGGGTATTTTTTCTCAGCACTTTCAGGCTATCCCATTGTTTTTTATCATCTACTATTGCTAAAAAGAAATCTGCTATCAGTTTTATTGTCATTCCTTAATAGATTTGTCCTTTCTCTCCGATGCTTCTTCAGATTATTCTCTTTGTCTTTGAAGCTTTGAAATTTCACTGTGATACGTATATACATATACGTATATACACACACACGTATATATGTAATATGCCCATATATGTATATATGTATATATGTGTGACTTTACATATATGTAAATATATATATTTCATATATACATGTAAATATGTGTGTATATTTTTGTATATATGTATATGTAAAGTATACATATGTAAATATATGTAAATATGTTATACGTAATTTTATCTACTCAGAAGTTAGTATTCTTTTTCAATCCAAGGACTTTATATATTCCCAAGGACTGCTATCCATATATTGCCTCTTCCTCACTCTCCCTATTCTTTTAATCTAAAATTCCTAGTCCATATATGTTAGACTTATTCTTTCCTCCATATCTCTTTACCCTTACTATTTTGGGCTGAATTCTGGGTGATTTCTCCAAATCAGCTTTCTAGATCACTAAATATCTTCAGCTGTGCTTCATCTACCATGAAACCTATTTTGATAACTGTATTTTTTGGTAAAAGCTCCTGTTCTCAGCCAGGCACAGTGGCTCACGCCTGTAAACCCAGCACTTTGGGAGGCCGAGGTGGGTGAATCACCTGAGGTCAGGAATTCAAGACCACCCTGGCCAACGTGGTGAAACCCCATCTCTACTAAGAATCCAAAAATTAGCCAGGTGTGGTGGCAGGCACCTGTAATCCCAGCAACTTGGGAGGCTGAAGCAGAATTGCTTGAACCCGGGAGGCGGAGGTTGCAGTGAGCCAAGATCACACCACTCCACTCCAGCCTGGGCAAAAAGAGCAAAACACCCCCGTCTCAAAAACAAAACAACAACAACAAAACCCTCTTGTTCTCTTTCTTATAGCATATGTTCTTTCATTACAATTTTTGCCTTTCTCCTTTTAATAACTTTGAACTTATTCCCTTTAGAGTTTTCTACCATCTTCATTAATTAGGATCCTAAGTAATGTCTGTCGGCTCTCCCCTTGTAGTAAATTATTTCCTTGTGTGGTTTCAATTTTTGTGATTTTATGAGCTTATCTTCAGTGGGGCTTTTTTCCTTGTAGGAGTTCTTAGGTGATGACCTTGTTTCTGTGGAGGTGTTCTGCATTTGTCTCTGTGAAGCTTTTAGGGTTTCAGTGGTCTCTGATTGGTACGTTATGTGAATTTATTGGCTTAGATTCCCTGAACACATGAATGCTGTCCTTGTGTTTCAATTTCACATGATTGGTGCTTCCTCCCCTCCTCCCCATTTCCCAAGGCCCTGTTAGACTACAGGCTTCCTTACTACTTTCCTGAATTGTAGATGGATATTATCTTAGTCCTCTTTTTTTTTTTTTTTTTTTTTTGAGACAGGGTCTCACTCTGTCACCCAGGCTGGAGTGCAGTGGTGTGATCACAGCTCACTGCAGCCTCAACTTCCCGGGCTCCAGTGATCCTCCCACCTCAGCCTCTGGAGTAGCTGGGACCACAGGCACATGCCAACATGCCCGGCTAATTTTTGTATTTTTATAGACTTACATTAAATGCATCTTTACATTTTTATGGGAGTATATCTGTATCACAAATTCCTAAAAAAGAAATGGCTGAATCAAAGAATATGCACATTTAAAATGTTCACAAATCATGACAAATTGCCTTTTAAAATGAATCAATTTACATTCTTACCAATAATGTGAACTGTTTTCCCCATACCCTCACAGTTACTATGTTTTATTAATCTTTAACATTTTTGCCAAACTAACAAGGAAATGCTAATATCTCCTTGTTTTTATCTGCTTTGCTATGACCAAAAGTGAGGATAAGTATATTTTCCACATAACTTTTATGTTTTTTTCTTTTAACTACCTATTCATGCCATTGCACATGTTTTAGAGTTGTTTATATTTTTATTTGACTTATAAAAGAACACTTTATGTATCATATATATGGTATTATGTATATAATGTGTAATATTATGTATGTTTGTCTTCATGAAGATTTTGTGTCATTGTGCTAAATTCATTCTTAGCATTCTTAGGTAGGGGAAACCTCCTTATCTGAGTATTTTTTACCAGCACCCCCACAGTTACAGTCCCCATGAAAGCAAAATTTTTAACATTGAAACAGTCATCATTTGACTATTTAATATTCTTCACTTCACATTGGCATTGGGTCACTTTGGTCAGACTCTTGAAATACAATGAAAATCAATTATGAAGCAAAAAGGTAAATCTTTCAAAATATTTGGAATTTCATGAGATTGATGCACATGAGTTTGGAGAACTATTAGAATCGCAATCAAAGACATTGACAAATTAGGATCTAGCTGAGTTAGGCCTGTTAACAACTGAAGAAAATCAGTGAGACCAGAGATTGGTCAAAAGAGAATAATCAGAATATCAAAGGGTGCAAGAGGTCTTGAAGCTTACGGACATCTGTAGATCCCAGGCAGGAGGAGCAGCCTCAGGTCTGGAGAGGGGGCGAGGACAAAGAAGGAGCTGGTTTTGGTGCGTATTTGCAGGAAAAGTTGTAGAGCCTGCTGATAGATTGGAAGCTGAAGATGAGGAAGAAAGAGAAGGCAAGGGTGACCCCCGGGTATCTGGGCTGAGCAACTGCATGAGTGAGGATAATATTTATTGAGATGTGGAAGGCACATTATAGGGGAGAAGGAGAGAAATCAAGAGATTGCTTATTCCTAAAATTTTGTGGGAATTCACAATGTGGTTTGCTATTTTATATGATGTTTTGCTGTTGGTTTATTATTTCCCCTATTATAAATGGAGTTAAACAAAATGCATACATTATTGAAATTCATAACAGAAAAGTGAAAGCCCCTCCCCGACAGTTGAGTCAATAGCTGCCACATATTCCTTTTTGTTTTCAGTCAAGTGGCTGAATTATGTTATCCTTATATTTATTTGTTTTTAAATTTTTAATTTGTTGTAAATTTTTTAATTAGATCATATATTATGCATAATCTTCTGCTACTTATTTTACTTAGTATATTGCATTTTCATGTCAGTACGTTTTCCTTTTATGGTTACAGAATATTTTATTGCATAAATCCACTGTTATTTATTTACCATTCTTCTATTGATGGGTTATTAGTTTCTGATTTTAAAATACTTTATTGTGTTGTTTCCCT
This sequence comes from Pan paniscus, assembly GCF_029289425.2. NCBI lineage: Eukaryota > Metazoa > Chordata > Mammalia > Primates > Hominidae > Pan > Pan paniscus. The sequence goes on along the minus strand of NC_085926.1, from coordinate 42,687,845 downwards.
CTATTCTCATTTTACTTTTGAGTTTTTAAAGTCAGGAATAGCTACTGATTTTACCAGTGCTTCTTCAGTATCTATTGGAAGGATTACCTGATTTTTTCCTTTAACCTAATTCCGATGTTGAATCTTACAGCTCTAGTGTTCTTGGAACTATGTTGTGTTACTCTCTTACAATGCCATTGAATTTAATGTTATTTCTTTTTTCCTCTATTTTTACTGTGGTAGGCAGAATTCTAACATTCCCACCCCCGATATACATGCCTTATAAACTTCTCTTCCCTTGAGCGTGGGCAGAACCTGTGAATATGGTAGGATATTATTGCCACAATTATGTTAACTTACATGGCCAAGGGGATTTTGCAGAGCTATTTAAGGTTACTCATCAGATGACTTTGTGTTAATCAAACAGGAGACTCTCTGAGTGGGCCTGACCTAATCATATGAGTCCTTTTAGTCTGAGTTTAGCTGTCAGAGACAGAGGAAGCCAGAGTGGAAGCAGCATTTTCTTGCTGGCCTTGAAGACATTCTCCTGCAAACTGTTACAGGAAAGGGGGTTTTGATCCAGACCCCAAGAGAGGGTTCTTGGATCTCATGCAAGAAAGAATTCAGGCGGAGTCCACAGTGCAAAGTAAACGCAAGTTTATTAAGAAAGTAAAGGAATAGGCCAAGTGCGGTGGCTCACGCCTGTAATCCCAGCACTTTGGGAGGCCGAGACGGGCAGATCACGAGGTCAGGAGATCGAGACCATCCTGGCTAACAGGGTGAAACCCCGTCTCTACTAAAAATACAAGAAAATTAGCTGGGCGTAGTGGTGGGCACCTGTAGTCCCAGCTACATGGGAGGCTGAGGCAGGAGAATGGCGTGAACCCGGGAGGCGGAGCTTGCAGTGAGCCGAGATAGCGCCACTGCACTCCAGCCTGGGTTACTGAGCGAGACTCATCTCAAAAAAAAAAAAAAAAAAAAAAAAAAAGGAAAGGAATAAAAGAATGGCTACTCCACAGGCACAGCAGTCCCCAGGGCTGCTGGTTGTCCATTTTTATGGTTATTTCTTGATGATATGCTAAACAAGAGGTGGATTATTCATGCCTCCCCTTTCTAGGCCATATAGGGTAACTTCCTGATGTTGCCATGGCATCTGTAAACTGTTATGGCGCTGGTGGGAGTGTAGCAGTGAGGACGACCAGAGATCAGTCTCATTGCCATCTTGGTTTTGGTGGGTTTTGGCCAGCTTCTTTACTGCAACCTGTTTTATCAGCAGGGTCTTTATGACCTGTATTTTGTGCCAACCTCCTATCTCATCCTGTGACTTAGAATGCCTTAACCATCTGGGAATGCAGCCCAGTAGGTTTCAGCCTTATTTTACCCAGCTCCTCTTTAAGATGGAGTTGCTCTTGTTCAAATGCCTCTGACATTTTCCCCCCATCCCTTTTATAGGAGAACCATTAATCCTAAGGGTTGCAGAGGGACGAAGATCCATCTTTTGTAACTTCTCCAGGCTGAATAGGGGCGATGATATTCCTCCCTCTTGTGTTCAGGGTAGTGAGGAGCTCAGTCAGAAAGCATCAGTATGGTGAGGGCCATTCATAACTCTTGAGTCCAACAAAAGGTGATATCTGGAAGATTAATAAGGTTCAATTTAAGGAAGTATTCAGTAAGCTTATCCTGCATTCCTATACAAAGAGTACAACAGCAATATATTCCACAACAGTAAAGCAAGGTAAGTAAAATTATCCCAAGTAAACTAAATTAGAAGGCTTTCCATGAACTGGCCAACTGTTGGAACCAAGCTGATATGGGGTTGCTAGCCAATTCCAATACATGCCCAGAATTAGAATACTGATCCAGATTTTTACATGACCCATCCCTCGTGTTTCTTCTGGACAGCAGTCAGAGATCACTGGCTGGCTCACAGGAATAAACAAGGTCAGTTGCCCAAGGGGTTTTTATTGGCTCTACAAGTCAAATTTGATTCCTTAAAGGAAAGCACACCATTCAAGTCAAAGTTTTGGTAAAATAACCAGTTTCTCCAATTGTGTCCTGTTGCAAAAGAAAACAGATTTGTATTGCAATTATGCAAATAACTACGTTGCCATAAGTTAAGAATACTCACACATAGTTTCCAAATTGTGGAGAAATCAGGTAGAGAGAAACAAATATGTTCCAAATTTTGTTCACAGGAGTATGCTTTACTCAATTGTTAAAAGCTGTAAATAGCTGAAAAGTTTCCTTGACTCTGAAAAACAAAACAAAGGATCAGCAACGTTTGAAACAAAATTAAAAAGATTACTTTAGACTTCTTCAGTTTAGTACATGCAGTTAACTTCTGTTTGATATTCAGGAACATTTCAGCTCTCTATGAGTCCTGAAAGTTTTTTCCTCTATTCTAATGTTACAATTTCCAAAGTTATCAGAAACTTGCATTCAAGAACATCTGTCAAAGTCCTGTAGTTGATTATAAACCACCTTCTAAAGAGGATTAAAACAAGACAACAATTGTAGATGATAAAAAGTCTTAGGACAGCCACTATTAAATCCACAATTGACTAGGAAATTTTGGTTGCCTCTGTGGCACACAATGATTTTATGTAATAATTATTAATAACACATTAAGTCATATCAGAATTATAGGAGTTTTAAAAATAATTTTGGAACATATACCAGTAACACATTTATACAAATATAGTCCGACGAAAGCCAAACACTATTTCATTTTTGACAATGCTTTCTATATGATTTTTATACCCAATAAGCCAAATGTTACTGTTGCATTAGTGCGTTATTGATGTCAAATCCAATTCTTAATAAAACCTTATAGATAAATTTATTTAATCTTAATCAGTTTGAACATAAGGTGAGATTCTTACAAATTTTGTATAGCCCTTTACAAATTTTTGTTAAAGAGATCATAGGCAGGTTTTTGCTCTAAGAAAAACCTGTTGTGCTTTTATTCCAATGTTTAATTGACGGAAAAGCTGAATAATACCCCTTTAACTTTAGTCAGTATGTTCACACACAGAATTTCTTTTACAATTAATTTTTCACAAACCTTCCACCCCTTGCTTAAACCTTTAGTTTTATTCTAACTTAAACAATCCTTTAACCTTTAATCTAGGCAAGAAAAATCCACATTCCCATGACTTCTTATAATTTTTCACCAAAAACACATTTCACTTTCTTTACACACCTCGCATGTAAAACTGTTTCTTCAGTAGTCTCAATTACATGTTACAGTGATAACTCTTAGCAACTTTTACTTTTGGTGAAAACCTTGGTAAGTTTGGGATTTTAATTATGTACTAGTATGGAGCCTAGGACAGCAAACAGAAGTGCAGATAAGGTCTGACTCTTTCCAGCGTCTAACTTCTAATGTGTCCCAGGCCTTACCTAGCTGTAAAGCAGGTAAGTCATACAGTTAAGAGTCATAATGGCATTTTACAAGGCATTTAGCAGGCCTAACAACCTTCAAATTACACAACATTTCTTGCGTAAATTCCCTTTTTTTAAACAACTAGTCATTTTACTTTAGGACGAGAATTTACCATACAACATCCTTTCTTACATAAAATCTCTTTTCTTTATAACCATCTTTGCATAGCTAGGGGGCATGGCTAATTCCACATGTCCCCAGGCCTTATGTAGAATCTAATGCTCCAAAGTAGGTAAATTGAACAATTTTCAAAAGTCAAAGAAGCAGTTTATGATCTTAAAGAATTTAGTAAATGTAATATCTGATCTGCATAATTTAGACTAAATGTTTACATTTTTGAAGATATTTTTATACCAATAATCTTTAAAACTCTATTTCCCAAAAATTACTTAAGTCACAGGAACTAAAAGACATTATGCTTTTTATTTTTCTGGTAAAATATTTAAGCTCTTATTATTTTCAAACCAAATTAAAGTTCTTTCATGTATAAACATCACACACATAATACATATACATATAGACAGAAGATAAAGGAGTCATCCCCTAAGCTGGGAATGGAACCCTGAACCCAGGCTGCCATTGTGAAAAGAGAAAGCATGGCCACATGGTTACAAGGTCAAGCTCCCAAGGATTTACAAGACAAGAAGGAAACCTCATCCAGGTTTTTCAGGGATCTGCAGCAAAGTTTGTAACTGACCAGTTTGCTGGGCCGTCTTGAAAAGCAGGCTTATGGGTGTCCTAAGCCTGTGTTCCATCATAAGGTACCCCTCTTTATGATGGAACAATACAGAAAAACACATAAAGCACACCAGATTCGCTGCAGCTTAAGACTAGCCTCACAAATCCTTTTTCTAATTAATTAAAACTTTACAGGAGATAAACAATGATTTTTACCAGTCTGCACAGAGAGAGAGAGAGAGAGAGAGAGAGAAAGAGGAAAGCAGTGCCTGAGGCAGAGTGGGGAAGGTGAGGTGCTCAGAGAGGCCAGAGAAAGACCCCCCATTGCAGCGACACTGAAAAGTTCAGGCGGCTGCTTGTCAGTAGTGAAGGGATCTTTTCCAGCAGTCCCATCCGCTCTCAGCTTTCCCTTTTAGGGAAGAAAAAGCTCCCCATGTCCCACAGTCCTGTACGTGCCTAATCTTGTCACCCGTAGCCATCAGCGAAGAGTGCGAGACAGATTAATCCAAAGAGAATAGCAGTTAACATCCCGTAGTGCCAAACCCATTTTTAGCTGAAAGGGACTTTACCAAGAGGAACTTTACTGAGAGGACCACTAACTCCCTACATCTTAGAAGGGACTGTAACCCTCCTAAGTTGGGCCTCTAACCCAAGGTCAGTCAAGCATCTTTGTTTTTTATTAAGAGGGGCCTCTGACCCACTTTGTCTTAGGAGAGATGCTAACTCCCCTAAGTTGGGCCTCTAACCCAATCCCATCCTTTACCCGGGTTTATGTACCCCACTTACCCAAAGTCATCCAATCAGTGCTGAAGTCTATTTCCTTTGGGTTGGGGGGTTCTCCTCAGTATCATCCCTTCTGTGGTTCACCAGAAAGATGTTACTGGATCCCACCACTTACCTAAAGTTAGCCTTTGGGTCAGGGGTTTCCTCACTATAGTCGCTTCCGTGGTCACCAGAAAGATGTTACAGGACCCCAACACTTACGCAAAGTTAACCTTTGAGTTGGGGGTTTCCTCACTTTAGTCCCTTCAGTGGCCACCAGAAAGATGTTACAGGAAAGGGTCCCGATCCAGACCCCAAGAGAAGGTTCTTGGATCTCATGCAAGAAAGAATTCAGGGCGAGTCCACAGCACAAAGCAAAAGCAAGTTTATTAAGAAAGTAAAGGAATAAAAGAATGGCTACTCCACAGACACAGCAGTCCCCAGGGCTGCTGGTTGCCCGTTTTTATGGTTATTTCTTGATGATGTGCTAAACAAGGGGTGGGTTATTTATGCCTCCCCTTTCTAGGCCATATAGGGTAACTTCCTGGCATTGCCGTGGCATCTGTAAACTGTCATGGCGCTGGTGGGAGTGTAGCAGTGAGGACGTCCAGAGGTCACTTTCATCATCATCTTGGTTTTGGTGGGTTTGGACCACCTTTTTTACTGTAACCTGTTCTATCAGCAGGGTCTTTATGACCCTGTATCTTGTGCTGACCTCCTATCTCATCCTGTGACTTAGAATGCCTTAACCATCTGGGAATGCAGCAGTTGGTTTCAGCCTTATTTCACCCAGCTCCTATTTAAGATGGAGTTGCTCTTGTTCAAACGCCTCTGACAAAACCACTGTGCTTTGGAGAGAACAACATGGCGGTGGATGGTTGTGGTATTATGCAATAACAACACAAAATGGACAAAGACACATCGTTAGACCCAGCTGGGTAACATACCTGAACTCCAGAATAGGGAGAAAAATCTAGGAGCTGACAACCAACCAAGTCATTAGCCAGCAAGAAAATGGAGACCACAGTCCTAGAACTACAGGGGACTAACTTCTGCTAACAACCTGAGTGAGCTTGGAAAAGGATCCCATGCATCAGATGAGATAGCAACTCCTTCTGACACCTTGACTTCAGCCATGTAAGACACTGACAAATTAGCTAGGCCAACCTTGGACTTCTAACCTACAGAAACTGTGAAATAATAAATTTGTGCAGTATATGTATGTTTTAATTGTGGTAAGCTATATACACCAAACATTTGTCATTTTAACCATTAAAAGTATACAATTCAGTGGCACTGATTACATGAACAATACTGTGCAACCGTTATCTCTATTTCCAAACTTTTTCATAACCACAAACAGAAACTCTATTACTATTAAGCAATAGCTCCTCATACGCCACCTGCTAAGCCCAGCATCTAGTAACCTCTTTACTTTTTTTTTTTTTTTTTTTGAGATGGATTCTCGCTTGTCGCCGAGTCTTGAGTGCAATGGCATGATCTCGGCTCACTGCAACCTCTGCCTCCCGGATTCAAGCAATTCTTCTGTCTCAGCCTCCCAAATAGTTGGGACTACAGGCACCCACCACCATGCCCAGCTAATTTTTGTATTTTTAGTAGAGATGGGGTTTCGCCATGTTGGCCAGGCTGGTCTTGAACTCCTGACCTCAGGTGATCCACCCGCTTCAGCCTCCCAAAGTGTCGGGATTACATGCATGAGCCACCATGCCCAGCCAGTAACCTCTTTTCTATGAATTTGCCTATTCTAGATATTTTGTATAAGTGGAGTCATACAATATTTACCCTTTCGTGTCTGGCTTATTTTACTTGGCACAATGTTTCCAAGGTTCATCCGTATGGTAGCATATGTCAGAACTTCATTCCTTTTTATGACTGAATAATATTTTATTGTGTGCATGTACCACATTTTGTCAATCTATTCATCTGTTGATGGACACTTGGATTGTTTCCACCTTTTTGGCTATTGTGAATAATGCTACAAGAACATTGCTGTACAAGTACCTGTTTGAGTCCCCGTTTTCAATTTGAGAAGTGGAATTGTTTGATCATAGGGTAATTTTATGGTTAGCTTTTTAAGGAGCCACCAAACTTTTCCACAATGGCTGCACCACTTTATAGTCCCACCAGCAGTGTACAAGGGTTCTAATTTTTCTATATCCTCACCAACATTTATTTTCCTTTTTTTCAATAATAGCCATCCTAGTAGGTTTGAAGTGATATCTCTTTGTGGTTTGGATTTGCATTTCCCTAATGGCTAATGATGTTGAGCATCTATTTATGTGCTTATTGGACATTTATATATTTTCTTTGGAGAAACACAAGTCTTTTGCCTACTTTTTAATTGGGTTGTTTGTCCTGTTGTTGAGTTGTAGTAGCTCTTTATGTTTTTTGGAAATTTTTTATTGTTTCAAGCCACTATTTGTGGTAACTTGTTATGCAGCGGTACTAATACATTTACCCTATTATTAACTGGGAAATCAAGTTTTTTTAAACTTATAGGAAGCCATCTATTTCTTCTATATTGTGGAATTGTCAGAATAGCAAAAATCATTGGTTCCTTGGAGGTTAGATAGAACTTTCTTGAGAACCTGGCTTGGCCTGATTTTTTTTTTTTGGAGGTAGATCTTTGACAACCTTTTTTCAAATTTAGATTTTCTGTGTCTTCTTGAAGTAATATTAGTACATCTTGTTTACTTACAGAATTAAACATAATAATGCTTATGCAGTGCCTTAACACAGTAGTTGGTATGTGGAAAGCACTCAAAAAAAGTATTAGCTGTGCTGTTGTTATAAGATTTTTCTCCTTGTCCTGGAGTTCAGGTATGTTACCCAGCTGGGTCCAAGGATGTGTCTTAGTCCATTTTGTGTTGCTATAACAGAATACCACAGACTGAGTAATTTATAAAGAAAAGAAATTTATTTCTCACAGCTCTGGCGGCTGGGAAGTCCAATATCAAGGTGCCAGCGTCTGACAAGGGCCTTCTTGCAGCATCCCGTGGTGGAAGGCAGAAGGGAAATGGCATGGGGAAAGTTGAAGAGGGGACAAAGTTATCCTTTATCAGAAACCCACTCTCATGATAACTAACACACTCCACTACTGACCAGTGGAAATTTCTGTGATGATGGAGTTGTTCAGTATCTGCACTGACCAATACAGTTTAAGAACTTGAAATGTCACTAGTGTGACTGAGGAACTGAATTTTTAATTTAATTTTCATAAACTTTTTTTTTTTTTCTTTTTGTTACAACAGAGCCTCGCTCTGTTGCCCAGGCCAGAGTGCAGTGGTGCGATCTCGGCTCACTGCAACCTCTGCCTCCCAGGCTCAAGTGGTCCTCCTACCTCAGCCTTCCAAGTAACTGGGACTACAAGCACATGCCACCGTGCCAGGCTTATTTTTGTATTTTTTGTTGTAGATATGGGGTTTTACCATGTTGTCTAGACTGGTCTTGAACTCCTGGGCTCAAGTGATCCACCCACCTATGCCTCCCAAAGCACAGGCGTGAGCCATCGTGCATGGCCTGAAATTTAATTTTTTTTTTTTTTTTTTTTTGAGACAGAGTTTCGCTCTTGTTGCCCAGGCTGGAGTACAATGGCACAATCTCAGCTCACTGCAACCTCCACCTCCCTGGTTCAAGTGTTTCTCCTGCCTCAGCCTCCCAAATAGCCGGGATTACAGGAGCATGCCACCACACCTAGCTAATTTTTTTTTTTTTTTTTTTGTATTTTTAGTAGAGACGAGGTTTCACCATGTTGGCCAGGCTGGTCTGGTCTCAGACTTCTGACCTCAGGTGATCCACCCACCTCGGCCTCCCAAAGTGCTGGGATTACAGGTGTGGGACCCCGGGCCCAGCCCCTGAACTTTAATTTTAATGGCTACATGTGGACATGAACCTCGCAGTCGCTGTGTTGGGCAGCACAGCTCTATCATATTCTATCACGTTCTACAGTATGAATATGTTACCACTTACTTGTTTGTCCCCTGATGATGGGCCTTTAGGTTGTTTTGGGTTTTTGCTTTTGCAAATAAAATCTCAAGGAATATGCTTAAATATGTGTTAGTAGCTGTTTACTGTGTTACTATACAGCTTTTTATTAGTAGTTGTATACTGTTCAAAATTGTTGTCATTCTGTTCCTTTTGACCCTTCACCAAGGTGGAAAGATCACTTCCTCCAACACTGTCAGTTTCAAGGCTGCCCCTCTAATTTTCAGGTGTGCATGTAACTCTTGGCTTGGGTTAGATCTCAGGGAGTTCTGGCTTTCTCACTAAATGAACCTTTAGTATCACAGAAGTCTGAAATGGCACACCTAGCCACAGGAAGGACCTAAGCTCAAGCTCCAGTGGGATTAAACAAGTGCTTCATGTGAAATAACATTTATGACAGGCATGTAGAAAACAAAACAATAAGCTTAAGATAATCACTAACTCCAAGAAAAGCGAACAATTAAATGAGAAAGGACATATGACACTGTGCGTCATGGCTCTAATTGTCCTAACATAGACAGGCTTTTGGTGTCTATGCCCTTTGCTCCCTGCTGTTACGCCTGTGAGTGCTTTATGTTACATGAAAAAGAGATTTTGCAGATATGATTATTGTTATGGACCCTAAAATGGGAAGATTATCCTGGATTATCTGGTGGGCTCAATCTAATCTTTTGAGCCCTTAAAAGCAGAGAAATATCTCCGTCTGGGATTATTCAGAGAGATGCTGTGGAGGAAGTCAGAGAGGGTAGTGAGATTCAAAGTGTGATAAGGGTATCTAGCTGGCTTTAAAGATGGAGGGGGCAAGGTGGCTCCTAGAAGGTGAAATTGACCAGCAGCCTGCAGGGAACAGGGACCTCAGTCCTTCAACTACCTGGAACTGGATTCTGTCAACACTCTGAATGGGCCTGAAAGTGGATTTTCCCCCGGAACCTCCAGATAAGAGCCCAGGTCAGCCAACCTCTTGATTTCGGCTTGTGAAACCAGAAGCAGAGAAACCCACTGAGCTTGCCAGGCCTCTGACTTAAAGAACTGTGAGATAATAGATTTGTGTTGTTTTAAGCTGCTAAATTTATGGTAATTTGTTATAGCTGTGATAGAAAACGGATCCCTAATATCAATTCATCCAAAAACGTATACAGGTGATTCTGTTTCGTAGGGGGAGAGTACTAAAATAAAACTAAATTCTTATTTTGCATGACAGGAAGTCAAAAGATTATATTTAAACCTTATATAAACCTAAAAATAGCAACATAAGCATCTGTAGAAATATGGCAGTAAATATTAAAAGAAACAGCTAGAAGTGTTATAAGTGATTGCTTTTAGAGAGCAGGAATTGGGAATGATGGGGCTGGGAGTGGGCTGATAATTTTTAAATTTTAACCTTGGAGAGGACCATATGGTGTTTAAATGCATGTTCCTGTGTTACTGCAATGAAAATGAAGAGGTCCCATCACCACCAATGTAAGATGTGCCCATCTCTCTAAGGGCCTGAGCAAGTGGGGTGGGGCCTGCCCCTGCCTGCCAGGGCATGTAGCATCCCCTCCTCTCTAATCACCAGGGTGGAGGAGAGCAACAGCAAGCTCCTGGAGTCGGAGAGGAAGCTGCAGGAGGAGCGACACCGCACCGTGGTGCTGGAGCAACATCTGGAGAAGATATGCCTGGAGCCAGGGAAGGCATCAGCCTCCCAGAGAGCAGCTCCCAGGACCAAAACTGGTAGGGGCCAGGGCAGTAGTCTCAGTGCAGGGGGTGGAGGCAGTGTTGCTGCTAACAGAGGAGCCAGGCAGCTGCACTGTTCAGCCCATCAGTGTGCATGTGGGAAGCAGAGCTTCCATCAGGGTGGAGCTCTGCCTGCCTCCACTGTGGGGTGTTCTTTCCCCGGGCCTCTCAGTCAGAAGCAGGAGCCCCAGAGCTCCATTGCCTCGTGTGGCCCTGGCCTGGCCACCTGTAAGCCCTCAGCATGAGGTGGCAGTGCTGAATGCCCCCAGCCACCCTAGCCCTCAACCCTCTATCCTGAGCTGACTTCATTCAAAGTGGTCATGGGGCACAGCTGGTCTGCTGGGGAAGCCCAAGCAACAGTGGCTGAAGCAGGGGAGGAGTCCCTTTGTGCCTCCTGCAATGGTCAAGTTGATATAAGCAGGAAGTAGCCTCACCAGAGGTTTGGGGACCCAAGCTCCCTCTGTTTTGTGGCTCCACTATTCTCAACATGCAGCTTCCATCTTCTGGTCTACAATGACTGCCTGAGCTTTCCCATCAGCATCAGGAAGGGGAGAAGGGAAGGAGACAAACTTCTCCTTAACTTTTACGGTTGCATATGTCACTTCTGCTCTCATCCCATCAGCCAGACAGTTGGGCATAGCCAGGTGCAGAGGGAAGCTGGGAAATGCTGTCCTTAACTGAAAGGTCTATCGCTCGAACACAGTGGTTCTCAAGGTGCAGTATTCAGACGAGCAGCATCAGCATCTTGTGGGGCTGGGGCGAGCTGGAGGATGCCAGAGCCAGAAGCCATTTCTGGGATGGCTGACTCCCAGGGAGGAAGGGTCTCCAATGTGGAGGGGCTGGGCCTGCCTCTGTCTGACCTCCCATCCCACCCATCCCAGCCCCCTCCAGGCTCTGGAGTGGAGGTGCTGCTGCCCCCACTGCACCCTCTTTCAACACCCCAGTAGTCCCCCAACCCCTCCCCAGCCAAGGATGGTCAGACCCTTGGTCTCAGTGCTCAGCCCAGATGAGGTCAGAACGTTTCAGAAGGGTGTGCCAGAAGTAGGGCATAAAGAGGGTGTTGGGGCCACTTGCTTTCTCTTCTCCCACCAGCAGGGCCAGGAGCTTCTGAGAATCCAGGCCGGGAAGGAAGGGTCTCTGGGGCTTAGCTTTGCTGACCCTCTTGGACTCTCAGGAATATGTTCCCTAGGATTGTGGCTTCTCCAGGCTGGGGCTTACCTCCTGCAGGGCAGCAGGACTTCCAACCAGGGAGAGCTAAGCCACAGCAGGCAAGTCACTTTGTTCCCTGCTGGACAGTGAGGGCAGCTGCCTGAGGGAAAGTGTCCAGGTGGCCTCTGCTGCCTACTGGCTTTTAACATGGGCAAAATCCTGCCCCTCTGGTGAGCAGAGCACCACTTAACCGCCTCCCCCTGGCCCATCCGTAAAATGAGGAGGCTAGATTTATAATTCAGTCCCCCATGGCAGTCTCACTCCAGTGGGGGAGCTAGACATCTGAGCAGAGATGGAGGAACTGGGAGGGGATGTGGCCTGCAGATCCCCGAGGGAAGGACAAGTGTCGGTGCTTGGAAGCTTAGCTGGATGCTTGGAGGAACAGGGAGGAGGCAGGGAGGCTGGAGTGGTCCAATCACACAGGGCCTTGAGAGCCAAATAGAATTCACTGAGGCTGCCAAAGCTCTAGAGGCATAAACTATGATCCCTTTTTTTCAGCTAAGGAAACCAGCTCAGAGAGGCTGATAGTTTGCCTGAGGCCTCTCAGCAGAGGGCGAAAGCCAGGTCTGCTGATGCCAAGTAATTTACTGTGGGTCACACCACCTCTGAGGGCCTTTTCAGTCCCGAGGTTTTCTGATGCTGTGATTTTGCCCAAGTTCGCCACCACCAGTTGAGCTTTGTCTTTTTTTTTTTTTTTGGAGACAGAGTCTCACTCTGTCCCTCAGGCTGGAATGCAATGGCGCGATCTCAGCTCACTGCAACCTCCACCTCCCTGGTTCAAGCAATTCCCCTGCCTCAGCCTCCCAAGTAGCTAGGATTACAGGGGTTCGCCACCACACCCTGCTAATTTATGTATTTTTAGTAATGATGGTGTTTTACCATGTTGGCCGGGCTGGTCTTGAACTCCTGACCTCAAATGATCCACCCCCCTCGACCTCCCAAAGTGCTGGGATTATAGGCATGAGCCACCGCACCCGGCTGAGGCTCTTTTTGATTCCCTGTGTCACAGGGCTTAGAAAATTCCATCAGGCTGAACAAGCAGTTTCCCATCCAGGGCAGCTCTAGTTGGGGATGTGGAGGTGCTCAATGCGTGGAATAAGCCAAGGGCAGCTTAGCAGTGTCCCCTGGAGCCAGGAAAGGCCCTGAAGAACACTCAGTCCAGCCCCTGTAGAGGGCAGAGCCACTCTGCTGCCTCCCCAGCAATGAGACAGATTTACACAAGACTAGTCTTGAGGTGCATGCCTCCATTCCTGGCGAATTTTTGTGTATTTTTAGTAGAGACAGGGTTTCACTGTGTTGGCCAGACTGGTCTTGAACTCCTGACCTCAAGCAATCTGCCCCTGTTTGGCCTCCCAAAGTTCTGGGACCACCCCACCCTGGGCTGCTTTGTCTCCTTTTTGTGAACATTCTGTACCTTTCAACTCCAGGACCCTGAATCCCCTGCTTCCTAGTATGAAGCTGCTGGCCTGGATGGGGACCACTGGTATGAGGGCATCAGGTACAGTGACAGTCTAGACTCAGGCTCAGCCTGCAGGCCAGACCTCAGGCTCAGCTGGCTTCTCTTTTTGAAAACAAATTACCAGGCTGGGCATGGTGGTTTACGCCTGTAATCCTGGCACTTTGGGAGGCCTAGCCAACATGATAAAACCCTGTCTCTGCAAAAAATACAATAATTAGCTGGGCATGGTGACAGGCACCTGTTGTCCCAGCTACTCAGGAGGCACAAGAATCGCTTGAACCCTGGAGGCGCAGATTGCTGTGAGCTGAGATCACGCTACTGCACTCCAGTCTGGGTGACACAGCAAGACTCTGTCTCAAAAAAAAAAAAGAAAAAAAAAAAGAAAACAAATTACCAGAAACTTGTAAAGTATAAAGGTGGAGACAGGGTGGTGAGGAACCACCCTGGTACAAAGCGGGCAGAGTCAGGGCTGTAGCAGAGGCCAAAGCCAGGGGCAGAGGCATGCAGAGGAGGCATCAGGGAGGGCTTCGGAGGGAGGCAGAGCTCAGAGTTGCCCTGCACCCCGAAGGCGGTGTAGCGTTTCACCATGTGGAAGAGCAGGCAGTGGGCAATGGCGGGAGGAGAAGCAGGGTGCTAGCACAGGGCTGTGGCCTCCTCACAGAAAGTGGTTGCTGCTGCCCCACAGGTCTGCCCACCTCTAACAACAGGCACAACCCAACCAGGAGCGAGAAGAAGGACCCATCCTTTGCCCAGCTCTCCGATGTGCCCGTGGAATCCCAAATGGAAGAGCTGACAACCAGGTGCTCCCCTGCCCCGCCTTCCTGAAAGGGTAGGGTTGTCTGAGAGGAGGTGCCTCCATGGGCAGAGGGACTGTGTCCCTCCCCTTGCACTTTTGACTCATTTGCCCAGAAGGCTTGTCCTGTTTGGTCCTGGGTTCTAGGCCTGCAATTCAGGGACTGGCCTTCAGAGGACAGAGGGCCCGGCCCAAACCCCAATGACCCATAGTCCAAGAGAAATTTTATCAAGCATGGATCACTGAACCCAGTTTCTCACTACGTTAAACCTTTTAAGATCCCACGCAGCCATGGGAAGGGAAAGACGGGAGCCTCTACAAATTGGAACTCAATTTGTAAGGGGCCTTGAGGTAGCTTACATTGCAGGGAGCCAGGCCCATAGAGAGGAATCCATGGTACCCACAAGAGTCAGTGAGAGGAGGAGATGGGTCAGAGGGAAGCCTGAGCCTGAAGAGCAGCCATGCTGGCAACCACATTCCCAGGGCCCTCTGTCACCCATGCACACCTGTATGCAGCTCCAGCCACACTGAGCACTGTCTCCTGTGGTCCAGGCTGGCCATCCAGGTGGAGGAGAATGAAATGCTAAAGGCTGCCCTGGGCAGTGCCCTGCGGGGAAAGGAGGAGGACTTCCGGATGTACCATGAGATCCTGGGCCAGGTGAAAAGTGTCTTCCTGCAGGCCCTGCGGCAGCAGAAGACAGGCAAGCAATAGGATGACAGCCCAGTGTCGGCCTGGCCGGGTGGGCAGCCTCAGGTCTTGAGAGGATAAGACTCTGTCTGAGGACTCCATCTGCTCCGGGAAGCCAGCCCAGGGCAGCCAGCTCAACCACTTCTACCAGAAGAGGCTCCTTAAGGATGACCAAAACCAATGTCTCAGGCCAGGAAGGCAGAAGAGAAGCCCTGGTGGGACACTGCAGGAGACCCTGGGCCGGCTGGGTTACAGCAGCAGGGAGGCCCAGCAGCCCACTGGCAGAGGCGAGAGCTCTGGGACGGCAAGGCGGCTGTGAATGGACAGATGCAGTCCCTCGGGCAGGTGTTCATCGCCCTCATCCTAGGTACTAGCCCTGGATGTCCCCATGGCTTCACACACAGAAGAGCCCTTGGTTACCCTAAGTGGGCATATCCCCCATGCCACTCAGCCCTGCCCTATCCCCTCACCCCCATCCCGGCTCCATCTGTAGCCATCCACACCCTACACAGACTTGGGGCACTATGCTCTCAACCAGTTTGTCAGCCCACTCCTCAGGACACTTCCTCAGGTGCAGACCCTTGGACTTGTAATAATAATAAGTATTTTCATAATCACTGCAGCTCCCAGTGAGTGAGCATCTACTGTGGCAACCTGACCCCATTCAGTCCTCTAATGACCCAGGGGTTTGTTGTCTTATTTGACAGATGAAGAAACTGAGGTTCACAGAAAGAAGCTGAGCTAATATTTAACTGCAGTCTGCCTGACCCCAAAACCAGGGTCTTGCCGTTCAGAGATTACCCAGGGTAGGCGCACCCACCCACCACTGAACAACCCCACCCCTAGGCAGCAGCTCCAAGAGGCATCTTCGTTTGCTCACCAAGACTGCAGCTGATGGATGCTGGTGGCAGAGGGCCGAGGTGGGGCTCAGCTGGAGCTTCAGGCAGAAGGGTTTTGAGGTAGTGGCTCCAGTCAAAGGTACAGTGCACCTCCCTCGCCATGGTGAACTTGGAGGGATGCTGCAGGGGCACCCTAAGATCCGCAGGCCTCTATGACTGTCAGTGTTGCCCTTTCTCAGCTGTAACTATGCACTTATAGCTACAGGAAGGAGTGGCCCCAAGGAGGGTCACTCATAGCCACACACCCCAACTCCGACACCCTGGCCACACAGGTGCACCCACAGCCCCACACAAAGATGCAGATGCACACACATACCTCAATTCAGGAGCATGCAACTGTACGTGCACACAGGCACCTCCATGTGTGCACACTCATGGACACACAGGTGCAGATGAGCACACACATGTGGATGTGGACACACATTCCCACACGTGAAGACATAGCCACTTGTGTGTTGCTTGTGCAGTGATGCACAAATGCAGGTGCACATACTGTGAAAACACCCCCTTCCCCAGGAAAAGCCACTGGGGCTCCTGCGAGCATCTTGTCAGCTCCTTCCTTGGAAAAGCCACTGCGGCTCCTGGGACCCTGTCTTCTCAGCCCCTTCCTTGGGGATGGGGCTATGGAGGGACCCTAGCTGGCCCCCACTCCTCAGGGAGCCCCTGACCCTGCTTGGGATCACACGGATCTAGAGATCCCACAGCAAGTTAGAGCAAAGGCCACCGGGATGAACTGATGATTCTGGTGGGGTCCTAAGGGTCTCTGGGAAGGAAGAGTTTTTCTCTGGTTCCTTGTGAAGGAAAATGGCCAGGCAGAGAGCCAGGAGAGAGAGGGTCTGTGCTTGGAGGGGACAGTGTGTGACAGCGAGGGGTGGGCTGGATGTAGAGTCTGAACACAGAGGAGTCAGCACCTTCTCCTGCAGGCCCTGAGGAGCTCCAGAGGGTGATCTGAGTATGAGGGGTACAGGCTCTGGCCTCAGTGCAGTCCCAGGGAGTGAGAAGCAGGCATAGGATCAGCCATCCTTCCTCAAGATCACCTCAGGGAAGTGCAGAGATGGCGTGACCCACACTCCAGCCACTTCAGGGTGGTTCTGCTGCCCTTCCTGGGCTATGCCTGAGAAAGGAAGGAGCATTAGGTCATGGAGTCTGGACAGGTGGGGCTGCCTGGGGCATACTTCTCTCCCCACTTACCAGCTGTGTGGCCTTGGGCAAGTTATTTAACCTCTCTGATCCTCCACATTCTCATCTATAAAATGCAGACAATAATAGAATCCTCCCTCAGGGGGCTGTTATTAATATGTATGTCAAAGAATAACCCAAAGACGTTTCACTAATTATTAGCTCTCTGTTTATTTCTGTACAAGGAACATGTATCTATAGACTGATTTCAACAAGAGTTATATAACAGAGAGGGGAAAGAAAAACTGCAGACAGGCAGGCACGGGAAATCTTGTTTGCACATTTTTGGGTAAACTGATTTGCTGGTGTCTTGCTTTGGCCAACTCTGTATATAAAGACGAGTGTTTCAGCTTTCAGATTCCACAGGCAACCTTGACAGCATTGCTGTGGTGCCATGTGCGGGAGTGCCTGTCATGTCTGCTGGCACCTACCACCGGGCACCTCCCCACCCCTAGCTTGGTTAGATCAGGTCTGCTCCATTCCCTCATTGGAACCCTCTGCAGGGTTCACTGAGATAAAGTGTCCATTGCTTACAGCAGCTGCTCGCACACAGTAAGCGCTTAATAATTATTCGCTCTTAGTGTTCCCTCCATTTGTTCAACCAGAACTTGTTGAGCAGTTCCTCTGCCCCAGGCACAGAGGTGCCGAGGTGAGGCAAACACAGTCCCTGGCCTCCAGGAACTCTCAGATCAGCTGAGGAGAGAGACAGACTGGTCACAGGTCACCATTCCATCCAGCCAGTCGGCCACCAGGCAGTCAGTGAGTGCCAACAGCATGCCAGCCTCTCCAGGCCTGGGAGGGACCTAGAGGTGAATCTGACTTGCTTCCTCCTTTCAGGGAGTTTCCAGTCCAGTCAGAGGTGTGGGAAACGCTATGAT
Source organism: Pan paniscus (assembly GCF_029289425.2). NCBI lineage: Eukaryota > Metazoa > Chordata > Mammalia > Primates > Hominidae > Pan > Pan paniscus. Next base: position 42,670,155 of record NC_085926.1, on the reverse strand, counting down.
GGAGCTGAGTGGGGAAGGATGCAGGACCGGGCTGCAGCACCACAGGGCTTCCCCCACCATCCCCACCCCATCCCTGTGGCAGTTCCCAAGTTCCCAACCTCCTTGATCAGATCTGGGTAGAGAGGGGGCTGTCAGGGAGTCCTGTGTCCTTCACATCTCCCTGAGGCAAAGGAGCAAGGAGGGGTAAAGGGAAGGTGGGGAGAGCCTGGGAGAAGGATTTTCAAGGGAAGGAGGTCGTCAAAGGGGTCAAAGATAGGGACCCTGAGAAACCTAACCTAGGTGGGCCAGGTGCACAGCCAGGCAGCTGGTCTGTCCAGGTTAGTACCAGTGCCTCTCCTGGGTAGCACCATCTGTCCTGGGCACCCTGAGGATGACCTCCCTGTCCCTCAGGCAGGTGGGCAACAGGTGTGCTGGATAAGACACCAAGGGCCCTGGCCAGAGCCACGAGGAGGTAGTTGGAGGGGAGGGTGCAGGTGCCCTGGCGGGTTGAGGGGCAGGGGCAAGTAAAGAGTTAAGTGGTGGAGTTGCCTCACGTGAGGGCTCTCCCTGCCACACCCCAGACAGGTGCTGCAGGTCTTGGTGCTCAGGTTCCAGCACTGACAGGTGAGACCTGGCTGAGCTGTGGACGTAGTTTGGCCACTGTCCCCACAGGGGCCTCTGGGGCACCACAGCTGAGCTGGGCAAGGTTGCAGCCTGGCTCAGGCTTAAACACACTACATTGTCACTGGGCCCCTCCCCTGCTCCCAGGAGCCCAGGGCAGGGTGACCTCCAGTGGGTGTGCTCCTCTGGACCCCCACACCCAGGGGCCAGAACAAGCTTCTCCTCCCCACCCCCAGCCAGCTCACAGCCAGCCCTGAGCACAAAGAAGTCGGCCTGCCCACCTTCTCCCCACAGGTGTGCCTTTACATACACTGACTCTCCTATATCCGTGAGCCTTGCACACACACAACACACATATACACACAACACACATATACACACGTATGTACGATACATGTGCGCACACAAGCAATACACAGGATACACATACACAGCAAACACATACCATGAACAACCTACAACACAAAACGTACACACAGACCCACACACAACTGATACAAAACACAGTTGCACACATACATGCAAACACACAGGATACTTTCCTCGCATTTTTACTTTGAGCAACAACCAACCAAAAAAAGTCTGAAAATTGAAAAGGGACTCAGATTTGAGAGAATTGTCCTCACTCCCCACCATATCTTTCCTAGTGGCCCTTGTGGCATTTGGGAAGCTGGCCCCAGGGCCAAGTGCTGGTCTTAGCTCAGTCAGCTTCCTGTCCCTCACGTGGGCTGGCCTTGCCAGGTGCCCTCCCCTGCCACCCCCCTCAGACACAGTGGAGCTGGCCTCAGGCTGTCCAACCATAGATCCCTGGGACTTCCCTAGCCCTCCACCTCTCTTGCCATTTCCGCACACCACACTCCCTGCAGACCCTGCTGTGTGTGGGTCACCCAGGGAAGGCCTCACTTCTGAGTGTAAATCCAGCCTTTCCAGGCCAGCGTGTCTATGTGCTCAGGAGGCAGCTCACTGCCTAAGTGCAGTCTCTCCCCTTCCTGGGCCCTGATGGGTGGGGAGCAGCGCCTCCCTCCTGCCTCCTCAACTGAGCCTGAAGCTGGGGTCATAGGATCAGCAGGGGCTCCAGGAGCTGTCCTGTGACTGATCACAGCCACAAAGCTCCTTCTACCCCCGAGAGCCTCCCCACAAGCACACACATGAACAGGTCTCCGTAGATAGCACAGACACATACAGCTGCCTGAGACTTGGCCTCAACCGAGGGGGCACTGTCAGAGGTTCTTAATCTCAGGGGCACCTTCAGGATAGGCCTCCCCTCAGGTATCCAGGGCTGAGGCCTTGGATGCTCCCTTCCAGAATGAGGGCCCTGTCCTACCAGGACTCCCAGTTGGTTAGGAACACACCTGTCTTCCTGTCTGCCTCCACTCTGCCATCGAGAGGATACCAGCCATTCCAAGTACCCACAAGCCTTGCCAAGTGACCCTGCTAGCACCCCTCCATCCAGGACACTCCCTATGGGACAGGGCTGACTTATGGGGATCCCTCTCAGCCACATGTCCCATGCCAGTTCCAGTCCCATCAGGCAAGTCAGCCCTCCCTCAGGCACTGATGCATGGCCAGCCAGGACTCACAGCATAATGAAAAGGACAAGGTCATGGGGCGAGACAAGTCTGCCCTGGGATAGCCCTTAGGAGGTCATATGTAAAGGTAGGAGCTGGAGTCCCTGGAGCCCAAGCATGAAAGTGTGTGCATGTTGTGAGTGTGTGTGGCTGTGGTGGGGGCAGGGCTTACAAGCCTGGAGAGGCTGGTGGGACCACCAGGAGTCTTCCTGGAAGAGGGAAATCCTGGGTAGCAGTGAGAGAGAGGCACAGGCTCTCTAGGAGCCAGGGGAGGCAGGCTGAAGAGAGGCCCAGGTGTCCCTGTCTGAGCCTATGCTACTGGACACCCTCCCCCAACCCAGTACCCGCCCCCCTTCAAGGATCCTCCCTGCGGCTCCCTGTGGCCAGCAGCTCTGCAGCACTCGGCTCTGCTCCACTCTGCTCAGCTCCACTCCAGGAAGGCCACCTCCTCCTCCCCCTCCTCCTCCCGCTGTCACCACTCACCGCTCATAACCTCAAGGGGGTGGGGACCCCAGGGCTGGACACACCCCACCGTGGCCCCAGAGCTCAGCCGGTCGGACGGACGGACAGTTGGAAGCCGGACCCCAGAGCCTGAGGTGGGCAGTGTGCCAGGGTCCCTTGCGGCCTCCTCAAGGTCAGTGCCAGCTGGGGATGCAGCTATTCTGGGGCTCTTGAGACTTGTGGGGCACACCCCAGGCCCTCATCCCAAATCACAGGCCCCAAAAGGGGCTTTACCCCAGGGGCATCTGGGGCAGGCAGGACCAGGGGAAAGGGTATGCCCCTGTGTCCACAGGCCAGCCCTGGTCTAGGGGTCTATCAGGAGAGGCCCCAGGCTGGGGGCCAGCTCCTTGCAGAGGCCTCGCTGGGGACACCCCGCACCGGCCATGGGGAGCTAAAATTGGAAAGTGGTGAGTGGGAGGCAGCTGACAAAGCTATTTCGCGGGCTCTTTACCATGCTCTGGTTTCAAGCTCCTGCTCCATTAACCTGATCCCCAGGGCCTCTCCACCCCCACCCAGCTGATGAGGAGGTGCCTCCACACTCAGGCCAGCAGCACAGCCATCAGGCTGGCAGCCTCTGCTGTGGGCAGGGGCAGTGGTGGTCTTCTCTTACCCCAGATTCCAGAGGGGGTCACTGAGAAACCCGATCCTGAAGGGAGGCGGGCAGAAGTCTGTCCCAGGTCTGCCATGTGACCTTGACAGGTCCCTGCCCCTATCTGGCCCATGACCCCTCCATCTGTACGAGGAGACTATCGGCTGCTGGGGGGCCCAGGGGAGATGGCTACAGGGCTGGGGATGAAGATTTAGGGGAGGATCAAGGGTGGGCAAAAGGGCCACATCAGCCACCTCTTGGCCCCGTCAGCCCAAGAGTTGCCTGGACATGTTCCCTGCTTCCTCCCTTTAATTTGGGTCCTATGTCTGTATCCATGGAGTCCTTGGGAAGCCCCTGAGCCAGGCTGAAGCAGGATAGGAAGGGTAAAGGTGCTAGCTGAGCCGTAGTACGGCCCAGCAGTTCTCCAGGGGACAAGCTAGGCCCCTGCTGGAGGGAGTGGCGAGACTCAACCGGGGCCTGATTCTGGTCAGCACCTTGGACAGCAGCCAGTGCCCTCCCTGGCCCCGCCTGGCCCCACATCCGCTACTCCAGGGCACCTCCTCAAATAGCACAGCCTCCAGCTGGTGCCCAGGGCCTGAATACACAGAGCGCTGAGAGAGTGGGGCAGTGTGGTCACGGACACAGGCAGGGACTGGGATGTGACAGGCTGGAGCTCAGGGACTTGTTGGGGGAATGGGGGTCAGTGACAGGCTGGAGGCTTAATGCGAGGATGGAGGCTTGGCTCTAGGGGCAGCACCTGGGGTGGTCATGGGATCTCAGGGAGGGGAGTGGGAGTCAGAGAAAGGGTCTTAGAGAAGCTGGGGCTTTGTGAGGAGCTAAGGGAGACTCACTGATCGGGGTGGGGACCCTGCAGGCAGAAACCTGATTGTAGTGATAGAGGTGGGTTTTCTCCGCACGCAGGTCATTGGGGCCCTGGCAGGAGAGGTTTTGGCAGAGGGTGGGGCCGGTGCCTCTGGAAGGTATGAAGATGTAAATGAAGGTGAGGGAGGCAGGCTGCGAGTGAGGGCTCTGCCGGCAAGAGCCTTGATGGGTGGGGTGGGGACAAGAGCAGCAGCTGGGATGGGGCACTGGTGTTCGGTGGCCTGTGAACTGTGGGGGGCACAGGGGCGGGCAGAGTGATGGTACAAGGTCCCCAAGGGGCTGGAGGGGCAATCTCTCTTCAGAGTGGGGTCCCCACTGGGGTGGTGGGACCATGAGGTGGGGCTAGGCTGGGCTGGAGACTGTAATTCCCTCACCCAACCTGTCTCCCCAGCCCTGTCCAGGCTATGGGAATCAAGACAGCATTGCCGGCGGCTGAGCTGGGCCTCTACTCTCTGGTGCTGAGTGGGGCCCTGGCCTATGCTGGCCGGGGCCTCCTTGAGGCTTCACAAGGTAATGGCTGTGCCCCAGGGCAGGTGGACAGGTCCCTTCTTCCCCTGGAGACCCTCAGGGTTCCAACCAGCAAAGCCAGAAAGTTACAGGCTCCAGACCTAGGGTACTCCTTCTAGAACACGGCTGGATCTCCCTTTTCAGCCCGGGGTTCCCATCTCAGATAGTCACTGGAGGCTGGGTGGAGCCAGGTTCAGTCACAGGAACACAGAGATGCAGAGACACTGACAGAGAAATGGACACAGAGTCACACACATAGACACACACACACACACACACACAGAGGCCTGGACCCAGACACGCACACACAGAGACCTAGACCCAGACATACACACACACACATCCTGACACACACACACACACAGAGACCTAGACCCAGACACACACACAAACACACAGACATATACACACACCCCCCAACACACACCCACACAGAGACCTGGACCCAGACACACACACACACAGAGAGACCTGGACCCAGACACACACACAAACACACAGACATATACACACACACCCCAACACACACACACACACACACACACAGAGTCCTGGACCCAGACACACACACACAGAGACCTAGACCCAGACATACACACACACACATCCCGACACACACACACACACAGAGACCTGGACCCAGACACACACACAAACACACAGACATATACACACACACCCCAACACACACACACACACACACAGAGTCCTGGACCCAGACGCACACACACAGAGACCTAGACCCAGACATACACACACACACATCCCGACACACACACACACACACACAGACCTGGACCCAGACACACACACAAACACACAGACATATACACACACACCCCAACACACACACACACACACACACACACACACACACACAGAGTCCTGGACCCAGACACACAGCGAGACCCAGAAAGAAGCAGATGCAGCACCAAAGAGACCCAGACCTGTGCCCCGCTCCTGATGCCCTCGCTCCCCAGGGTGGGGCAGCCTTGTCCACGGGGGAAGGTGGGGCAGGGGATGTGAAGGCCCCTCTCCCTGAGGCGACACTCTGTTCTCAGATGGGGCCCACAGGAAGGCCTTCCGGGAGTCTGTGCGACCTGGCTGGGAGTACATTGGCCGGAAGATGGTAGGTCCCCCACATCCCAGGGTCCCTCCCATCCCGAACCCTTCTCCGCTCTCCGCTGTTCCAGATGTTGGCAAGTAACAGAGAGCTTCTCACAGCTCGGGGGCCTCTGGCTTGAGCTTCAGTGCCTTCAGCTTTTTCACTAGCCCCTCCTGTATCCTCCTGGGACATCAAGTTTGCCCGGGCCCTGCTCACTTGGGAAATGGGTCGAATTAGTGGAGTGTGCTTCAGTGGAGCCTCCACTTTGTTTCCTTCCCAGAAACAAAGCAGTAAAGGGGGAATGGCAGGCAACGTGCGGAGGAGACGGGGAGCTTCAAGCGACCCGGCAGCCCCCATGGTGCCCTTCACTCCTCTCTACCCTCCTGCCTCGGTACTTCCTTCACAGAGGAGTGTGGAGACCTGCAGGCACTGCTCTTGTGTTTGCATAAAGAGGACACATTGGGTTTGGCTAGTGGTAAAAAATAATAATAATTATTAAATTTTAAAATGATAATAATAAAAGAAAACATGAAGGCTGGGAAAGGTGCTGGGGCTCTGACCAGCCCAGGTTCCAGCTCGTCCTGCCCCCTCTCCCACCCTCACCTGCCCCACCTCCTTCTGCCCCGGACTGCCCCAGGATGTGGCTGACTTCGAGTGGGTGATGTGGTTCACCTCCTTTCGCAACGTCATCATCTTTGCCCTCTCCGGACATGTGCTGTTTGCTAAACTCTGCACGATGGTTGCCCCACAGGTGAGCTGGACCTGGGCCACCCAGCCTCTCCCTGCCAGCTCCTCTTTCACCACAAGGGTTGTGGGAACCCCCTCCTGGGGTCCCGCCCCCATTTATATGGCGAAACTGAAGCCTTCTCCCTGCCCACAGCTCCGCTCCTGGATGTATGCTGTGTACGGGGCCTTGGCTGTGATGGGCACAATGGGCCCTTGGTACCTGCTGCTGCTGCTTGGTCACTGTGTGGGCCTCTATGTGGCCTCGCTTTTGGGCCAGCCCTGGCTCTGTCTTGGCCTTGGCTTGGCCAGCCTGGCCTCCTTCAAGATGGACCCCCTAATCTCTTGGCAGGTGTGAACTGGTGCAGGGGTAGAGGGTGTAGGGATAAGATCCCAAACCTCTCACTTCATCCAAAGTCCTTGCACCCCAAGTATCCCCAAGTATTCCCTTCACTTTTCCCCTGTCTTCAAGCCTTTGGGTATGTCCTGGCCACAAGGTGAGCACCTGCATCACAGGAGGAACTGCCAGATCATCCCCTGCTCCTCGCATTGCTGGGATAGAGCAGTGGCCAAAGTTAACTGGCTCTGGAAGAGAGGAAGGGACAGGACCAGGCTGGGCCCCTCTGGGAAGCTAGGGAGTGGGGAATAGGTTTTCCAGAGACAGGAGTCACCCTAGTGAGCTGGTGGCCTGTTCTTTCCCCCTCCAGAGCGGGTTTGTAACAGGCACTTTTGATCTTCAAGAGGTGCTGTTTCATGGGGGCAGCAGCTTCACAGTGCTGCGTTGCACCAGCTTTGCACTGGAGAGCTGTGCCCACCCTGACCGCCACTACTCCTTAGCTGACCTGCTCAAGTACAACTTCTACCTGCCCTTCTTCTTCTTCGGGCCCATCATGACCTTTGATCGCTTCCATGCTCAGGTGAGGGGACACCCTGTGGGCTTCTAGAACAGGGCTGAATCTCCCTTTTCAGACTGGGGTTTCCATCTCAGATAGAATTCCCCAAGCAGGCTGTATCCCCATCCTCAGGCATGATTCCAGGATGAAGCCGTGTCTCCCCTCCCTCCTCAGACCCCAGGATGGGGCCACCTTTCCCCTCCAGCAGGGACCCCAGGGTGGAGACATGTCTCTTTTCTCAGACAGGACTCCCAGGCCATGAATGTTCTCTTCCCACTCAAATGGGGCTCCCAGGACAGAACTGGGTCTCCCATGGCTGGCTGTGAATCCTCCTCAGACTCCAGGGTGACCTGTGTCTCCACCCTCAGGCAGGACTCCTGGATAAAGCCATGGCTCCTCCTGCCCCAAGTAGTTGGTGAGCTCCCCTCAGACAGGGCTCCCCAGGCAGGGCTTGCCTCTTCCCTCAGACCCTTCACATCCCCCCAGGTGAGCCAGGTGGAGCCAGTGAGACGCAAGGGTGAGCTGTGGCACATCCGAGCCCAGGCAGGCCTAAGCGTGGTGGCCATCATGGCCGTCGACATCTTCTTTCACTTCTTCTACATCCTCACTATCCCCAGTGACCTCAAGTTCGCCAACCGCCTCCCAGACAGTGCCCTCGGTGGGTCCACAGAAGAGAAATGGGGGCAGGGCTGCCACCCCAGGAAAACAGACCCTCTGCACCCCCACGGTGCCACAGTCAGGGAAGCTGAGGCACACAGGGCACAGCACCTGAGGGCATGGGAGCAGGGGCTTATTCTTTCTAATGCATGGGTCTTGGCATTAGCTTCATCCTGTGGGGCCAGAGCAGCATCCCACAGACCCCACCCACTTCACCAGGCATGACTGATTTCCACAATATGGGGGGTCTCCGTGGGGCGGGCAGAGCCTGGTGTCTCCCCAAGGAAGTGGTGGGACAGGGTCTTCATGGGGGCAGGACCCAGGCGATTGGACCCCAGGCAGTGACCGTGCCCTGCCCCCAGCTGGCCTAGCCTATTCAAACCTGGTGTATGACTGGGTGAAGGCGGCCGTCCTCTTTGGTGTTGTCAACACTGTGGCGTGCCTCGACCACCTGGACCCACCCCAGCCTCCCAAGTGCATCACCGCACTCTACGTCTTTGCGGAAACGTGAGTGCTGGCCAGGACGGGGGAGGCTCACCCCCTGGGACCACACCTTCCCCTAGCCTCTTCCCCCATGCCTGGGGAGCTCTGCACTTGATGGCAACATGCCCATCTGCTTTCCTCTTACAGGCACTTTGACCGTGGCATCAACGACTGGCTTTGCAAGTGAGTAGGAGTGGGGTGGGGGTGGTCACAGCCATCCTACCAGGTGTCTGAGCAGGGCAGTGCCAAGATGGGTCCACATTTTAAAAGATCACCCCTGGGCCAGGGGAAGCAAAGAGGGCAGTGAGGAGGTATTGGCAGAGGTCTGGGTGAAAGATACAGAAGTTAGGATTTAAGTGAGGGCCCTCGAGGTGGAGAGAGGTGGTGGGAGGAGGGTCACACAGTCAGCAGCCTGGACAGGACGTGGCCATGAACTGTGGGTGTTGGGAAGGAGAAGGAGATGACGCTCAAATTGCTATCTGCAGCCTGGGAGGATGGAGGGCAGTTTCCAGAGAGGGCTTCAGTTTAAGAAATGTATAGTTGCAATCTAGGAGACATCCCTGTGGAGGTTCAGGAAGGTGGTTGGGTCTGAGGGTCTGGGGTTTCTGAGGGTCCAGAGGACTGATGGAACTCAGAGTGTCCTGAGTGTGGGCAGGTGGTTTTTAGGCTTTGGGAGTGGGTAAGTCCTCAGGAGAGGGAGTGGTGTGAGAAGAGGAGAGACAGGGATGGCCGAGATTCGGCCTGCAAGAGCTCTGCTTGGAAGGAAAAGGAGCCAGCAGAAAGGACTGGAAAGAGTGGTTGGAGGGGCAGGAGAAGAATCAAGGTCATGTGCCACCCTGGAAGCCAAGGGAAGACCATCCAGGCATGGTGGGGGCAGCTGGGTCAGATGCCACTGAGCCTCAAGGAAGCTGGAGACCGAGGATTAGTGCTGGTGACATGGAGGTTTTCAGCCTTTCATGGGCAAGGCAGGGGCAGGTAAGGAGGGAAAGTCAACTGAGGAGTAGAGAAGTGTGTGATGACTCCTGGAAGAAGCCTGGGACTGCAGGGGGAAGACGGGAGTGGCTGAGGGAGAAGAGGAATGTGTTAAAGATAGGAGAGAATGGGACATGCTAAGAAGAATTATTCAACAGAGAAGCTGGTGATGCAGGATACAGGGGTGATTGATGGAGTGAGGTCCCTGAAGAGGAAGGAGATGATGGTGTCTAGTTCCAGGCAGAGGCCTGGCTTCAGTGGGAGGAGGAGGAAGAGAAGCCAGTGTGGATGCAGAGGAAGGCAGGTTAATGTAGACAAGTAAGGGATTCCACCTGAAGGCTTCAGCCTTCTCCATGAAGCAGGAGGCACGGCCATCAGCTGAGAAAGCCAGGACAGGGACGTGGAGAGAGGCAACATATATGCTTACCCCCACAACCCAGCCTGGATCCCCCCACTCATACTATCTCTCCACTCATACTTGTGGGGAGATAAGAATACAGTGGCCCTTGCAGAGCACGGGAGAAGCAGCTGACTAGAGAAATCTTGGCACTGAGTACCCAGGTGGTATTGGAGGTGGCGGGCTTATGAACTCCAGCATGTGAAGATGTGAGATTTCCCCCATGGGGCTTAGCTGCCTGGGTGTAGCTGAGGAGAAAGTAAGTGATTGGGCTCTCCCAGATGGATGACAAGGAAGAAGTCAGGAATAAGGGTTTTTAGATTATTTATAGTCATGACTCATTGGATATAAGCCTGCTAAGGACGGTGGTGAAGATGGGAGGGTCACAAGATCAATGGGATTGAAGAACTGAAGCTGGGGGGCCAGGAGGTCAAGAGGAGTTGGGCAAAGAATGGGAATTAGAAAGGAGTGAACTTTCAAGTGGTGACAAAGTTGGGGCATGGCCATGGGTGTGGGTGGCTGAGGTGGAGTGGAGAAAAAAGCCATTGGAAATGAGGAGGTCGAGGAATGGAGAGGCTGGTTATTCCTGGGTCTTCCACAGAACTTATTTAACAAATATTTATTGAGCACCTATGTGCCAGGCATTGTTCTAGGCACTGGGGATACAGCAGTGAACATGGCAAAGACCCTGAACTCATGGAGCTTACAGTCTAGTGGGGAGAAACAGACCATAAACAGGTAAACAAACATAAATAAGATAATTTTAGAGAGTGGTAAGTGTTATGAAGAAAATAAAATTGCAATGGGATAGAAGTTGACAACAGGGTAGAAGCTTCTTTAGTCGGGGTCTAGGCAGGCTTCTCTGAGGAGATGATATTTGAATTGAGATTTGAGTGATAAGGAGATGTGGAGCAGAGAATACCAGGTAGAGGGAACAACAAGGGCAAAGGCCTTGAGACACAAACCAACTGTGTGGGTGTAAAGGTAAGAAAGGCCAACGAGGCCAGCATGATGAACTGGGGGAGCATGGTGGCTGATGAGGTCAGGAAGGGAACAGAAACCAGACCACTTGGGATCTTCTAGCCAGAGTAAAGAGACTGAGTTTATTCCTATTGTAATGGGGAGCTATTCAGAGAGGTTAATCATGGAAGTGATGTGACCTGAGCTACACTCTTAAAAGATGCCTCTGGCTGCTGTGTGGAGAATGAACCATGGGGGCAAAAGCAGAAATGAGAAGACCACTTAAGAGGCTCTTGCAATAATTTATGTGAGAAGAGTGATCATCTTGACTAGGGTGGTGGTGATAGAGGAGGTGAGTGGTGGTCAGGACTGAGAGGAGCCAACAGAATTTGCTGGCTTGCTTGGATGTGGGTGATGAGGCAAATTGAGAATCCAAGATGGCACCAAGGCTTATACCCTGAGCAACTGAATGGATGGTGGTGCCATTCACTGAGATGAGGACGGAGCGGGGTTTGAGCAGGGATAGGGGAATCTGTCAGTCAAGTGACATGGCTAGTAGCAATTGCATATACAAATCAGGAGAGACTGGGCTAAAGACACAGATTTAGGGGTCATCGTCATAGAGCTAGTACTTGAAATCTTGGGTCTGGATGAGATCATTTGGGAAGTAAACGAACAGAGATAGAGAAGCTATAATGTCCCAGGCTGAGCCTGCCACAATTTGAAGTTGGTTGGAGGAGGAGCTGCTCCGTGAGGTCAGGAATGTTGAATGCACCCAGGGTGACAGTGTTGAGGAGGACGCCCTGTTGTGTGTCCTCTCCCATCTCATCCCTGCCCTTTCCCACACTCCCAGTGGCCCTTCTCCCATCTTTCCTGCAGATATGTGTATAACCACATTGGTGGGGAGCATTCCGCCGTGATCCCAGAGCTGGCAGCCACAGTGGCCACATTTGCCATCACCACACTGTGGCTTGGGCCTCGTGACATTGTCTACCTGTGGTCATTCCTTAACTGCTTTGGCCTCAACTTTGAGCTCTGGGTGCAAAAACTGGCAGAGTGGGGGCCCCTAGCACGAATTGAGGTGAGCAGGGAAGACCTGGGGCTGGGACTGGCTGGGTCATGGAGGGCGGGGGGGCACTGCTGCTTTCTGGAGTTGTCCAAACACCTGGCCCCCAATCCAGAACTTTCTCACCACCACCCTCTTAGTTGTCAGAGCAATGGCTCACTCTGTAGGAATCTGCCCCTCCCTCCCTTCTATGAGGAATGGAGCACCTGGGCCTTGCCATGTTGGTCAGGCCTTGCCCTCTCTCTGGACCTGTTTCCCCATGTTTAACAAGGAGGGCGAGCTGACCTGGGGCTCTCCGAGACCCAGACATAGCCCCAAATCCTGACTGGCCAGGTGGGTAAGGCTGCTGACCCACCACGTCCTCTTTCCTTTGGCCTCTTGTCCTGCTGCCCATGCTTTCCTGGACCGGATAGGCCTCTCTGTCAGTGCAGATGTCCCGTAGGGTCCGGGCCCTGTTTGGAGCCATGAACTTCTGGGCCATCATCATGTACAACCTTGTGAGCCTGAACAGCCTCAAATTCACAGAGCTGGTTGCCCGGCGCCTGCTACTCACAGGTGAGGGATAGGGGTGTGGGAATACAGAAGGTGCCAGGCATCAGCCTCAAGGACTGTGACCTTCCAAAATGCCTCCTATCTCCCTCATCACCCCTGGGACTCCAAAGGAAGGGCCCATCAAGCGGGGAGAGGGGTGGGAAGACAAAAGTCGCTGAGGATGCAGTGCTGCTCCTGAGCATCTGTGACTCCCTCCCCACACAGGGTTCCCCCAGACCACGCTGTCTGTCCTGTTTGTCACCTACTGTGGCGTCCAGCTGGTAAAGGAGCGTGAGCGAACCTTGGCACTGGAGGAGGAGCAGAAGCAGGACAAAGAGAAGCCGGAGTAGGAGGGAGCGGGTAGAGGGATGGGCTCTGCTCAGCTATTCTTGGGCCAGATGGGGCCTGACCGATAGAATAAAAGACTTTTCTACAACAGCTTGGCTGCTCCCTGACCCTTCTTCCCACAGTCCCCTGGCTCCACGTCCATAGTGGCTGAGGAGCTGGAGGCTCTAGGCCTCAGGCAGGGGAGGGTTCCCACCCATAGGGTGGAGGGGACACCAGATGGAGAGCAGAGACCATCGACCTTGGCAGCCCAACAGCGGAACACTGAAGCCCCAAGTCTTCAACACACCTGCTCACTGACTCTTGGAGCACTGATGCAGACCCTGAGCTGCTTGCTCAGAAGGCGCTTTATTCTTCCTAAAGAAGGAGACATATCTGCACTGTACACTGCACTTGATGGGGATGCTCCCATCGGACAGACGAGAAGGCTGAGTCCTGTGGGGAACTTTGCCAGCACACTCAGCCAGGCTGGGGCAGGGCCAGCACACGGCCTGGGATACCGCCCTGTGGTTCTGGTTCATGGATCAAGACAACCTAGGGGGATATGGCAACACCGAAGAAGCCTCTAGTTTCTCACCCTTGCCCAAAAGTCCAGGACTAAGCAGCACTTCCCTTTCCTTGGCTGACGCGGCCTCTGAGGCACCATAACTGGATCCAGGTAGACTCTGGCCTCTCCTAGCCTCTTTTCTGGAGCCCCCACAAGGCCAGGCCAGTGAGGGTCGCAGGATGGGAGGGGTGCTTAGTTCAGTCTGCCTGAGCTGGTCACATCTTAGTCAGGCGCAGCACGTTGAGCCGCACTGGTAGGAAGGTGGCACCTGCCGCATAGGCGATCTCCCGCAGGACACCCTCCCATTTCTTCTCCTCCTCATTATACCTGGGGATGAGAGAGAGTGGGGACAAGGATGGGGAGCTTGGTCAGCTGAGTCCAGAGTGGAACGCAGCAGAGAGGGGTGGCTGAGAGCACTTGGCCCATCTCTAGGGAGATCTGCTCCTGAAAATCCCCAGGCTCTGGGAAAGGAGACCCCCCACAAGACCCACCCCAAGGAACACCCACCCCACACTCCAGGAAGGGTCTTTCTCCCCAGGAAAGATCACCTCTCAAGGGGTGTTCCCATATTCCTCAAAGTTCCCCTCCAGGAAGGTCTACACTGCCCACACCACCCCATCAATGTCCTCTCCTTGAGAATTTCCATGCTCCATTTCTACTAAGTCTCACGTCTCAGCCTCTGGCAGCACTGCTCCCCAGGGGCTGCCTGCAGCAGTGCGGATGGCTGCAGGTTCAGGAAGGAGATGCCCCAGAGGCTAAAGCTTCCTTCCCCCACCCCCACAAAGGACGAGCCATAGAGAGCAATGGTTCTGAAAGGCCAGGGCTCCAACTGTTTCCCAGTCCTAGTGGCAGCCCTCCCTCCAGACCAAGCACCCGGAAGGCAGGAGAGAAGAAAATCCGGCTGCTATTTGGGCCCTGTTTCTGTGAGTCTATGACCTAAGCTTGGGTCTGCTCCCATCTGCAACATTGTTGCTGCTCCACAGTGGGGCATGGTGCCATCTGTGCAAGCCCAGACTTTCCCAACAAACTGGTGAGAAACGGCCAAGCAGGGTATGTTGGCTGTTCCTCCCTACAGGACTCCCTAGAAGAGGGATCCGCTTTGCCCCCAGAGGAGCTTGCCCAGTGCCTTGGTACCCCACCATGGTGCTATGGGGTGTCAGCCTTGCTCATGATGCCCCCTTGCCTCCCCAGGGTGGGACTCACCTCCAGATGTCATTGAGCTCTGTGGGAACCAGCTCTCCAGACTCCGTCTCCAGTGTGGCAAAGCCACCAATGGCATAGAGGGTACCCACCAGGCTGACCAGGCTGAGTGAGCTACGCTCCTGCGGGAAGGCCTCGAAGGGTGCCCACCTGGGGGTGTGTGAGAAGGTGCATCATTGGGATGCCTCGGCAAGCCCAGTGACTGTCCCTGCCACCCAGTACCCACAGCTCCAACTGCAACCCTTTGCAATCCAAGTCCCAGGCGCCCATGCCCCCAACCCCATTCCCCTTCCCTGTCCCTCTGGTCTTCCCTTCCTTCCCCATTCTCTTGCTCCTCCGCTTTCCTTTCCTTGTCCTCTTGCCATTCTATCCAACCTGTCCAGCAAAGTCCACCATGGATCTCCCCACTGCCCCTACTCCTCTCCTGAACTAACTCCACCCTCCAACTCACAACCCCAGCCCCTAGCAGGCCCCCAGCTTTGCCCTGGACGCAGTCCTTTTGCCCCTCAGCGGCCCCTGCAGCCCCACCCACCTTGCACACCTGCTCTATCCTTCTTCTCCCTTCACAGCCCAGTTGTTCTCAATGTATCTTCGCTACCCTGGCTCCTGCCTTGGGCCTTAGTCCCATCCTCCAAAACTGACCTTCCTGAGGTCCACAGCCACTGCACACGCACTGAGGTCCTACAGCACACAGCCCTGCTGACGTGACTTTCCTCACCTATCTCTTCGGCCTCACCTTCGTGGCCTCCTTCCTGGATAATGCAGCTGCCTCCACCATCAGGGCTTGGACCTCAGCTCCTCCCATTTACACTCTCTCTCCCGAGGGAGCTTGGCCCCTCCGTGTGCTACTGACCCCCAGATCTCTCCCTCCAGCTCAGCCCTCTCTCTCCCGGGTGGGGTCCTTTTGGACACCCCCAGGTACTTCAAGTCCACATGTCCTAACTGGACCCTCACTTTCCCTACCCAATCCCAATGATTATCCAGTAAATGGCCTCCCACCCTCACTCAGAAGCATGTACTTCTCCCCCTCTCACCCCCACATCCAATCAATAGCTAAGCCCTGTTTCTCCCACCTCCTAGACTCTTGCTACTCAAAGTGTGGTTCATGGCCCAGCAGCATCAGCATCTCCTGGGGGTGCGTTAGAAATGCAGACTTACGGGCTTTCAGCCCTCTGCATACCGAGAATCAGAATCTGCACTTTAAGGCGATCCCCAGGAGATTTGCATGCCCATCACAGTGTAAGAAGCCCTGGCCTGTCTTTGTCCGGTGCATCCCCTCAACCCCATCCCCGCTGTGCCCCCAGCTCCAGGCCTTTATCACCCCTGACCTTCCTGACCCCTGGGAAATCCCTAATCTGCTCTCTATATCAGTTGCCATGAAGTACTTTAGTAGAACACAGATGAGATACAGTCCCTCTCCTGCTGGCCCCCGCTCCAGCCCCAGCACCGCCATCCCACCTCCATCACCCACCCACCTCCACCCAGCTGGAGCAACACCTTCCCTCCTATAGGCCTTGAGTTTTTTCTCCAAACTGCCTCAGCACCACCTTTCCTTAGTCTGGGGCAACCTCCTCCCACCACCCTCACCCCTTTTGCGAGCTGAGTCCAACTGTCTCTCAGTTCAGTTTTCTCTTTTCTGATGTCCCAGGCAGGGCAGCTTCTGTCTTGTTCGCTGCTATATCCCTTGCACCAGGCCATTGCCTGGTATGAGTCCCTGAATGAGGAACCTGGCATCTCCTCCCCCAGCCCTGGGAGCCCCCTCCTGCAGACCAGGCTGGCCATAACCCTTGCCCCGCCTCCCCACCTCACTGCTGATCAGGAGAGAAAGCCTATTTCTATACTGATGTCCAAACTCAACACTGGAGACCCAAGACAGGGACTGCAGCTCCTGCTGGGGCTGACAGAAGCCCAAAGCCACGCAGTTGTCCTTGGCGGAAGGGACAAGCTTTCATACTTGTTGTCTGTGATGCTGTACACTTCGGCAGAACTGGTCAGCCCTGTGTCGGTGACCCCAGCTGCCACGATAATGCGACCATCATGGACAGTGGCCCCAAAGAGTGAGCGGGTGGTCTGCATGGGTGCCAGCTCCTTCCACTCGAACTTCTTGGGGTCATAGACGCACATCTTGTTCAGGCACTTCCTGTGGGGTGGAGGGTGGGGATGGGTGGAGAGAAGCAGGAGCCCAGCCACGCCTCCCTGCAATCACCTGCCGGGGCAGCCAGGACAAACCCCTGACAGCCTCTGGGAGATTCTACCTCTGCTCCACAGACTCACTCCAGGCCCAGCCTCACCTGTCACTGCCTTTGCCGCCAATTACGTAGACAAGGTCCATGTGGGAGAGCACTGTGTGGCCATACACCGCGTAAGGCAGTGGGTCCGATTCACCCCATTTGAATGACCTGGAGGAGACAGGAGTGGGGGTGGGGGAGGGCACCCATCCAGGCTTGGCTCAGTCCCTGTCTCTGCACCCATCCGCCCATCCACCTAACACATATTTGAGATGTGTCAGATCCATTGCTGGAACTTCCCAGGCCTCTCAGTTCTTTGATCCCACCCTGCCCCCCAACCTCCCCGCCCTTACCCAAGCCCACCTTCACTCTAAGCACAAGGCTCTAGCTCCAAATCCCACCCCAGGCCCTAGACCAGCTGCGGCCTCCATGCCCCACTCACCCCCACGGAGCTCAGCCCCACCCCAGCCATGCTCACAGCCTGTCGTAGCACATGACCGAGTCCAGGCAGCGCTCGCCGTCCTTGATCTCTCTGCCACCGACCACGTAGATGGAGTTGAGAGCTTCTCCCAGGCCAAAGAGGCAGCGGGGCGAGGGCAGCGGTGGCATCCCCAGCCACTCTGAGTCCAGATGGTCAAACTGCAGGCCAGGTGTCCAGTCAGCTACCGCCCCCCACTCCCCCAGCCTCAGCCCAGCCCCATTCAGTCCCACTGCCCCAGATCACGGAGGAGGTCGGGAACCCAGGTAGGGCTAATACAGCCTGGAGGTGCCCTGAGAAACAGTGCCCCTCCTACCATCAGGCTGAGAGCAGATGAGCGTCCCCCACACCCAGGCAGGCTCCTGGCAACCACCATTATAGCAGGCAGTAGGGCACCACAGCACAGAAATGAGGGGGAGCTCTGTGAGGGAGGTCCAGCTATGGCCTTGCTTTCCCAGGCTGAACAACTCCCAACTGAGGCCTGCCTGCCCCCTCCTCTCCACCCCATCCCACTGTTCAGGAAACTTCCAAATACGGCCCTGCCTTTTCGCCCTGTAAAATCTACAGTCCACAGCCTTGTCCACCTCCACAGCTTTATAATTAAGATATTAATACTAGGGGTTCATCTTTTTGGAAAGTTTTCTGAGGGCTGAGCGCCTTGCTGATGAGCACTTTATAAGCATCATTTAACCTTCCAATGACTTTATCATGCGGGAAGGAGAATATCCCCACTTACAAACAGAGGCCCAGAGAGAATAAACAATGTGCCCACACTGCTGAGCTAGTAGCTGGTGAAGCTGCCCTCATCCCCCAGTGCAACCGTAAGGCCTGTGAGCTTAACCCTGGCACCAAGCGCCTGTCACCCCTCTTGCTGATCAGGCCTCCCTGAGCACACCACTCACCAGGCTCAGCCCCAGTTCTATCCCTTGCTTACCATTCCTTGGCCAGAAACACTGCCATCTTCCCCTTCACATCTCCAAATCCCACCCCACTGGCAAGGCTCAAACTTATATGGCCAGTCTCCAGGAAACTGTCTCTGCCCTTTGAGATCTCACAGTCATACCCCAACTCAGACCTGGCACTCCACTCTGCTGATCCCTCCTGGGCCTCAGTTTCCTCATCTGTACAATGGGAGGACCATACAGGATTGTTCCTTTGTCTGGGACACTGCTGTGAGCTCCGGGCCTGGCCTTCATGCAGAGGCCCTGCCCAGGATCCTCACACCGACCTTGCTCCTCCTTACTGTGCCCCACCCCAACCCCTGTGCAGGGCCAGGGCCTCCAACATATGCCAACTTGGGGCTACCACACCCCTGAAATTAAGATACCAAAGTTATGCTGCTTTTTGGCAGCTGCCTATTGACTGTCTTCAACCTTCAAGTAGGTGGCTATCAGTCAACCTCCCCAGTCTACATCTCACCCTAGACCCAGTGGCATTCCCTTGTGTAGACACAAGCCCCTTCTGGGCCCCAAGACTGTCCACAGTGCCTAGAGCCCAGCATTAGCTGGCGGCTCCCAAGGCTGGTCAGGCACCTGCAGGAAGTATGCGCTCATGGGGTCCTCTTTGTTGTCTTCGTTGTAGAAGAGGCCTCCAGCCACGAAGACCTGGTTCTCCTTGGTAACCAGGCTGACGTGGTTCTTGGGGACCTGGTTGGAGAGGGAAGCACAGTAGCACTCGTTGGCTGCTGGATCGTAGGCCACAGCGCCCTCCTCACTGATCATGAAGATGAGATCCTGCAGGAACATGCCGAAGCGCAGGGTGTCATTGAGGATCCCAGGAAGGATACGTTCGGCCTCCTCATCCTCCTCTGCTTTGGCTTTGCTTGTGCCCTTATCAGCCTCCTTGGCCCCGGCTCCATCCTTCCCCTTCTTTTTCTTCCGCAGCGTGGTGATGCGGCCCTCGTGTGCATCCTTCACCATCTGCACCTTGCGCAGCAACTCGGGCTGGGCACGCACGAGAGGGTGGCGCTCCACGCGGCTTTCCAGAAAGGCGCGCGGCAGCAAGCGGCAGCGCACGCTCTCGAAGACGGTGGGCAGCGCGCGCTGGCGCTCAGCCTGCGCCTCGGCGTCGCCGCTACCCGCCCACCGCATCACCGCCTCGAACACTGCCTCCTCCTTCTCCACGTTAAGGCCGTCGCTGGAGATGATGGCGATGAGCTCGTCGGCCGAGAGTCCGAGGAAGTCAGCGTCGCGCGCCACCAGCGTGAAGTGAGCGCAGATGAAGTCGCGGGCAGCCACGGCGAGACGCGCGCAGTCGAGCAGGAGGCCGAGACGGAAGACGGCCAGGCAGTTGGAGAGGCACAGGCGCTTCTGCAGGAAGGACACGCAGATGGTGAAGATGGAAGGGATCTGGAAGCGGTGCGCCGCGGCGAACAAATCCTGCACGCTCGCCTCATCCAGCGCGATCTCTGATGTGTACAGGTAGTGCAGCACCTGGGCCACCACGTCCGGGGACACCTCCTCCAGGTGCAGCTCGCCCGCGCGCTCCGGCTCGGCTAGAAAGCGCGCCCGGAAGTAGGGGCTGCAGGCGGCCAGCACCAGGCGATGGCACGGGAACTCGCGCTCGCCCGCCCGCACCACACAGTCGAGGAACTTGCCATGGTCCAGCATGTCTTTGAGCCCGTCTTGCAGGAGCGTCTGCTGGTACAACCGCTGCTCCTCCGCCTGCTCCAAGCCCAGCGCCATGGTGGGTGGCCTAGGGTGCGGTGGCGGTGCCAAGGGGGCTCCTCTCTGTACCCCTGCTTTCCTGCTGGGGCTTGCTTAGACTGAGCAGCTGTCTTCGAGGGGCTATATATAGAGGTGGCCGGGTCCCTGTAAGGCGAGCCGCCTGGCCTCCTGCACATGACGCACAGGGGACAGCTGGGCAGAGGCCCCCTCCCGGAGAAAGACTTGACTCAGCCCCGGGGGCTTATGGGACGGGGGTGGGGTGTCGGGGCCCTTCTGAAAGATGAGGGCCTGGCTGCCTCATTTCTAAATGGAGCACGGAGAGGTCTTGACTCTGGATTCTTTGGTCAGGAGATGCCCCTAGGGGAGAAGGTGGCCTAAGCTCTGACCCTCAGTCCAGAGACGGGAAAGCATTGGAGCCTCTCTTCCAGGGTCTCCCTTCCTTCATGCTTTCTGGGAACATCTGTCCTGGTGCCTCCATCTTCCTCCCCGGAATATGTCTCACTCCAGCTACCCCTGGATACAGGGTGCTTGGGTTTTCTGGTCAGAAGTTGGACATGGTGTTCACTTTTTGGCGGCCCTGTTGCCCTGCCTTTATTTTAAGAGGCAGGGTCTCACTATGTTGTCCAGCCTGGACTTGAACTCCTGGGATCAAGCCATTCTTCTGCCTCAGCCTCCCTAGTAGCTGAGATTACAGACATAAGACACCACCCCCGTTGCCTCACCTTTAAAATGGGAAGAGCTTTTCCTCTTTCTGTACCTCCTGCTTGCAAGAAAGCAAGAAGGTACCTTAGGTAAACAAGGTTGCCACTTTCCTATGAGGCCTGGGGCAGGGCATGTCGCTCTGTTAAGCCACAGTTTCCCTTCCTACACAATGAGGAGGTGGCAAAGTTAGATGCTAAGGACCTCAGTTCAACTCTGCTGGAAGTTTAGAAGCACCAAGGTACTGTGTCCTGGGAGTACACTATTAGTTTTAACACTTCTAAGGTGTCAGATGTGCTAGCAAATTAATTTCTTAGGATTCTACTATTCTAGGTTTTTAAACCCCCGGGGTTTTAACATTCTAGGGAGT
This sequence comes from Pan paniscus, assembly GCF_029289425.2. Classification (NCBI taxonomy): domain Eukaryota; kingdom Metazoa; phylum Chordata; class Mammalia; order Primates; family Hominidae; genus Pan; species Pan paniscus. Next base: position 42,649,188 of record NC_085926.1, on the reverse strand, counting down.
GACATTCTGAATTCTAGTGTTCAAAAAGTAACACTACAAGTTTAATATTTCAGGACTTTAGCTATCTATACTCACTATTCTTGGTGCATATTAGGCCAGACCTGAGACTGCCTGGCCATGGGGCCCCTGCACCTTGTCTATGGTCTGAGGGACCAGGGTTGAAGCCCAGGACAGCCAGTCTTGATGCCTACCTTGTTCTAGACTACTGACACCCCTCCCCACACCCTCCCCACCCCGCCCCACCGCCACACACACACACACACACACATCAGCCTCAGTCACCAAGATTAACTTGTTCCCAAAATGCCAGAGGCTGCAGCTGTGTGTTAAATTTAGCCCCCAGGACATTGGAATGAACTATTATGAGGCACACCCCCATCATTCCTCTGAGTCACTTGTTTATAACGTCAGGCGGGGGAGTGGGGGAGGGGGGTGGGTATAGGAGAGATGACAGCAGGCTGGGCTAGGACTGAGTCACCTCCCTTTTGTGATCTCAGCAATATCACTCTCTGTCCCTTTTTTTTTTAGATGGTTTCGCTCTTGTTGCTCAGGCTGGAGTGCAATGGCGCAATCTCAGCTCACTGCAACCTCCGCCTCCAGGGTTCAAGCAATTCTCCTGCCTAAGCCTTCCTAGTAGCTGGGATTACAGGCGCTGACCACCACTCCCGGCTAATTTTTTTTTTTTTTTTTTTTTTGGATTTTTAGTAAAGACGAGGTTTCACCATGTTGGCCAGGCTGGTCTTAAACTTCCGACCTCAGGTGATCCGCCTGCCTCGGCCTCCCAAAGTGCTGGGATTACAGGCGTGAGCCACCGCGCCTGGCCTCTGTCCCTTTTAAATGGTGCATCTGATCATCACTTGCTCACCCCACCAGCAGGTCCCAGAGGGACACAGCACCTGAGCAAGCTCTGGAGGTGGTCCTGTCCCTCTTGCTGAAAAGGCAAGGGCTCACTCAGGGAGGGCAGGTGGTGAGCTTCCAGCCCAGCCCTGGACTGCAGGGCACTGCTAGCAAGCACAGCCAGTGAGGAGACGAGGCTTGAGAGGCTAGGCACCTTGGCCAAGTCACACAGCGGACATGGGCTGCGCCAGGATTTGAAGCAGATCTGCCCTCTTCCAAAGACTGTGGGAACCCTTCCCTACCTTGCTGCCTCTCATGAATTAACAAAAATGTTCATCAATCGTAGTCTCATTTTCAAAGACCAGGCCAGAATACTGACTGAACAATTTACTTAGATTTATCAAATGACTTGATGAAATATTTTTAGATTATGATGGATCCCATAGTGCTCACTCCCTACCAGGCATTCAAGTAGAACATGTGTATGTGGCTCATTCATTCATCAAGAACCTGTGCACTGCTTTAAATGCTGAAGAGTCAGCAGTGAGCAAATCAGGCAGGAATTCCGGTCTTCATGGAGCTTACATTTGTCAGGAGGTCGGGGCAAGGTTGGTAGGGGAGACAGAAATAAATAAATAGTTATACGGGGCATCAGATGATGGTTATGGCTGTGGAGACAAGTGAAACGGAAGACGCATGGGAAGTGGGAGGAGGAGGTGGTAACGATTTTAAATGGAGTAGTCAGGATGGACTCACCGAGAGGATCACATTTGAGAGGGGTCAAACCGTGGAGGATTCCCAGTGGGGAAACAGCTGGAGCAAAGGTCCTGAGGCAAGAGAGTGCCTGGCACGTTCCCAAAACAGCACGGAGGCCAATAGGGCTGGAGCAGTGAACGAGGAGGTGAGTAGGAGGAGGTAAGGGGAGAGGTTAGGGTAGGGGATCATGCTGACCCCCGTGGGCCAGCATCAGGACTTGGGTTTTCCTCTGAGTTGAAACAGGGAAACACTGTGTTTTATTTTTTATTTTTATTTTTTTGAGGCAAGGTCTCGCTCTGTCGCCCAGCCTGGGTGCAGTGGTGTGATCACAATTCACTGCAGCCTCGATCTCCCGGGCTCAAATGATCCTTCTACCTCAGTCTCCTGAGTGGCTGGGACTACAGGCACCTACCACCACACCCAGCTAATTTTTAAAATTTTTGTGGAGATGGAATCTCACTATTTTGCCCAGCCTGGTCTCGAACTCCGGGCCTCAAATGATTCTCCCACCTTGGCCTCCCAAAGTGTTGGGATTACAAGTGTGAGCCACCATGCCCAGCCTCACTGTTTATTTTTAAATTATTATTGTGGAAAATACAAATACATACAAAAGTAGAGAGGATAATATTCTGACCTCTCATGTACCCATCTCCCCACTTCAATAACTGTCAAGTCTTCAAGTCACGGCCAACCCCGCTTCATCTCTATCTCCACCCACTCTAATCAACCCAGAGGTTGCATGTGGGTGTAGAAAAAGAGGGGAGAAAGGGTGACTCCAAGACTTTTAGTGGAATCCAAGGGAAGATGTCATCTCATTTCATCCTTTTAATTTTTACTCATTTAATCTTCACACCAAAATTATAAGGTAGGTATTATTTTTCCCATTTTACAGAAATTGAAATTTAGATGGCCAGCAAATAGGAAGCAGTCTAATATTTTAAAAATAACTTTAATGAGGCATAAGTGGCATGTGATAAACTACACATATTTAAAGTGTACAATTGGATAAGTTTTGACATATGTATACACATCCGTGAAACCACCACCACCACAATCAAGACAGGGAGCACATCTGTCACCCACGAACTTTTCCTCATCCCCTTTTAAAATCTCTCCTCCATCTCTTCCCACACACCCCAACCCAATCACTGATCTGCTTTCTGTCACTATAATTCATTTGCATTTCCTAAAGTTTTATGTAAGAGGAATCATACAGTATGTACTTTTTTTGTCTGACATCGTTCACTTAGTATAATTATTTTAAGCTTCATCCAGGTTGTCTACTCAAATTTTTAACTGATAGCTTCTGCCTTCATTAGGAATCTTAGTATATCACAGGGTCATTTAAGAGAAACACAAAATGGGGCCGGGCGCAGTGGCTCACGCCTGTAATCCTAACACTTTGGGAGGCCAGGGCAGTGGGTGGATCACCTGAGGTCAGGAGTTCGAGACCAGCCTGATCAATATGGTGAAACTCCGTGTCTACTAAAATACAAAAATTAGCTGGGTATGGTGGCGTGTGCCTATAGTCCCAGCTACTCGGGAGGCTGAGACAGGAGAATTGCTTGAACTCAGGATATTTGGGTGGCAGATATTTGTCACACTTGGTGGCCTTCCTGCATCTCCTAAATAGTCTTCCTATGTTTTGGACAGTTCCCACGTAAGTAGTCCTTCTTCCCTGTGGTAGAAACCAGAATTTATTTTCCCAGCTTCCCCAGGAACACAGACATGCCACTGAGCTCAACCCATTGTATGCGCCCATCCCAAAACTTCAGTTTGGAACAGGAAGCAGGAACCTGCAGCATCCATATTTTGGCAAAGGGCTGATGGACAGCAGTGTTGGAACTTCTGGAGTCTACTTTCCACTGTCCACCATACAAGCTGAGGGATCTGTCCCTACTGGCTGTGGTTTGGCCATTGTCTGGGCTATGTATCCTGCAATCCTGACTCGAGCATTCCTGAAGTTTCTGTAATCTGTCTGATACCACACTAGCCAGTGAAGATTCTGTGGTCTGCTGCTAAGAGGGCTGTGTGATGTTGAAAATCATTTCAGGAGTATACCAGCAACAGGTGCTCAAGGGTGAGCTTGAGAAGTTGAGAGAATTTCTAATGGTCTGCTTGCTTCTTCGCTGACTTCTGGGTTAAAGGTGGCCTATGATGCAAGAAGTTGAGATGCTGGAAATGCTCTTACGTTACATAAAAGGATCCAAAAACAGGCAGCCCAGAATGTTGGAGTGGATTTATTAGGTATGTCATCCATCCCCACCTGTGTTTGCTGAGAGGGCTTAGAGGACACTTTTGCCCATCACTGAGGAACTTGTTGGTGAGAAATGCTGGCAACTTTGACCTGTCAAGGGTGTGGGTGGGAGCCTTTGCCTATGAAGTGGCCTTCCTGCTTTCAGGGAGGATAATGGGATCTTAGGGTTGACAATGGCCAAGGAATGGCTCATAAGCACCATAGGCAAAATGGGCATGGTTACTGTAATAAGCAGCAGGGCTGGAGTGGGTGGTAATCAGATGGTCTGACCTACAGAGATCCTTGGAAGTGACTAATGGATTGTGGGTTTCCTAAGAATTGAAATGGGTCATTCTACTAAAGTTTTCCTGATACGTATTCTGAATCTGGAATTTTCTTCTCTGCCTGCCACATTTCTGCTAATCCCTCTATCCATAGACTTCACGCCTTACTCATTTTCATGGAACCAAATTCAAGCCTGCTTCTGATCGAAGATCTCATTTTGTAGCAGGAGAAGTGAGGCAAGCCTTCCAGTTAATGGTGGCAGATAAAATACACATTTTAATTTTGCTTCCTTTTGAAAGCTCACTACAATTAAAGTAGATGGTAAAGAGAAAAAAATATATAGCATAAACTCTCAGGAACATAGTATACAACATACTCTACAGGGACATAACAATACCACCACGGATTCTGGAAAGCAGGTGATGTGTGATGAGCAGCGTAGCAGTCCTGACTCTAAGTCAGCAGTGGGAAGCCCAGATGCAACTCTTCTATACCTCAGAATCCACAGAGAAGGTCCAGAATTGGCAACACCAGGTACCTTTAAACATACAGGAGAATCAACCACCACCTGGTAGAAGCCAGGTGTTTCATTTCCAAAGAAGATAAACCAGAGGGCTCTTGACTAAGACACTCAGCAGAGGTGAAGGCAGTGGTGCAGTGTGAACACTGGGTAATTAAAAGAAACTCCATGTTCTAAATGGAAAAACCTACTCCCACTCAGCTCCCAGAAAGCTGGCAGGTCAGCTATGACCTCCAAATAGAGAATTGAAATTGAGGGATCTGACAGCCCAAGAGGAAACAAAAAGATATCAGTAAGCCTGGTCAAATCATCCTACAGTGAAGCCCTCTAATTAACAAGGCCCTTCACACATGCTGAGTTTCCATTGAGCTCTTTGGCGATTGATATGGTTTGGCCATGTCCCCACCCAAATTTCATCTTGAATTGTGGCTCCCACGATTCCCACGTGTCATGGGAGGGGCCCCGTGGGAGGGAATTGAATCATGGGGGCGGGTCTTTCCCTTGCTGTTCTCATAATGAATAAGTCTCACAAGAGCTGATGGTTTTATAAAGAGGAGTTGCCCTGCACAAGTTCTCTCTCTGCCTGCTGCCATCCATGTAAGACAGGACTTGGCTCCTCCTTGCCTTCTGCCATGATTGTGAGCCCTCCCCAACCATGTGGAACTGTGAGTCAATTAAACCTCTTTCCTTTCTAAATTACCCAGTCTCAGGTATGTTTTTGTCAGCAGTGTGAAAACGGACTAATACAGTGATCTACTTTTTTAAATGTTTGAAAAGACGACTTCTGGCCTGGACAAAATGGTGTAAACTTGTTTCTCCCTGCTCCTTCCTGTCAAGTACAACTATGAACTGTGAAAACAATGCAAGAGGCAATCAGAAGATAACACTGAAAGCTGGCAAGGGAATTATGCATTAGTTTGGGACCCTAAGAATAAAGGAACAACTCAGTGGCAGGATATCTTATGTGCCCCCACTCAGTGGAAGAAGATGACCCAGGCCTGGTGTTTCCTGACACCCAGCCTATCAACAGAAGGCAGCCAAAACAGGCTCAGCCCTCTTACAATTTGAAGAGGAGTCCCTCTGACAACTCCACATGAGCCCAGCACCACCAGAGGGGAGATTACTCAGGTGCCCCACTAACAATTAGCAGCCAGGGGAAGCACTCTCCTTTCACACTGGGCCCGAAACTCACCTCCCCTGCCAAGAGACACTGGGCAGCCTGACCTGGGAACACCCCTTCTGCCCTCTCAGGCAGCACCAGCAGGAACCAGCAGGAGCTCCAGCAGCACCAAAGAAACCAAGCATATGAAAAGAACACCACAAAGCCTCTGAGAATTAAATTGTCATTGGAACCTCAGCCCACTGGAACCTCAGTCCTCAGACCAAGATATGCATGATAAATGTAAACAAGGCGACTGATGTTGCAACCAAGGAACTAAGTAGGACCCAGAGTCTCCTAACATGATGGCCAAAATATCTAAGACACAACTGAAACTCACCTGTCATACCAAGAATGAGGAATATCACAACTTGAATGTGAAAAGAATCAACTGGCACCAACACTGAGATTAACCAGTTGTTAGGATTATCTGGCAAGGATTTTAAAGTGGCCATCATAATAATGCTTCAACAATTGATTCAAATTTTATTGGAATGAATAAAAAAATTTAAAATCTCACCAAAAAAGAAGTTATATAGAAGAACCAAATGGAAATTATAGAACTGAAAAATACAGCCACAGAAATAAAAGCCTACTAGATGGCCTCAATAGGGGAGAGATGACAGAAGATAAAATTAGTGCTTGATTGAGGACAGATCAATAGAATTTACCCAGTCTAAGCAACAAAGACATAATATTGTGGGAAGAAATGATATATGTATATGTGTGTGTGTGTGTGTATACATATATATATATATACATAGAGAGAGAGAGTCAGTCTCAGGGGCCCATAGGACAATAACAAAAAAATCAATGTTTGTATCACTGCATATCATTGCAGTCTCAGAAGGAGAGGAGAAAGAATGAGGCTGAGAGAATAACTAAAGTAATAATGCCTGAAGACTTCCAAAATTTGGTTAAGACACAAACCAGCACATCCAAGAAGCTGAGAAAACCCCAAACAGAATAAAACCAAATAAATCCATGCCAAGACACATCATAATTAAACTTTTGAAAACTAAAGACAAAGAAAAAAATATCAAAAGCAGACAGAGAGAAACAATACATCACCTGTAGTTAAACACCAATTCAAATGACAGTGGATTTATCATCCAAAACTATGGAGGCCATTTGGGAGGCCTACGCGAGCAGATCACTTGAGATCAGGAGTTCAAGCCAGCCTGGTCGACATGGTGAAAACCCATCTCTACTAAAAATACAAAAATTAGCTGGGTGTGGTGGCACACGCTGGTAGTCCCAGCTACTCGGGAGACCAAGGCAGGAGAATTGTTTAACTCAGGAAGCAGAGGTTGCAGTGAGCTAAGATCATGCCACTGCACTCCAGCCTGGACTCTAACACTCGCTGGACACAGTGAGACTCCATCTCTAAAAAAAAGCAAAACTATGGAGGCCAGAAGGAAGTGGTACAACATATTTCAAGTGCTGGGGGAACTATCAGCTGTGAATTTTATATCCAATGAAAGTATCTTTCAGGAATGAAGGGGAAGTAATCCCAGAAAATCCCTATAAAAAGCTTACAGGAACTAATCAATGAGTTCAGCAAAGTTGGAGGATATAAGATTAACACACAAACATTAATTGCATTTCTATTTACTAACAATGAACATGAAGAAAATGAAATTTAAAACTTAATACCATGTACAGTCATTCAAAAGAAAATGAAATATTTAGGCAAAACACATAGAGGATATGTATGCCAAAAACTACAAAATGCTGATTAAAGAAATAATGGAAGAGCTAAACAAATGGAGAGACAGAGTGTGTTCATGGGTTGGGAGACAACATAGTAAAGATGTCAATTCTCCTCAAACTGAATTATAAGTTTCATTCAATGCCTATCAAAATTCCAGCAAAGTTTTTAATAGATTTAGACAAGCATATTCTAAAATTTATATGGAAAGTTAAAGACCCTCAAATAGTTAGAATAATCTTGACAAAGAAGAATAAAGTGGGAGGAATCACTCTACCTGATATTGTCTTCCTATATAGCTACAGTAGGCAAGATCATATGGTATTGGCAAAGGGATAAACATATAGATCAATAGACCCAAACAGAGGACCCAGAAATAGATCCAAATAGGCTCAACCGATTTTTTACAAAGATGCAAAAGCAGTTCAAAAGTTTTCAACAAATAGTGCTGGAGCAATTAGACATCCATAGTGGAAATAATAACCTCAACCTAAATCTCACAACTTACACAAAAATTAACTTGAAATGGATCATGGACTTAAGATGTAAAACATCTAAAATGACTTTGAGCCAGGTGTGGTGGCTCATGCCTATAGTCCCAGCTCCTCGGGAGGGTGAGACAGGAGGAGGATTGCTTGAGCCCAGGAGTTCTGGGCTGTAGTGCACAGTGCTGATTGGGTGTCCACAATAAGTTCAGCATCAATATGGTGACCCCCTGGAAGTGGGAGACCACCAAGTTGCCCAAGGAGAAGTGAACTAACACAGGTTGCAGATGGAGCAGGCCAAAACTCCCATGCTGATCAGTAGTGGGATTGCACCTGTAAATAGCCACTATACTCCAGCCTGGGCAACACAGCAAGACTATTGTCTCAAAAAAAAAAACTTGAAAAAGAAGAAAGTTAATGGTCTCACACGTCCTGATTTCAAAACTTACTACAAAGCTACAATAATCAAAACAGTGTGGCACTGGCATAAAGGCAGATAATAGATTGTGATAGTTAATTTTAGGTGTCAGTTTGACTGGACTAAGGGATGTCCAGATACCTGGTAGAACATTATTTCCAGTGTGTCTATGAGGGTGTCTCTGGAATAGATGAGCATTTCAATCAGTAGTGCATTGTTGATGGGAATGTAAAATAGTATAGGTGCTGTGGAAAACAGTATGGCAGTTCCTCAAAAAATTAAAAATCGGCCAGGCACAGCGGCTCATGCACTTTGGGAGGCCAAGGCAGGTGGATCACGAGGTCAGGAGATTGAAACCATCCTGGCTAACATGGTGAAATCCCATCTCTACTAAAAACACAAAAAACTAGCCAGGCATGGTGGCAGGCACCTGTAATTCCAGCTACGGGAGGCTGAGGCAGGAGAATGGCATGAACCCGGGAGGCGGAGCCTGCAGTGAGCCGAGATCACGCCACTGCACTCCAGCCTGGGCGACAGAGCGAGACTCTGTCTCAAAAAAAAAAAAAAATTAAAAATCAAATTACCATGTGATCTAGCAATTCCACATTTGAGTATATACCCAAAAGAACTGAAAGCAGGGCCTTGAAGAGATATTTATATACCCATGTTCATAGCAGCATTATTTGCAATGCCCAAAAGGTGGAAGCAACCCAAGTGTCCATTGATGAATTAATTAATAAGCTAAATGTGGTATATATATTATTCAGCCTTAAAGAGGACGGAAATTCTGACACATGCTACAACATGGATGAAGTGTGAAGACATTATGCTAAATGAAATAAACCAGTCAAAAAAGACAAATATTGTATTATTCCGCTTATGTGTTAAATGCATAGAGATAGAAAGTAGAATGGTGGTTGCTAAGGGCTGTGGGCAAGAGGGAGGAGGGAGCTACTGTTCAATATGTACAGAGTTTCAGTTTGGAACGATCAGAAGAGCTCTGTGGATGGATGGTGGTGATGGCTTCACAACAGTGAGAATGTACTTAATCCCATTGAACTGTACACTTAAAAATGGTTAAGAAAGTAAATTTTATGTTATATGTATTTTACCATAATTTTTTAAAAAAGAACACAGAGACCCTTGGCAATCCCTGTACTGGACATGACTCAGAGAATAAGTAACTGAGCATCTTCTAAACAATATTTAAAACCAAAGTATAAAACTTCTAGGAAAAAAACACAGGAGAATATTTCAGCATTTAGGGCTATGGAATAAGTTTTTACACTTAACACCAAAAGCATGATATATAAAAGGAAAATGTGATCATCTAGATCTTACCAAAATAAAAATCTTTTGCTCAGCAAAAGATCATGTGAAGAGAATAAAAAGACAAGCTACAGATTGAGAAAAATATTTGCAATATCTAGACATACAAAGATCTCCCAAATTCTAAAACATACAAACAATCCAATGAGAAAATAGGCAAAAGGCATGAACCAATATTCCACCAAAAAGGATATACAGATGGGAAATAATTTAATGAAAGGATGTTCAGTATCATTAGTCATCAGGGAAATACAAATTAAAACCAAAATGAGATATCACTACATATCTCTCAGAGTTGCTAAGATTTAAAAAATAATGACAACACCAAAATACTTGTGAGAATACGAAGAAATCAGATCACTCACATTGCTACTGGGAAGGTAAAATAGTACAGCCACGGTAGAAGACACTTTGGCAGCTTCTTAAAAGACTAAATATGCAACTATACCATATGACCTAGCAATTGCCCTCCTTGGCATGTATCCCAGAAAAATGAAAACTTCTGTTCACATAAAACCCATACATGTATATAACTGCTCATAGCAGTTGTATTTGTAATGCTAAAAAAGTAGAAACAGCCCTTCTCACCTTTCATGGGCGAATGGTTAAAAAAAACAGTACATACCAGCCATGGAATACTACTCAGCAATTAAAAAAAAAAGAATGAACTCTTGGTACACACAATGACTTGGATCAATCTTCAGGGAATTAGACTGAGTGAAAAATGTCAGCCCCAAAAAGTTACATACTATATGATTCCATTAATAAAACATTTTTGTCATGACAAAAATTTTAATGGAGAATGGATTGGTGGTTGTCAGTGGCTAGGGATGGAATGGGTGGTGGCAGAAGGGATTGTGGTGCGTAGTTAGTTATAAGATGGTAACAGGTATCCTTGTGGGGTGGAATTGTTCTGTATCTTGATTATGGTTGTGAATATATGAACCTGCACCTGTGATAATATTGTATTGAACTACATACACGCGCGCACACACACACACACACACACAAATGAATACAAGTAAAATTTGGGGAAAGATAAGTGGATTGTGTCAATGGCAATGTCCTGGTTGTGATCTGCACTAGAATTTTGCAAGTTGTTACCGCTATGGTTTGAATGTGTCCCCTCCAAAATTCAGATGTTGCCTGTGTGATAGTATTAGGAGGCAGGGCCTGTAAGAGCTGACTAGGTCATGGGGGATTCTCCCCTTGTGAGTAGGGATGAAGGCCCTTACAAAAGAGGCTTTACACAGCATTCAGCTCTCTTGCCCTTTGGCCTTCTGCCATGTGAGGGCAAAGGAAGAAGATCCTCACCAGATCCCACAGCTCCACTGGCCAGTGCCCTAGTGGGGGCTCTCTGTGGTGGCTATGAGGCTCTTTGGGGCATCCTTTGAAATCCGGGTGGAGGAAACCATGCCTCCAGAGCCTGTGTACTGTGCTTCCTGGTGGAGATGGCACCTCACAGATGCTACCAAGGTTTACCACCTGTGACCTCTGGAGAGACAGCCACTACGGCATACATCACACCTGGGCCCACTGGAGCTTCATCTTGGACAGCTGAGGAGTGCTATACCAGCGTCAGGGAGCAGAGGTCTGGGTTGGCACAGGGCAGTGAGGGATGAGGTCCCTTAGGCACCCAAGGCCCCTCTTCTGACACAGTTCTGCCCTCCAGGCCTTGGCACTCTAGGCCTGTTATAAGAAGAAAGGCAGCCCTGATGATCTCCAAAATGCCTTCAGGGTCATTCCTCCATTGTCCCCTTGACAAATAGGCTTCCACTAATCCATGTTACTCTCCTTATCAAACTGTTGCTTGGGCACACCCTTGGTGTTCTTTCTCAGACCCACTGTTTCATTCTTTACAACATGGCCAGGCTGATAATTTTCTAAATCTAAGTTCTGCTTCACTTTTGATTATAAAATCTATCTTTAATTCATTTCTCTCTTCTTGTATTTTACTGTAAGCAGTCAAGAGAAGCCATGCCACATGCTCAACACTTTGTTTAGAGATTTCTTCTGCTAAATATCTTATGTCATCACTCATAAGTTCCTCCTTTCACAAAACACTAGGAAACAAACATGATTCAGCCAAGTTCTTTGCCACTTTATGGCAAGGATAGCCTTTCCTCCAGTTTCTAATAACATGTTCCTCATTTCCATCTGAGACCTCATCAGAATGGCCTTTACCATACACATTTCTATGAACATTCTGATTATGACTACTTAGGTAATCTCTAAGAAAACTGAGGCTTTCTTTACAGTTCTCTTCTGAGCCCTCACCAGAATAGCCTTCATGGTCCATTCATGACAATATAGGGTTTTTTCCTAACCTGTTCCTCCAAACTCAACTCTTTCCAGCTCCAAAGCTGCTTTCACATTTTAAACTATTCGTTATAGCAACATCCCCACTAAGTACCAATTTCTGTCTTAGTCTGCTCAGGCTGCTATAACAAAATACCTTTAACTGGGTAGTTTATAAACAATAGAAATTTATTGTTCACAGTTCTGAAAGCTGAGAGTCCAAGATCAAGGCACCAGGAGATTCAGTATCTGGTGAGAGTTTTGTCTTCTTCATAGATGGCACCTTCTATTGTCCACATATGGCAGAAGGAGCCAACTCAGTGTCTTTGCAAGGTGAAAGGACAGGTAGCTCCCTTCAACCTCTTCTATAAGGGCCAGTAATCCTACTCATGAGGCAGAGCTTCCTGACTTAATCACTCCCCCAAAAACCTCACCTCTTTATACTGTGGCATCGTGTTTTAGTTTCCAACAGGTGAATTTGGGGTTTGGTGGGGGGACACCAGCATTCAGACAATAGCACCATCTTGACCTCATGACCTGTGGCTAAGTAGGATGGAACATCTTCCTGTTTTGTCTTCCTTGATGTGTATATTAATAAGTCAGGGCTCTGCAGAGAAACAGCATCAATAGAATAAAGAGATATAAGAGGGGGTGTATTATGGGCATTGGCTCATGTGATTATGGAGGCCGAAAAGTTCCACAATCTGTCCTCTGCAGGTTGGAGACCCAGGAAAGCTGGTGATGTAATTCAGTTTGAATCTGAAGGCCTGAGATCAAGAGGAGGTGATGATGTAACTCCCAGTCCAAGGCCAAACGCAGGGGAACCTGGAGTTCTGATGTCTGAGGGCAGGAGATGATGGATGTCCTGGCTCCAGAAGAGAGAGTGAATTCACTTTTCTTCTGCCTTTTTGTTCCATCCAGGCCCTCAATAGACTGGATGGTGTCCACTCATATTGGATGAGGGGGGATCATCTTTACTCAGTCTACTGATTCAAATGGTGATCTCTTCCCAAAACACCCTCACAGACACACCCAAAAATCATGCCCTTACCAGCTATCTCGGTGTCCCTTCATTCATTTAAGAGTACACCTAAAACTAACCATCACACTGGAAAAGATGTATGTATATATATTAATTTTTTCCCCTCATAGTCTCCTTCTGTTTTATAAAGAGCCTGGTTGCTGATGGTTCCATTTAACAATACAGTCCCCACATTTCAGAACACCAAATGGGATCACAGGAAAGGAGCGGCAATTACCAGCAGATCCTGGATTTGGAGCCAGATGCAGTCAGTGATGAGAAATTACAGTGTCCCCTTTTGGGAAGAGGATGAATACGTTTTTATTTATTATGAGGAAGGTTGTTAATCAATAGCATTTTGTTGTTCCTGTTGTATGGAAGAGGGTGTATGCTGTTGTTGGGCTGTGAAGGGCTAGATTGTGGGGCATGTTTGTTATACTTTGTGGCCACCCAGCATGTTTGCAAAGCCTTTTTCTGATTGGGAATGAAGTACATAGGGCATTCCACCTACCCAACATAGAAAACACAACTTGCTTCCCCAGCCTCCCTTGCAGCTAGTGAAGTAGGAGGTTGGACTCAACTCTGGAGGCGGGGCTTGAACACCAGACCTAATGAGGACTAGCTAAAACAGGGATGGGGTGGAAGCAGCAGCTTTGCATAAGACATGCCCACAAGTGTGCCATGTCAGTTTACCATTGCCATGGCAACACCTGAAAGTTAACTGCCCCTTTCTATGGAAGATACCAACCTTTTCCTAGAAATTTCTGCATAATCCCCCCTTAATTTGCATGTAAGTCAAAGTGGGTATAAGTATGACTGCAGTCCTGCCTCGGAGCTGCTATTCTGGGCACACTGCCTATAGGGTAGCGCTGTTCCACAGTACCAGTACCTCTGCTGCTGCTTCACTAAAAGTCGCTAACACCTCCGGCTCACCCTTGAATTCTTTCCTAGGTGAAGCCAAGAACTCTCCCAGGCTAAGCCCCAATTTTGAGACTTGCCTGTCCTGCATCACTAGGGCATAAACGTGACAGATCTGCCACTTAGACACACCCACATAAGACTGATTCAGGTAAGAGGAAAGCAATGAAATATACTGCAGACTCGTGTTCTCTGAGGGTGGGGCAGAGAGGGGTTTAGTTTTGGTGGGAGGGGCAGTCGAGACAGAGCTTCTTATGAGTAGCCTTCAGCATTGTTAGTTCCAAGCTGGGATGACAGTCACGCCTCCCCTAGGGCAAGTGGTGCAGGGTGGTTTGGGTTTGTTTTTGGCTGCATAACCCCAAAGGCTGAGTCTCTGGTTCTCCTAGAGATTTAATTGGCTCTTCTGTTTGCAACCAATAGCCCTGGTTCACTACCCACTGCCATGCTCTCCTGAATGCCACTGTGTACCAAGTACTGTGCTGAATGAAGGGGACGTGGCATTGTTCAGAGCTTAGAGAACGTGGCTTTGGGATCGGACAGACTTGGGTTCGCATCTGGCTCCACCACTTTCTGGCTGTGTGCAAGTGGCTTTACCTCTCTGAGCTCCTTTGCTTAGGTTATCAGCAGTCTCAGAAGGTTATGGTGAAGAGTGACCACAAAGTGTCCCCAACACATGAGAGTTATAGTCTTAGGCCACAGCTCCCCAGGTACACAGGCATAGTTTTGGCCACAGGGGTTTCCAGAAGCCCTATCTCTAGCTGAAGAGAGGCGGGAGTGATGGGGAAGTTCAAGGTGGGGTCCTGCGGAGCTGCTTTTCCTTCCCTGTGTGGGATCCCATTCTCTTCTCCATTCTCCACAGGTCCCAAGGCTGTCATCTGTGGTGGCAGGAGGTTCATCCCACCTGCAGCCAGTGGAACCTTAGGAGACAGTGCTCCTCTATTTTATTGCTGACCCTCCAGAGACTTTAGAAAGCAGCGCTACAGGCTGGATACCTCTCAACCTGACCTCTGGAGACTGCAAGGCCCAAGTGTAGGAAAGGATATGGCTACTCACCAATCTTTTTTTTTTCTTTGAGACAGAATCTTGCTCTGTCACCTAGGCTGGAGTGCAGTGGCGTGATCTCGGCTCACTGCAACCTCCGCCTCCCAGGTTCTAATGATCCTAATGATCCTTTTGCCTCAGCCTCCTGAGTAGCTGGGATTACAGATGCATGCCACCACGCCTGGCTAATTTTTTTTTTTTCAGTAGAGATGGGGTTTCACCATGTTGGCCAGGCAGGTCTTGAACTCCTGACTTCGAGTGATCTGCTCGCCTCAGCCTCCCAAAGTGCTGGGATTACAGGCATGAGCCACCATGCCTGGCAGCTACTCAACGATCTTTCCAGCTCTCCTCTCCTTCCGGCCACACAGGAGGGTTGCGTATCCACACCCCCCTGAAGTAAGGCATGATGCCAGAACTTGCTTTGGATGATGACACAGAAACAGCAGTGATACACCACTTCTGGATGGCAGCACTGAAGAGCCAAGGTGTGATTCTCCAACCTGTCTTTTCCCTGGCTCTGTTCAGTCTAGAGGCCCATGTTGATATGGAGGTGCCCCAAGGTCAAAGCCTGGAATTCTGGGCCACCAAATAGAGAATGACTGCCCTGGAACATCCCCTCAGAGCCATAGATGTTGAGTCACTGAGGTTAGGAGGTGGTTTGTTACTGCAGCAGAGCTCAGCCTAACCTGACTTATTCACCAGTCCTGGTTCTAGAAAGCTACATAATCAGGGGGTAGGTAGGCCCAAAAGCACCACTAAGCCAGGGTGCCTCACCTCCCCTCATTGATCCTTTAGAAGGAAGGAAAGTCTGGCCTTCCCCAGCAAGGCAGTGCTGCTCTGACCTATGCATGCTTCAGGACATGAGATGTTAGTGAGCTGCTTGGTCCCAAAGAGCAAGATCAGGGAAAGTGAGTGCTCCAGAGACACCAATCGTGGTGCCCACCATCCCACAGCCACCCAGAGGCCTCTGCCCCAGAGCCTAGGATGACAGTGTCCAAGACTCTGGAG
Organism: Pan paniscus; assembly: GCF_029289425.2. Classification (NCBI taxonomy): domain Eukaryota; kingdom Metazoa; phylum Chordata; class Mammalia; order Primates; family Hominidae; genus Pan; species Pan paniscus. The sequence goes on along the minus strand of NC_085926.1, from coordinate 42,633,166 downwards.
TGTGAAGGTGGAAATGCTGTGAGAATGAGGGAGGTGGGGGGAGGGCTGGAGGAAAAAGAGGTGTCATGCAACCTGATATAGGAGGAGGTCAACAGAGTGGAAACACAGAGATGAGTGGAATCTGCACAAGAGTTGGGGGAGCAGCCAGGCCCCCAGGCCTGTCAGCCAGCCTTGTTTCAGGGTCTCTTGAGCAAGCCTATGTTTCTTCCATTCATAGCAGGACTGTGCAGAAAGGCAGTGCCAACATCCTAGGAACCTGCACCTCCTTTCTGGCCAGTCAACAAATCCACCCATGAGACTTCTCTCCCAGTCCCTCCCAGTCCTGTCTGACCCTTTTCTACATATACAGAGTTAAGTGCCACAAGGAGGCTCATTCTGCACGTCTCCCCAGGGCCTAGAATTCCATTTGGCATGGAGTGAGTGCTCTCTGTATATACTACTTGTGCCATGAAACAATTCTGAGTTCCCTAGGGAGAGCCATCTGCTCCTCTGGAGGCTACCACCTGTCTTCCATCTGAGGTTTTGTCTTCCCGGGTGCCTGAGTCAGCATCTCTGTTATCTGGCCCCTTCTGACCTCCCCTGCCTGCCGAGGGAGGAATGAGTCCATACTGCTCATCACAGCATCCCCAGGGCTCAGCACATAAGTGGGAGCACCGGTCCCTGCTGTCCCAGAGCTCCTGTGGCTCCATGCCTGGTGCTCATGGGAAACCACACCTGCACAGGCCCTGGCCTCCTGTGGCCATTGCCTTCAGGACTTCTCCTCTTTCATGCCCCTCTGCATCTGACCCAAGACCCACCTATTTGCCCATCCCCCATCCCCCACCGCTGCCCTTGCCTCATCTCCTGACTCTGGGTGGTCCCCAAAGCCCAGCCCCTTGCTCTGGTCCAAGAGTCAAGGCAGGCCAAGTGCAAAGAAGAGGCTGGGCCAAGGGACATGAGTTGTACTGACTTTATTCCCCTTCATCCTCTCACTCGCATGCCTGCTGTACCCCATGCTCTGGGGCTGTGGGGTGCCTGTACACGAGCGGTTGTCAATGGTCTCAGCACACACCTGGGCATGGCCATTCTGCCACTACCAAGCCCTCTGTGAAGGGCACCGTGGGGACTATGGCAGCATGAGCCAGGGTTGAAGGCTCCCAGAACTGTGGCCACAGGGCTTGAGTTCATCACTCTAGCCACCCATCGCCAGCTGGCCTGAGACCAGAGAGCCCCAAGGAGCTGGGGAGGGGGCAGACCCAGACTCCAGGCCTGAGTTCTAGCCAAACAGGCTGAGAAGTCCAGATGGACGGTGGGACCCCCACAGATCTCCTTGGGAGGGGATGATCCTGCGTCCCCTTTCCCCCAGCCCTGGAAAGTGAGTATGGTGCCCTAGTCTCCTCATTCTGACATCTGGGGGCACATTGTCTTTTTGTTTTGTTTTAAATAAAAAGATGTAAAAGCTAGTAAAACAGGAACCCCTATCCATACTGGAACTGCTGAGGTGCCATTATTGCTTCTGGCCTTGTGGTCTGGCCGGAAAGCAGCCCCCACCAACAATGGCCCAAGTGAAGAGAGTGCTTAGCACCAGGGACACAGGCTCCTATCCCCAGTGGGGCAGGGGCCTCCCAGGAGAGGGGTTGGTTGTGCCCACCTAGAGCTCCCGTGACCGTCTTGACCAGCTGTCAAGCTGTCTGGTCAGCTGTCTGGACCCCTCACCTGATCCCAGAGGGGAAGTGTACAAGAACAGGAAACCCATGTCCCAGGACAGGGTTTCATTGCCAGCTCCCCACCAGTGTCTCTGACCTCTGCTTGTCAGTATGGCCTGACAGGTCTCAGCCTGGCCACGGCCACTCAGGCCTACTCAGGCTGTAGTGGGGCCAGCAGGTGATGACACCACCAGTGCCTGTGGGAGATCCTGGTGCCAGTGATGGGGGTTGGAAACCCATGGAGGTCCCTGCCTACAGCCCACTGGGAAAGATCAACTTTTTTTGGGAAAATGTGAGCCAGCTCCAAAGAGCTGCCAGGCACTGGGACTAGAGATTAAAAATAGCAACAGGGAGGGGGGGACCCTGAGGACATCACGGAAGCCCAAAGATCAAGGAGTGCAAGGAAGAAAAAGAGCTACAGTAAAGCAGGAGCCTGGAGTCCCCAGCCTTGGGGTGGGGGTCCTGACCAGAAGCCTTCTTCCTCGGGGAGGGGCGAACCTTCTCTCCCCCAGGACAGCAGGAGCGCCTGAGCGTACGTCTACAGCTCCAACATCAATTGGGCAAGGAAGCTGCTGGCACTGTACCCTCCAAGCCCAGAGAACAACCAGGGTGGTGTGGCTTGGATTATAAATCCTCAGATCACTCGGGCACCTTGGGCCTGCCCAAATCTGTACAGAATAAAGTGCTTCGTTTATTGATGATTAAAATGTCCCCAGCTCCCTGCCCCAGTGCCATGGGCCTCATAAGGTCAGAGGGGTTCAGTCCCCCTAACCATTCCCCTGGGGCCCAAGCCTCTTCCCACTCCAGCCATGCTGGGAAGGCAATAGTGTCGGGGAGTGGTGGGGGTTTAAGGTGCAAAGAGTATAACAAACAAAACTGTATAAACACAATAGGAAAGAGCTTAACTAGGAAACATGTAGCTTATGGAACCTTCCTCCCCATATTAAAGGCAGGAATAAAGACATTAAATGACAACCAAAAAGGGTTTCCTATTAGTGCTAGCCTCATGGGGGCAAGCAATTGGGTCTAGGCTGCGCCTCCCCAGTCCCCCCAATCCCCCGAGGGGCCTGAACATGCAGGCTCCTTTACCGGCAGTGCTATGGGCGCCCCACCCACCGGTGCCTAGGCCCAGGAGGGACGAGGATGCTGGAGCCAGCCAGGGACAGGTTGTGGCAGGACCTAGAGGGAGGATAAGGCCTAGAGCGGGCCTTTGGGGGAGCAGAGATGGACACAGCCACACTTGTTCCTTCTGGTGTGGGATATATGGCCAGAGTAGCTGGTGAGGAACTGGGGTGCTCTGTGAGCAGCCGCCCTGCCCCTGCCCCACTAATAGCACCTTGAAACCCTACCAGCACTGCCCAAGCCTCATCCTAGGACTCTGCCCCCAAAGCTGGTGCTGCCAGTCAGCCTGTCTGCCCACAGAGGGTCTGGCTCACAGCGCTGTGAGGCACGGCAGCTTCTGGGGACATCTCCAGGACTCAGGACCCTTGGTGCCACCTGGTGCAGGTCAGGGATCCCTGGGCCTGCTGGCAGCAGAGTGGGTGGGGAAGGCAAGTCCCTGGGGTCCAGCCCCTGCCTGCCCCACTCCACACAGTGAAGCACTGGTCTGCAGTCTCTGCACCTCGCCATCCTCCACCCCCCACGCTCACCCAGGTCCAGTCTCAGGCCCTGCCTCAGTGCTTGCGGCTCTCAGACTGGGTCTACACCTCCTCAGGGGTTGTGGGGGTGGCACGCCAACTTCTCCCCAAACCCTCCAAGATGAGGAAGCAAATTAGGGGCATAGATGACATGGGGATAGGCTGCTGAGGCTGACCCAGGCTCCAACTGGCCAACCCCTCTGGCACAGGCCTTGGCAGAGGGACTGGCCACACCTGCTGCCCAGGCCCCTTTCTTTCTGCTGCAGACCCCCAGCACCCCCCTCACCTGGAGGGGAGTGCTGTAAATAGTTTCTTTTTCCTTCACTTCCAAAAAAAAAAAAAGTAAAGGCTTCAAGGAGTCACAGAAAGGGGGGGCACTTGGGAGTGAGATGCCCTCCACCAGCTCTGGGGCCTGCCAGCCTGCATACCCCTCCTCGTCGGGGCCTCAGGCAGGGTACATCCAGCCACTTCTGGAGGTGGAGCAGGGCCCAGGCCCGCACTGCTGTGCTCCCTGGGAAGGCAGTGGGTCCCTCCTGGAGTGGGCCCTGACTCCAGGCCCCAGCGGGTGCACGGGTGCAGCTTGGCAGCTAGTTGTTGGCGTTCATCCTCCCGCCGGGGCTGGCAGTGGTGGGGAAGAGCGGAGGCGGGGGCGGCAGGTGGGGCGGGGGCGGCAGGGTCTGGGGCAGCCCCGGGAGCAGGGGCAGTGCGTGCGCCTGGGGCTGGGTTGGGGGCAGGCCCGGGGCAGCGGGGACGCCGTCGCTGGCCAGGGTGTGGCTGACGCGGAAGCACTTCTCCTTGTGGGCCTTGAGCATGTTGGAGAAGCGGAAGCGCTGGCCACACACGTCGCACGGGTACGGCTTCTCGCCCGTGTGCGTGCGCCGGTGCCGCTTCATGTTGGGCCGGCTGGTGAAGCTCTTGCCACAGATCTCGCAGATGTACGGCTTCTCTCCTGGGGGTTGGGGGTGGGCAGCAGGGCGTCAGTGAGGGGTCGCCACACCCCAGTCTGGGGCCAGCCTCCGTCTCCCATGGAGCCATAGTGGGGCCCAGCCCTGGCGCTCTCAGATCCTCCCCGACCCTGGGGCATTTTGTGCCAGCCTCACCCAACCCTGGGAGGCAGGAAGCATGGGTAAACGGAGGCCCAGACTTGAGAAGGGGTGTGGCCAAGATTATTCCAGGTGTCCTGAGCGGGGCTGAGAAGGGGTCCCAGGCCCGGCACCGAGCTCCGTCCCCAGGGGCAGCCGCACCTGTGTGGGTCTTCATGTGCTCATCGAAGTACTGCTTCATGTTGAAGTCCTTGCCGCACCATTGGCACATGAACTGCTTGTGGCCAATGTGGATGCTCATGTGTGACCGCAGCTGGTACTTGTACTGGAAGCGCTCATTGCAGTTCTGGGGGTGGGGTTTGGGGGTGAGGCCCAGGCACAGAGCAGAAGAGCAGCCTTTGTGGAGGAACAGCTCCCCTGTGGCCACAGGGCCAAGGAGGGACACACTCAGGGGCTCCTGGGCAAGGAGATGGGGACATGAGGGCAAGCCGAGGTGCATCTGGGTGGGCAGTACATGGGCACAAGAGGAGAGGCCACAAGCACCCAAGGCTTAGGTGGGGAATGGGGGTCGGAAGTGGGAAAAAGCCAGAGAGTAGAGGGAGCCCCATGCTTAAGGCACGAGGTCCCTCATCCTTCCTCCTGATCAGACGCCCAGTCCCTGCCCCCACCTCCCCACCTGCAGCTCTGTTGTCTCATCTGAGCTCCAGGCCTGGGATGCTCCTGAATCCGCCTCCCCAGAAAGCCTGCTCCTGGGGCTGTAGCCCACACACACTTCCCACCCTGAGTGTGTGGGGCTGGGTTGGGGAAGGAAGGGCAGGATGGGAGTGGGCCAGAGAAGAGTAGGGGCTGGGTGGGAGTGGGAGGCAGGGGCTGCAGACCTCAGAGGGCAGGGCTCTCTCTTTCTGGACACTACATTCCACCCCCTAGCCCTTTGTTTTTCAGCAGCTGTGCTCCCTGATTCCTGCCCCTCCCAGGTGGCCCCTCGGGCAGGCCAGGCAGGAGATGGAAGCTCACCTCACATCTGAACGGCTTCTCCCCTGAGTGCTGCAGTGAGTGCACCTTGAGGGACATGCTGCGCTTGAAGGACTTTCCGCAGGTCTCGCAGGTGAAGGGCATGTCCTTGGTGTGGGCTACGAGGTGGGCACCAGGGCCATCATGTTTTACGGGCCTGCCCAAGCACCCCGACGTTGGGCCCAGACCCTGCCTCCTAGGGCAGCCCTGTGCCACCACCCTTCTCTGGGGCTGGCCTTATACTCTGTCCCAGGACCTGTGCTGATTCCCAGGAGAGGCCCCCTGCCTCCATGGCTGGGTCTCCTATCTGCTCTGAAGGTCTGCCTCAGACATGCTGGGGCTCTGTGGTTCTTTAGCCTCTGGTCAAGGGAAGTGGCCAAGGCTGCCTTGCCCCCAAAGCTTCAGGGAAGGATGGAAGGTCCCTGGGTGGACCTGGCTTCAGCTCAAATCCTGGCCCGACCACTGGCTTCCCACTCAGTCTCTCTGGGCCTCCGCTTCCTCTCCTATAAAAAGGGACTCATGGTGGTCCTGAGCTTCAGGGGTGGTGGGCTTTATAGGGGACATATGCAGAAAGGCCCTGGCCTCAGGCCCTAGCCAGCAGTCTGGAGGAAGTTAGCTGCACTCCTCCCAGCACCCACGGATAGGTGAGGACTAACAAACTCTTCAAGGATTTGGTAGGTGGCCACTGGAGACAGAAGGCTCACCTTCAAGCTCACAGACACCAGTCCTGGTTTACCAGCATGCTCCTGGCTGAGACCTAGGCCGCAGGGTCCCAGCTTCCAGTCAGTTCATGCTGGAGGGCCCCCAGCACTGTCTCATGGAGAAAGGGATTAGGACCTGGCCAGGGGCTCACTGTCTGCCTTGGCTACCCCTCCCCCTCAAGGCCCAGACTTGGAGCGGGCAAGGAAGGCAGGGCTGTAGGGACATGAGACTCTGCCAGGCCCACATACAGCGGGTGGGCAGCCTTGCCTGGGGCAGTGGAGTGGCCAAAACACACAATTGGGGGACCTCCTTACTGTGTCCAGGCATGAACCCTGAGGGGAGGCTGCATTCAGAGAGGCCTGAAGCCCTATGAGGACCAGAAGGTAAGAAAGAATCAGAGGCACAGCTGTCATCAAACTGACACAGGGCCTGTACCAGCCCATACAGCACTTTGTATAATTAGGAAAAGGTATTCTTTTCCCTGGGTGGACACGAGCCCATGCCAGGATGCACAGCCTGGTTAGCAGTGTGCCAGCTTGATTCCGGTTCCCACCTGCCATCTTGTCCAGGCACCCTTGTGCAATGTGCAGCCTGCCCAACTGTACATGCCAGCCCTGGCCCCAGAGCCTGTCCAGGCTACACCTGCCACTGGAACCAACCTCCCCAGGCCTCCTAGCTGACAGGGGCCTCCTCACCCCTTCACATTGCCCTTGGATGTGAAGTCTTTCCCATCCACCAGCCAGAAGCTGGTCCATCTCTATCCTCCGGCTCCATCCCCCAGTGGCCCAGACTTACCAACCATGTGCTTACGCACATGGGCCATGGTGTAGAACTTCTTCTCACAGATCTCGCATGAGAACTTCTTCTCTGCGTAGCCGTGCACAATCTTGTTATGCTCATGGAGGGACCAAAGCTTCTTGAAAGCTTTGCCACATGTCACACACTGCAGAATAAGAGGACTTGAGGCCCTGGGTCCTGAGTCCCCAGGGTCTTGGACTTGGGCAAGCTACTGCCCCCGTCTGGCCTCAGTTTTCCCACTTGAAATATGCTGGAGAGCCCTTGATGCCAACAGCCAGCCAGCTCTGATGTTTCTAAGGTTGGGGATGAAAACTCCTTAAACACCCCCAAACACACAGCCTGGTGTCCTCCTTCATCCTTGAGTTAACTAGGGTCAGGGGTCACCTCTTCCAGGAAATTCCCCACTCTGGGCTCATTTCAACAAGGGCTTCCAAAGGCATCACCCTTTGTCTGTCTATAGAGGTAAGGCAGACAACTAGCTGAAGGGCGCCCTCTGGTATGGAGGCTACACGCAGAGATAACAGGTCCCACAGAGTGAGCCATTATCACTGCTGCCTCCTGCTGGGACCTGTGCCATGACACCATGAATATCGCCAAGAGGATGAGTCCCAGAGGCATTAGCTGAGGAGGACAGCAGGAGGCTCAAGGTCCCATCAGGCACAGAGAATGGTGGGGGATCTTGGGGACCATGTCCCCCCACTTGTTCTCCTGGACCCTTGTCCTGCCCATCTATGCAGGACACCCCACAGGGATGGAGGCTAGGCCAACGCTTGGGCAGAAATTGGTCAGGGTACTCAGGTTGGATGGGGCAGAAGCTTCTTTTTCCTTCAGGAGGGAGACTCAGGTGCGCAGCAGTTAGAGCATCAAAGGGCAGCCCAGCAGGCGGGCAAGTGGGCACAGGTACACAAGGGTGGGGCAGGATACCAGGTGACCCCCGGGTAACACTTTCTCCACAGGGCACTGCAATTAGCAATTAGCGCAGGCAATTAGCACCCACCTACCTGCTACCTTTCCCCCTTCTCCTGGGCCAGAAGAGGTGAAAACCACCCGTGGGAGCCTGGCTGGCCCTGTGCCACCCCACCCTGAGAAGTGAGGCTAGCACAAACAGACTCAGGCTGGCTCAAGGCCCAGCAGCCAGCTCAGCTCCCCTGCTTACCCCAGCAGCCTCTGCTCTTCCCAAATTTCTCACCCAATCCCTTTTTCCCAGGCCCATGAGAGCTGGCATCCCCAAAGAGCTGAAAGTGGGGGCTGCCTCCTGCTGGGCTGCCCCCTCCTCCATACAGCACTTTTGTGGGAAGTGGAGGATGGCATCCCTCTGGGCAAACCCCTCCTCCCATTGTGTGCTCACTTGCTGCAGTGCACAACCTGTGAAACTATACACAGTGGCCCTGCTGGCCTTCCTACAGCCCCAGTGTTTGTTAAAACCCCGTCTGACTCATCCCACCCAGAGTGGCCTGTCTTCTGGCCTTGTCTGCTCAGACAACTCTCCACTCTCATCCTCCCAAGTCCATGTGTCCCCTTTGTCCCTCTGGCCAAGGGTACTGTTTGTTCCAATCCTCTGCACATCTCTTCATGCGCCCAACTCTATCCACCTCTCCCAGGAAGCTCGGCTTGATGTTACCCCTGAGCTCTAACCACCCTGAGAACTGGGCCTGGGCCAGCCTGTCTGGGGGCTAAGTCTGGTCTCCGCAGACCACCTAGGTAATGCAGTCAGCAAGACGCTGGGTGCCCAGAGCCCAGTTATGGCCTAGCCCCACCTGGACAGCCTCTGCCCTGCCCCCAGCCACGTGAGGCCCACCTGGATGTTGCGCTCGCAGTCTGTCTGCCTGTGCAGCAGCAGCTCGCTCTCCAGCAGGAAGCGCTTGCCGCACTGGTCGCAGATCTGCATGCGGCTGTGGGTCACATTCATGTGTTTCTCCAGGTACCAGCGGTTGTTGAAAACTCGTGGGCACTTCTGGCATGGATGGTGCTGCTTCTCCTCCAGCTTCACCTTGGCCCCCAGCCCATCAGTGGCTGGCGGCCCTCGGGCCGATGCAGAGGCCACTCCAGGGGGTGGCTTTGGCCTCTTCCCACCCCGCCGCCCAGCTTCTTCAGGTTCAGGGGTACCCCGGCGCCGGGTGTTCTCCCGGGACCGTGTGGCCATGTGACTGTGGGGAGGGGGGTCTGCCCGGCTGCTTCGGCTTCCCCGTGGCCCCTGCTTGCCCCCAGCCTCCCCCTCCTCCCCCTCCTCCTCCTCCTCAGAGCTCTCTTGATCCTGCTCACTAGGCCCTTCCTCCTCTTCCTCCTCCTCTTCCTCTTCCTGCTCACTGTGCCCGTCCTCCTCCTCTTCTTCCTCTTCTCCCTGACTGCCACCCTCTTCCTCCTCCTCCTCCTCCTCCCGTCCACTGCCACCACCTTCCTCTTCCTCCTCTTCCTCCTCCTCCTCGTCGTCCTCCTCCTCCTCGTCCGAGTGTCTCTGCAGCCCGTCCTCCTGGCCCAGAACCACGGTGGCCGGGCTTGGCCCGGCACCTGGCTTCCCCTCTGGCCCCGTGGACACGTGCAGTGTCTGGTTGTTGAGGTTCACCTCCACGATGATCTGGGACTGCTCCCTGCGGCTGTAGGTGCCAGAACCCCCAAGCTCTTCCTCCAACTCTTCTCCACCCTCCAGCTTGCACAAGCTGGCTGGGGGCCCACCGGCCTCCTCGACACCACCCTCCTTCTCCTCCTTAAAGAAGGGCTGGGCTGGCCCAATGGTGGCAGGCACTGTGCCACCAGCAGTCCCTGCCCCGTCCTCAACACGCACCGAGTAAGGGTCAGGGCCCTCACGGGCATAGATCTTGGGCAGGCCTGGGGTGTCGGCCTCCTGCTTGATGTCACAGTAGTAGGGCGGCGCAGCTGGAGTGCAGCTGGCAGCCGGCTGGGCCAGGGCCACAGTGCCCGGACCTGGTGGGCCTAGAGAGCGGGCGTCCAGCAGCTCTTGGCAGGATGCAGCGATGTCAGCCATCTGCAGCAATGAGGCAGCGCTGAGCACCTCGTGGACGTTGGCCGCGTTGACCAGCAGCTTGGACGTATAGATGAAGTTGAGGATCTGCTGCAGGCCACCAGGTGCCAGTGCCTCCAGGGACAGCTCCACACGCTGCAGCTGCTTGTTCTGGGTGAAGAGTGAGTGGAAGAACTGGCTGTAGGCGGCTAGCACACCCTTGTGTGCCGGAAAGACGCTGCGCTGGGGCACCAGCACCAAGTCCACGTCGCAGAGGTCAGGCTGGAAGAGGCGCTGCTCGTTCAGGCGGCCCATCAAGCAGGCAAAGTGCAGCGCCACGTCCTCCACCAGCGAGAACTCAGCCGCCGGGGAGTCAGTTGTCTTCTCAACCAGCAACTGCGGGGACAGAGGGCACAGGAGTGGGTCAAGGCCAGTGGGCCCCTGCCCGCCCTTCCCCCAGCACCACTCCCAGCATTGCCAGCCATCCAGGAGGCAGCCCATCACTTGTGGCTCCACTTTACAGCAACAGAGCCGAAACTAGCAAGGAAGGGATTCAAGCCTGAGTGAGCTGCCTCAGAGCTCAGGCTCCACTCATGACCCTCTGAGGCTGAAGATCAGGTCCTGTCACTTTTCTGGGCCTCTGGGTCATCTCCTGGGAAATGGGAAAAGTCATCCCAGGAAGGGAAAGGGAAGGAAAGGGGATGAAAGAGAGACCACAGTGACCAACCATCCAGGTTTGCCAGGGACCTGGGCATTTTCTGGGGTGCAGGGCTTTCCGTGCTAGAACCAGGACCATCGCAGGCACACTGGGACCAGGTGGTCACCCCAGGAGGGCCACAGGCATTCCTTCAGCATTTCCTCAGCCCCGTGGATTCTCTCCACATATTCACTCACACATACCAATAAAAGCAAGCTTGCCCAGCCCCAAACACCTCAAGAACAGAAGCCGGGCTCACTGCTCACTGCCCGGTCTCTGGCTACAGAATCCAAGGGGTAGCACCTGAGGGAACCCCTCATTGCAACAGCCATGTGGCTGCTGCAGAAGTTGAAACCTGTGAAGAAATCCAGGCTCAGGGCCTATACCTTCTCCCCACTCTGGTCCTGCTGCACTGCCTGGTGAGGTCCCCTCATCACAGCCAGGGCTTGGGCCAGGCTGCCCCCAACCCCTGCCTGCAGCCTCAGGCCTAGCCCCCAGCAGCTCTCTCTCACTCAGGGGCTCTGCAGGGGTGGAAGGACACAGCTGTGGAACCTGCCTACCATGCTTGCAGGCAGGAGGCCCCCAAGGCCTGCCCCAGACCCTTTTCCCTGTAGACCCCCAGACCCCAGGTCAGGTACGGTCCATGTCCACAGGCTCTGGGAAAGCCCTGCCTTAGAGGCCACACCATCTGGGGCTTCCAGAGCCCTAGGGGAGGCCCTCAATGTCTGATGGGTCAGACTATCAGGCCTGTGGGCCACATCCAGCACCTGTGAATTGCCTGGAATAGAGGCCAACTCAGTCACCCCCAGCTCTACCACAGCAGCCTCCCCAAAAGGTGGGCAGCACAGACAGGCAGCCTGCCCAGTCCCTGCATGAGGACTATCGCACGTGATGTGCAGATGTTGTTAATATCCACCAACCACCAGCCCAGCTGGACCAGCACCACTGGTTCCAGGTTCTGGCTCTCCTCAGGGCCTGCCCAACCAGGTCTGAGCCTCCTGCATTCGGGAGGTACCTTGCCACAATATTTTGATGGCCACAAAACCATCAGCTCCATAGCTGTCAGTGCCTCCCTGGGGACCCTGGGATGAATCCTGGCCCCATTCATCCACAGCCTACCGCCCCCCTTCCCCATGCCAGGCCTTCCATCGCCAGGACAGCAGTGGGTAGGCTGGGATTGGGCAGGGGTGGTGGTGGTTGAGCTCCACTTCTCAGTCACCTGAATGAGAAACCTACCGTGGGCCTCAGGAGGAGCCTCCCTGAGCCACCAGGGGCCACCTGTCTCCAGGCCTGCCCTGGACCCTGCCCCCTACACCCAGCGGCCAGGGCAGCAGCCATCCTGTGTTCCCTCACATCCCAGTCTGGCCAGGCCCCTGGCCAAGGCTACCATCTACCCCTTACCCCAGCCAAGAAGCCATCCATCTGCCCCTCTGTCCCAGGCTGTCCAGGCCCGGCCAATCTAACTGGGACGTGGCACCAAGCCCCTCCCATCTCCCTCCTCTGACTCATTCTGATTCATCTTCTGGGACCAACCCCTACTACACAGATGGAGAAACCGAGGCTCAGAATGAGAGGGTTCCACAGTCCAGAGCCCCTGGACTCCCAGCTCTGCTAAGACCACCCCTTCCTTGCTAGACCCCACATGGCTGGATTTCTGAGCCTTTAATGACTTAAAAAGCGAGAATATCCCGCCACCTGGAGACCAGCCGTGCTTCCCCACACTCACCACTATCCCCTCTACCTGCTCCCTCCTCCCTAGAGCCACTGCACCTGCAGGTCAGCGAAGGATCAGGGTACAACTTGGGTTGCAACAGGGGCTCCTTAGGGCCTCCAGGGGCCAAAGAGTGGCAGGAGAAGTGGCTTGTATAAGGGCTTGCTGAAGCCAGGCCTGTTGGGGGAAGTCCACCCCAGGCAACACAGCCCCAGATCTCTCTGCTCTCCCTTTATGGAATGCCCTCCACTGCCCACCTGTGCCCACCTGCCACAGGGAAAGGGCAACCTTCCCATGTGCACTTAGGCCTCTAGGTCAAATGAGGCCTGACTTTGGCCCTCTGGCCTCTCAGCAGGAAAGGAGGGGAGTGCTTTCTCAAACACTCCATTGCTAAGGTAGTACTCTCAGCCAAGGCAGCACCATCCTTGGCCCTTGGGGGGCCCTAAACCTCACGACCTGATTGGACTCTCTTGACTGGGCACAGAGATGCTGCCCAAGTCCACAACTGGCAGCCCCTCAGCAGGGTTCAGCCACCCCCATGTCTGGCCCCTCCCACACAATGCCCACCAGCTGTGCTGGCCTCCACAGCCAGATGTGCTGGTTCCCGGAAGCAATGCGTGCCCCTCCCCATCCGGCTGTGCCAGCTGCAGTCCAGGTCACTCCAGCCTAGCTAAGATGCAGGACCAGGGAGGTGGTCAGGTACTCTGGTTGCCAGGGGGTTTCATGCCCTCAAACCCTTGCCCCAAGTCAGGCTGGGGATTGGCCAGGTGCCAGACATCTCTCCAGGCTGCTCACCCAAGTCAGAGCCTTCTACACCTGAGGGGTACCTTGCCTCACTGATGAGAAGCCTCATCTCTCTACCCTGCCTCAGAGCCTCCCTGGAAGGCCCCATGATGAAACCTGGGGAGTCCATCTGCGCCCCGCTCCCATGTCAATTCTTTCTATGCTGGGCAGCAGTGGGTGGGCCCAGACTGAGCAAGGGGGCACAGGCTCATGACCTCTAGGCTCCTCCTTTTGGTGAGGGAGTGTCCATGCCAGCCTCCTCTGTGCACTTACCTCCCCTCTTTCCCTTGGAAATAGACCCAGAGAGGGCGGGGGATCTGCCCAAGGTCACACAGGAGTTGGTACGGGAGCTCTGGGTGTCCTCCCACACCCCCTTGGCCCGGGTCATCCCGAATCCCCAGGCAGGGCGGCTCCAGCGCCCACGTGGCCCAAGGCCCAGGCGGGAATCTGACTCCCTCTTCCCCCCATTACCCAGCCCGAGGGCGGCGCCGTCCGGGCGCAGGGGAGCGCCCCCCTTCGCCGGTGCCTAGCAAGACCTCAGCCTCGCGCGCCGGCGCCCCCACCACAGGAATTTAACCCCCTCCCCACCGAGAGCAGCGCCACAGCGCCGCATTCCCGGCCCGCGGGACCCAGCAGATGGAGCCGGGAGACCGGGGGAGGGGGGAAGATCCCTCCAGCCCCTCCACCCGAGCCCGCGGGCCGTGTGCCTGGGAGGTCAGAGCTGGCAGGTGGGCGGATAAGCGGGGGGACAGGCAGGGCCCTGCGTACCATGGTGCCGTGGCGCTGGGGGCTCACAGGGCCCCGCGGGATCGCGCTGCCCCCGGCGGCCAGGCCAGGGCCGCTCCATGAAGCGCCGCGCTGGGGGCCGCCCCCGCGCAGGGCCCCGCGACCATGGCCCCCGGGGGCGCGGCCGGGCAGGCGGAGGCGCAGGGCCGCGGCGAGTCCAGCGCCGAGCAGCTGCGGCCCCAGAGCCTCGGGCGCGGCGGGCGGGGGGCGCGGGGCGCCGATTGGAGCCCGCGCGTCAGCTGGGGCCGCCGTCTGGACGCTTAAAGGGCCAGGCCGCCTGCGTGCCGGCGGGGGGCGCGGACACGCGTGGTGTGCGCGGTCCCCGTGCAGCCCGCCCTGCCGCAGGCTGCCCTCCACCCCCAGCCCCAGCCCCAGCCCCCAGCCCGTCCCTACTGCTCATATCCGAGCAGATAGACCCCGGCCCCACCCTCCCGTGCTGAGCCTCCTTTCTGCCGGGAAGTTCGTCCGGGAGTCAAACATCGCTGCCCTCCGGTTGCGCCACGGAGGGGGAGCCAGGATAGGAAGCTGCCGTGAAATCAGGAAGCTGAGCGCGCCGGGCCCCGGATCCGATCAGAAAAGGCTTCCACCCGCTCCCCTGAGGGATCCCACGCTGAGGGACTGAACCCCGCACCCCAGCCGCGCTCACCACCCCCACCCTCTCGCCTGGGCTGCTCTGACCTGGGGGTGAGTCTGGGGTCCCCAACTGGTCCAGTCCCCCATCCCTATCCCAGGGCGGCGCAGGGCTCATTTTGCTCTGTGCCTCCAGGACTTGGCTCCAGTGGACCCATACCTACCTGGCGGCCTCATGCTGCATAGGGCCACCCAGGGCAGGAGATTTAAATCCCAGGACTACAACTGCAGCGATCAAATCATCTAAGGTGACTGGCCCAGGGCCAGGAGACAGAGGGACCAGAGGAGTAGGGACCAGAGGCCCAGGCCCCACTGTGCCCCTCTAGCCGTGTGACCTGACCACTGCTGAGTGGCCCCCTTGCTCAGCCTCTGCTGGGGAGATGCAGCCAGGCTTGCGGAATGCTGCTCTGGCATGGACACCCGTGGGGGCAGGGGGCTGGCTCTGTTGGTAGGAGGCTGTAAAGGAAGGCCGCCAGGCTGAGCAGGCAGCAGGGTGGGGACCACGGGGCACTAGACCTGGCAAGGTCTGGATGGTGACTGGGCCACCGTTGTAGAGGAGAGGCCTCTGTGGACATCCCCTACTCCTACCCCAAGCTCACTACTGCCCATCCTGGGTCACTCTCATGTTGCCCCCATCCTGATATTCCACACCCCTCCCCACATATGTGCGCTTGTGTTTACATACAAGTCCATGTCCAGCTGCAGCAGTATCTCCTGGGTATGTTGTCCTACTCACGAGTGGGCAGGAACTCTGGCGCTGGCTCAGGGTGACTTGGTTCTAGGTGCCAGAGGAGAAATGGAGGAGATACCAGGGTATTAGGCAGGTGCCGTGAAACAGCCTGATGGTCTGTCCTGTAAGATTGCAAGGGCCTCCTCCCCCACCCCCACTCTCTGCCAGAATACAGAGGGCCTCAGGATAAGGCTATCCCAGAGCTAGGGAGAAAATGTCTCAGGGGCCAAACCTGGGGCATCTGGAAGCCCCTGGCAGCTGCTGCAGACATCCTGTACCTGCATGGGTGCACAGACAGCTGGCCCAGCTCCCAGAGGCCCCAGGTTAAGGCCAGGCCAGAGCAGCTTACAGGCTTCTGACCAGCTAGCCCGCTGAGGGCTGCCTTCTGTCTCTTCCTCCCAGCCCACTTCCTCATCTGACTCACAGTGGATCCTAGCACCGGCCCAGGAGGTAGTTAGGGAGGGGCTGTGTGCCCATTGTTTGGATAAGGACTCTGAGGCTCAGAGCGGGACAAATCACTTAGGCATCAGCATCAGGAGCCAGGGGAAGGGGAGGTGGGGAGAAAGGACCCCTCCACGGGCTGGAAGAAGCCTGGCAGAGAGAGCTGCATGGGACATTGCTAGGCCCACTGCCAAGCCAAAGCTTGACAGAGGGTGTGGCCAGCGTGACTGAGGTAGTGATGCTGGCCCTATGGGGCCTTGTTGGGGCCTTAGCTCCAGCAGTCAAGCTGCAGAAAGGGCTGGAGGTTGGGTGAGAAGGGAGGGGACAGGTGGTGGGGAGGCATTCAGTCTCCCTGAAGGCCTCGGCTGTTCCCCTCTTGCTTCTCTGGCCTGCAGCTCATCAGCTGGGGAGTCCCAGGGCAGAGCCTGAGCTCTGTGAGCAGCTGTGGGCACCTGGCAACACTGGACCTGGCAGGAAGGAATGGTTTGAAGAGCTGTCTGGTGGGCCCACAGGGCTGCTCAGAGCTGAGGCTTGAACTTGAACATTAACTAGAGCAATGAGGGAGTGAAAGGGCTTTCCAGACAGAAAGCCTGCAAAGGCCAGGAGGTGGAGACAATTTAGCATCTGCAGGGAACTAGAGGGGATTTGGTGTAGTGGAGTCAAGATTCCTATCGATCAGGAGTTGTCTGGTTGGTGGGAGTGAACAGGTGGAGCTAGGCAGAGGCAGAATTTCTCTCTTGGTCCTGATGAGGGGCATGCAGTAGGAGCTTCACTTCAGGGAGGTCAAGGCAGGCTTTCTGGAGGGAGGGACTGAGTTATTGGGGAGTTGACTCCTGGGCCAGAAATGCATGCCCAAGGGGTGAGTCAGGAGTCTGGAGATGCTCACCCAGCAAGGGCAGAGCTTAGTGATCTTTCACATATTTGGGATTGGGTCCTGATAAGGTCAGCAAAGCTATGCCCCTGCCTCTAGAAGACAGCTCATGGGTTTTCTCTCAATTTCCCTAAGTATCTACCCTCAGTGCTGGAGTGTCCCCAGGCTTGGTTGGGGAAACCAGATTCAACCCCACTGAAGTGAGAAAGAACAGCCCAGGTTGTGGGTATGCCTATGTGTGTGGGAACAATGCAGGACTGAGTCAGCCCGGAGGGCATGGAGCTGTGTGTAGCTCAGCCTGGGGAAGAGGGAGAGCAGAGTAGGCAATGCCAGAAAAATACAGGCAATGCAACTCAACTCGCACAGCATGGGGCCAGTGGGGTGGCAGGGAAGTTCAAAGCTACCCACTAGGCGCTGATCCAAAGCCCAAAGTTCTAGTAGGGCGGGAAAACATGAATCCCCAGGGTGTGGGGTGGGTTAAGGGTGGAGTTTACACCTGAATTCTGCCTCCACTGAACCCAGCACTAATAGGCTACAGCTGCCCTGGTTTGGGGGCCTCATGCAAACCGGTAGGTTGCCTGGTTCCCTCACAGAATAAACATCATGGCTTTGGCATTTCACGTCTCTCTTGCAGCTTCTAGGATCCTCTCCTGCCCTGTTGGTTCTGGGGGCCTTGGGCCTCTCCCTAGTGATTGAACCTGGCTCCACACATGAACCCTCTGGGACTCCTTCACTTCTCCTAGAGGCACCACCTCAGGGGCCACCACCTCTGAACCACTGATGTATGCTTGGTTTTCTAAATGTTTAATACACCACAGTTCTAGGAGGAGGAATCCCTAGCATCCATTTTTTAGATGAGCTGAATTATAGAGGTCAAGCAAATTGTCCTCCTTCCAGTTACCCAACTGGGAAGTGGCAGAGTTGAACTTGAACCCAAGCAGCCTGGTTCTGGCCCAGAGTCCTTAATGATTGTACCATAGCATAGTTGCTCATAGAAGTCCCCCTGCTTCTTCAAAATAAAACCAAATTAGGCTGGAGGCATCAAGGTCAGTGGGGACTCTTCTCAGGCTTTCTCTGGGAACCTGGCCTGATGGGAGATTTTAGTTGCTAAAGGTCCTAGGTGACCAGAGGTTGGTGAAGTGCCAGCCTATACACCCAACCCCTGTGGGCCAGGTCCACTGGGAGGCAGACTCGTCTGCAGGCTGGGAAGGGATGAGCAGCCCTGGTTGTCTCTCATGTCTGAGTGTGCCAGTCATATATACCCTCTTTCAGGGGTTTATGAGCCATAGGAGGCCCAGGATCAGGGCTTAAGATGCAGAATGCAGGTGTTTGTCCTGAGACCTCAGGTCACTCCATTTGTTGTTTCTCAGACAGGGTCTTGCTTTGTTGCCCAAGCTGGGCAGAGATGCAATCATGGCTCACTGTAGTCTCCACCTCCTAGGCTCAAGTGATCCTCCCACCTCAGCCCTCTGAGTAGCTGGGACTACAGGTGTGCATCAGCATGCCCAGCTGCTTTTTGTTCTGTTTTTGTCCTAATAGTCTTGCTATGTTGTCCAGACTGGTCTTGAACTCTTGGCCTCAAGCAATCCTCCTGCCTAGGCCTCCTAAAGCACTAGAAATATAGGTGGCCACTCCTTTTACCCTGATGTCCTCAAGGCTCTGGGCTGAAGAGACGCAACCTTCTCCAAGCTAGCCTGGGTTCTGCAGGCTGTGAAGCTCAGCTCAGTCTAGGGAGCTGGAGTTTGATGGGCTATAGTAAGTGGTGGGTCTGGGGTCTCCAAGAGGCAGCAGGCCTACCTGGGGCCTTCTGATTCACAGTGAGGAGTGGAGGCAGCAGCAAGGGAGCACTATCTCTACCTTGTACTGAAACTTTGAAAGAAAACAGACCACTAAAGCCTCCTAGCCCTGTGTGTATGTGGCCAGGGCAGGTTCTCCTTGCCTTGCACTTACCAGGCCCCGACAAGCTTCCCAGTCTGTCCTGAGATGAACAGGTGTTCTTTCAGGGTACCCAGCGTCCCCCCTGACACCTCTGGACTCCTGAGGGGCCTTTACTGCATCAAAGAACTTCTCCCTGCTGTCTTCCCAGCTCATTCTACCACAAGGCCCTCATGGGCCTGCAGGCTCTTGCCTCACTGTGGGGAACAGCAGACTTGATTCTCTGTTCCAAAAACCAGAGTTCTCTGGAAATCTGAACCCAGTCCCTTTCACCTTGTGAGGCATGGCTTCCACATCCTTTCACCTGACCACATTAGTTTGCAACACTCCTTCAAGGCTCAGCATTTGCCTTGAAAAAGTGAGTAGAGCCTCTTTTTTCAGTAGAGACAGGATTTCACCATGTTGGCCAGGCTGGTCTCAAACTCCTGACCTCAAGTGATCCACCTGCCTTGGCCTCCCAAAGTGCTGGGATTACAGGCGTGAGCCACCACGCCTGGCCACCTCCCGTCTCTTCTAAACAGTGATGCCCAGTTAGTGTCCATAATCTCTTGCAAGAGGGGCATTTTCCTTGAATTACCTTCCCGCCTATTTAATGCCCAGCTAATTCAGAAGAGTCAAGACCAAAGTCCTTGGCACATTTTCCCCCCAATACTGCCCAACTATCAAGTTTACCACTATCAGAACTTGATCCTGCATTTTCTTTACATTTTAAAGGAATGCATCCAGATTTGACAAATTTCAGGAGTTGCCCAACTAAGGAGTCCACTGTTAACTCAGTTTAAAAACTGAGTATCTGCAGTGAGAAGTTAACTACAATAAGTTATGTTGTATTCACTAAGAAAATAGACATTCCTTTCAGTTCTGAGGAGACAAAAGTTAATTGTACTTCCCCTGCAAATTCTTATGTGTATGCTAAAAATATCACCATGAATGTTTTCTCTGGGAGTGAGTGACATGTGCTGCACTGCCTAGTGCGCTGCCGTTAGGGAGGGAAATGTAGAGGCTGTAGGTAAATGGACTGTCTCTAGGTAGAAACTCACACATGGGATGTGACATATTCCTCCCTCAGCAAAGACATCTTTATGCAGGTCATTTTAACTGGATGACAACAAAGTGTAGAGGAAATCTGGATTTTCCAGGGGAGGAAGACCAAACATCATTAATGCTTACCTGTGTAGGTTAAAATCTCTGCCTGACATTCTCTCTAGCTCCACCTCCTACACCCACCACTAACACTCAGCTAGGAGAAGAAAAGGAGGTGCCAAAGGAGATGAGGTGTCTTCACTGGCTGGGTCAGCAGAAAGATAAAACATGAACAGACTCAGACTTAGACTAAGTATATATTTTAATTTCTACAAGGTCCCCTTTCAAGTTTTAGGGAAATTTAACTGAAGTGTATACAAATTAGACATTGCTAATATGTACAAAAGTATTTTATACAGTTTTTGAACGATACTATTTGCAATAAACAGGATGTTATAAAAACAGTCCAATAATGCATTTCCTATTAAGAAGCACAATACACAACATAATTCAATTTTATTAAAAAATAACTTCAAAATGTAGAACAATCCCCTTTAGGAAGAAAAGCTATTTCTGTAGTTCACTCTGTCAGTAAACACACAAGTTGAACGCTGCAGCAGAGGGCTGTCCTTTTCCATGGAGAAAAGAAATGAGGCTTCTAGGGCCTATCTTTTCTGGATAAAAATTCCACCTACAGCTGAGATGGGCAGTTATTGCCTGTGGTAGGCAGAATTTGAAAATGCCCCTCCCCCTTTCAATGAGCTAATCTCCAGAACCCGTGAATATGATGAGATGAGACAGTACTCCTGCAATTATGTTCTATCGCACAATCAACCTTAAAATATATCTGTGGGCTTGAGCTAATCATATGCCCCTAAAACAGGAGGACGGGAGAGAGATATGAAGCATGAGAAAGAGCAGGAAGGCTGGTTTGAAGCTGGAGGGGACCACATAAGAAGGAATGCAGGCAGCCTTGAGGTGAGAGAGGGGCCTCCAGCTGAGAGCCAGCAAAGAACTGAATTCCGCCAACAACCTGAATGAACTTAGAAGCAGATTCTTCCCCAGAGCCTCCATGAAGGAATGTTGTCCTGCCAACCCTTATTTCAGCCTTGTAAGACCCTGAGCAGAGAATCCAGCCACACTGTGCCAGACTCATGAGCTACAGAACTGCTATGGGTGTTGTTTTTTAAACTGCTAAATTTGGGGTAATTTGTCACACAGCAATAGAAAACTAATACACTGCCCAAGGGTAACTTTTCTTAACCTAATTACATTTGGCAGTTTCTGCTTGGGTTCTGAATGCATTTTTTTCCTGCTGACTAGTAGTAATATTCTCCTTTGCAGGCAACTTTTGGAAACCTTTAATATAAATCATACTGTTTTGTATTCAGTATCCAGTATTGTTTGTTTGGCCTAAGTCCTGTTTTCTAATGTACTTTCTGTCTATTGAGCTGGCAAACAACTGACCACCTTACCCTGTTTTCATACCTTCTTTGGGTGATAGTTTTAATACATTCAAGGGCACCCTCCCTCCACCAAGGGTTGTCAGCTCCCTCCAACTGAGGGCTCTTTTCCACTTCCCAAATACACCAGACAAGGCCTGTGGTAGGGTGGTGCTGAGCTCAGCATCAGGCAATCAATATGAATTTCTTCTGCATAACTGGATTAAACTGGCACTAAGGTGATTAAGTACACTTGGGGAACAAATTCAAAGTAAAGATTAAAAAAAAAAAACCACACACACACACACACACACACACACTAGTTTTTACAGGTCCAATTATTTTTGGAGGAACCACCCAAAGCCATGAAAATATATAATTTATGCTATACCCTCTATCCCTCTTCCCCTGTCTCTTGCACCTGGGTCAGGTCACGCAAGGCTTTGAGTCAGCTGCAGGTCACAGTGGAAATAGGAAAAACATGCTGGTTACAACAGTTCAGCTGCTGTTGTGGTAATATCCTGTACTTGAAAGACTTGAAAGGAAAGCCCTGCAAAATGTCTCCAGGATGGTGGCAGTTAGATTTTTGATGTTACTTTTGAAGTCCATTCTTCACTCTTCCAGAGGCACACACACACAGCAGACTTGAGTGGCCAATATCTCTTACTGCCAATCCTGCCTGCTCCAGGGGACCCCAACCCACATCTGTACTTGAGAGAAGCCCCCCAAATAGTCAAAGTGAAGACAGCTCAGAATAAACCATTTTTGGTGCCAGTGATTTTTTTTGAATTTCATTTTTCTCTTTTATGGTATTTTAATATATGATATATAAGAGTAATGCTTAAAGACGCACCAAAAATTACCAAGCACCAAAGCATGAAGTAGAATTGTTTTTATAACCTAAACTTCTGATTGGTATTGATTAAAAAGAACATAAAATAGTAAGTCCTCAGAGACAGTGCAGGTATTTATAGTTAAGGCTGATTGATTCTTCCTAACCTTGCCCACAAGCCTGAGGTAATACAGACTGTGTGGGATGTATGATGACCACTTTCCTAATCCTGTGAAGTATCAAAGAAGTTAGGAATGAATTAAGAACCCCAGAGCCACTGCCTTATACTCCTGGTTACCAACAGTATCAATTCTGGGTGGTTTGTTTTTAGAGCACATATGTACAAGACTCTATGTAATCAGTATATAAATATTTGGCCGCCTTTAACAGTTCTCCTTCACAGTTCTATGCTTGGCAGCATATATGCTAAAACTGGAAAAACAGGCAAAAAGAATCTGTATTCTAAGGGATACGTAAGATAGAGTGAAATAGACTTAAAATAATATTGCAAATTATACATAGATAAATTTCACGATTTCTTGATTCAAGAAAATGAAATTCATTTCCATAGTTGGCTACTGTAAAATGTGGCATAAAAATATTTTTAGGAGACATATCTGTATTTTAAATTCTTCTCCCCACATGTAAATGAACCAGTAACAATTAAGAAGTGTCTATATTTGAAATTCACCTCTGATATTGAAATAGAACAACAGACTGTCATTACATTTCTTAAGCTAAGTTGCCAGATATTTACAAATAAGATATAATTTGTATCCGGACGTTTTCAACTATATCTGCTGCTCTCACTGGGGCTCCGGTGATGAGAGTAACTTCGGTCACTTTCACTGTCAGAGCCATAAGATCTACAACTCCTGTAATAACAAAACAAAATATATAAAAACCTTGTAACTGTAAAATCTTTGAATTCCTCTTATAGCTTGTTTTTTATATGAGTGGCTTGAAAACATCAATAGTGTTTTCAAGCCACTCATATAACTGATGCACTATTGATGCAGCATAACACAGAGGTAGGGTACTGACTATGGCAACACCATGGACTTTTCTTTTTCTTTTTGAGATGGAGTTTCACTCTTTTTGCCCAGGTTGGAGTGCAACGGCATGCTCTCAACTCACTGCAACCTCCACCTCCCGGGTTCAAGTGATTCTCCTGCCTCAGCCTCCCTAGTAGCTGCAATTACAGGTGCCCGCCACCACGCCCAGCTAATTTTTTGTATTTAGTAGAGACGGGGTTTCACTATGTTGGCCAGGCTGGTCTTCAACTCCTGACCTCAGACGATCCACCTGCCTCAGCCTCCCAAAGTGCTGGGATTACAGGCGTGAGCCACCGTGCCCGACTCACACTATGGACTTTTCGAAGCTGTTTTAAATGACAAGTTGTAGTAATGTCAAGATTAAGATAAAATAAAGAAACATCACATCTTAGGAAATTTGTGTGAAATTCATTCATGCAAATGCTGGGACCACAAAAACAAAAAACCAATGAGCAGAATAGTTTCCCCATATTACCCAAAATGAGTATCAATATTTGAATAGATTACCTGAGAAAAGTAATGGGGAAAAGGTGCACAAATAGTTTCATTCAAGGAATGGAAACCAAAATGGGGTCCAATGAGGGGTGGGGGTGGCCCTGGGCATGAACAGGACCACTGGGATATTGAGTCAAGAGGACCTGGTCATGGGTCCCATTCAGTTATTTTGAAAAACATTCACTGTGAGCCAGGCATTTTGCAAGATGCTGGGAACACACACACACACACACACACACACACACACACACACACAAAACCAAGTATAGTTCTCTGGGGTTCAAGGACAGAATAGAATAGTCAGCAAGACAAGTAATTTAGGAGCAAGGGGAGCCACAGTAGGAGCAAAGGCTGTCTTAGAGGCACATGGGAGGGACTGTATCCTAGGATTAGGCATCAGGGAGGGCTGCCCAGGGACAGTGGAGATCTGCAGGGTAGATGGGAACTGGCCATTTCAAGTGGCAAAAGGGGAGATGGTGAAGAGGACACGTGTGTCTCCAGGCAGAAGGAAAAGTCCCAACACTTTAAAGGAGGGAAGCCAGAAAGAGTGTGAGCTGGAGTTGGTGCTGAGGAGGCTGGACCTGATCATGAAAGCAGTAGGGAGTCCTTGAAGAGTTTCAAGCAAGGGAGTATCCAGATCAGACTGATATTTACAAGCATCATTGCAGTTGCAATGGACAGGGGAAGGCAAGACCAGAAGCCACCAGAAAAGGACAGTACAAAAGTTAACATAAAGACTTTTGCAGAAGCCAAAATATGTTAAACATAATACATATAATACATAAAAAATGTATTTTACTAAATAATTGACAACATATAAACCTCAATCCTGCTGCTGAAGCAAATGATATTATGTATTTTTTTATTTTAAAAAAATGAGAAACTGGCTACTGCTAGCAAGTAGTTCTATTTAAGCAAGTGGCCATGGTTTGGGTGGCCTTCTTTCTTTCCAAAAGAAAGGTCTGTCCAAGATATGTGAATATTTAGAAACCCATTTTAGATTCAAACATTAATAATAACCAACAAATATTACCTGGCAACTCTTAATATAAAAGCCACTTTTAGTGGCTGCTTGTGGGTTGTTCAGATTTAAAGGAAGAAGTATTTCTGTCCTTGGAAGATTATACCACTTTCTCTTCCACTAGCAGCCCATCACCCTCCCACATCAAGTGCCCACCGTGGCCTACAGTGCGATAAAGGACGATAAAGGAGAGAGACCCACCTGGACCGCCGATTATAACTTCTGCCTCGGTGGTAACTGTCACTTCTCTGGCTTCTACTTCGACTCCGACTCCTGCTATAGTAGCTATCGTAGGTGTAGGACCTGCTTTAACGGCAACAACGAACACTAAATTTTCCCACTCAGATACTTATATGTTCCTATTTCTTTTTAGGATCTCAGGAGTGTTCTAGCTTAGAACATGGGCACTAGGTGACAGCATGAGGATATATTTCCAAAACAAGTACTGGAAACATTTAACAATTGCCCCAAATGAGACTTACCATAATTAAAGAGAAAAATGTTAATTTCTTTTCTGCATTGAAAAATATCACAAAGTTAACGAGTTAGTTTGAACCTGGTGGATCTCTGTAGGCAATTATATTCAATAAATACCTGCCATTACAATTTGATATTGTCATTTTTGACACTGGAGTACAATGGGCCAACAGATAAAACTTGTCGAACAGACCTCATTTAGAAAAGGTATGGTTTCAGGAGACAAATATATGCATTTAGTTACTCAATAAAATACCACTTTGAACAAACAGTTTACAAAACAAGATCTTTCAGTTCTGCCCCACTGGTGGTTTCCCAATCCCTGTTCATACCTGGATCGACTGTGGGGATCATATGAGCTGCTCCTGGATCTGCTCCTGCTGGACGTCCTAATATTAATCACATGAAGGACCATCATCTTACAGATCAGGGCAGGACAGGCTATACCAAATATCTAGACATTTATTTGCCCATCAAGGTGAAAATACAGTGAAATCCCACAGCTACATTTGTTTTGTTTTCATATCAAAAGTATATTGGATTTTTTAAAAAGCCTATTGGATTTCATAAGATCAAGTTTTATGCAGTTCTTCTCTGAGATGCATATAAAGTCACTAGGGAGGCTCTAAACTAGGTGGAGTTAGGGGAAAGGTCTGTACAGGTAGGACCTTTGTAAGTGAAGTGAAGTGACAGCAGTAGAAAATACCTCAGATGCCAAAGAGGGAAAGAAGCTAGGAGAACTAGAAATCTGGGGCCACCCTTCCCACCATATATATACTTCTTCCTCTTGGTCCCCTCTCTACAATCTTCCTATCCCAATCTCTAACCCATGTCAAGAGGTGAATGCAGATGTAAAACTTAGGTTAAGGAAGATGCATGTGGGGGAGGTGGAGGTAGGGGTCAAGGCTTCTTAAATATTTCTACTGCTCCACTTGCCTCACTCTGATAAGATCCCAACAGAGGAATAGTCAAGAATTCCACAGCTCTTACATAGAAAAAACTACATGAGAAAATAGGCCAGTAGTATATTCAGTAATGACATGATTCTTCTCAACAACTACCCCCTCTGCCTATGTAGCCTTAAAAAGCGGACATGATGGAGACCACATCACAGGGCGAGATCACAAGCTCACCTGTGACTTTTGTAACTCCGGTAGGAACTGCTCCGGCTTCTGGTTCGGCCTCTGCTGTACCATCCTCTGCTCCGACTTCTAGAGTAGCTTCTTGATCTACAATTAAAGCAATTGAAAAAATATATAATTATGTTGACTCATCATGATATTAAAATTAATTACTGGTAGGGCAGGAAGGGGAAAACACAACAAGAAGAAAGGCCTCTCACAAACTCCTCACAGTGGATATGACAGTGTCAGCTAATGAGGAAATCTCAAAACAATCATGGTTAAAATCAAACAGAAGAAAATACAGAAAAACAAGAAAAGATTGGCACAAGTATGTTCATAGAAGCCTGATTTATAACACCAATAACACTGAGAAGAAAATAAACCAAATCTCCACTAATGGTAGAATGGGTTAAAAAAAATTAAGGTAGAGATATATAATGAAATATTCTGAAGAAAATGAACTATAGCTACATGTTTCAGCAAGGATATATCTCTAGAACACAATGTTGAATGAAGAAGGCAAATGTAGAACATCTATATATATAAAAGTATTTAACTTATAAAAAGTGCAAACATAACATTGTATAAAGATAGAAACACTTGGGGTAAAGCTATAAAGAAAGACAACAAAATTATAACCAAAGTTTAGAATAATGGTTAACTTTGGGACATAGGTGTGCACCTAGGGGTGGCACTGGTACATCAAAGCTCTATTTTTTTTTCTTTTTTTTTTAGGAGTCTTGCTCTGTCGCCCAGGCTGGAGTGCAGTGGCGCCATCTTGGCTCACTGCAACCTCTGCTTCCCAGGTTCAAGCAATTCTCCTGCCTCAGCCTCCTGAGTAGCTGGGATTACAGACGCGCACTACCACGCCCGGCTAATTTTTGTATTTTTAGTAGAGACAGGGTTTCACCATGTTGGTTAGGCTGGTGTTGAACTCCTGACCTTGTGATCTGCCCACCTTGGCCTCCAAAAGTACTGGGATTACAGGCGTGAGCCACCACACCCGGCCCAAAGATCTATTTTTTAAGCTAGATGGCAGGTACATGAGTATGTATTATATAGCTTTTTATAATTTTATCATTTTTTATGTCTAATACTTAATAAAACAAGCAAAAATGTAAGCAGTACAATTCTGCCCCTCTGCATTCACTTGGCTCCCCACCCTTCTCCCCTACTTTAGGCCTGTCATTCAGGAACAGAACAATACCTCTGTGTACAGGTGACATTATGTAATATCACCATAGGTTTTATTCAGTATGCACTATGTTTTGGAAGACATGACCTGCTTCCAGTATATCTGCAAGAAAATGAATACGTTATGTTCTAATAAGATTGTAGTCATTTATTCAACCAAAAATAATAAAGCCAGACCCTGTGAGGTGACTGAACGATGAGTAACACACAGTTCCTGACTTCAAGGAGTTCACAGCCTAATGGGGGTGTCAGGCCCAGGCAGGTAACCAAAACAGGGAGGCAGGGCAGCACCCAGGCTTATCCATCTCAGTCTACTACCTGTTAGCTGCATAGCCTAGAACAAGCCCCTTAGCCTTTCTACGCCTTGCTGTCTTCATTACAAACTGAAATACCACCCACTCCAAGGCAGAGGTGGGAAGGTAAATGCGAAGAGTGGCCAGCATCACGAATAGCTCAGAGCTGTCTCTGTGTAAATGGTTAAGGCAGATCATAAGCAGACAGGAAGCTGGAGTCGCTCAATAGGCAACTGCATCTATCAACAGGAACTCAGAGAGAAAAGGCCATGAGGAGGAAGAGAAGCCTAGAACACAAGGACGAAATGGCCTGAGTGGGAGAAAGGAGAGCTAGCAGAGGGCTCCAGAAGTGAGGCTGAACATATGCCATGGTACTGGCCATCAGAAGTACCTGAAAGTCTTAGTCAGTAAACTAAGAGATGCGGGGAGGGGAAGGCACAGAAGGCAGCAAGCACACAGCCGAGGAGAAAATGGGAGACCGAGTATAGATGGCACGTGGCAGTTCGTTTTTTAGGAAGTCTGGGTAGGCAAGGGAAGAAAGACTGATGAATAACTAGAAAGGAAACAAATGTCAAAGATTCTTATGGTATTTTCAGTTCAAATGATGAATATCAAGCACAATAAAATAAGGGATATGAATAATTAAGAAACAGGTAAAACCATAAAATATTTACAAGAAAAAGAATGCAACACAACTGCTTACTAACTTCCTATTACCATCACAAATATTTTTAGTTTTTGATTCTCATCTCTGTTATCCATTCTATGCTGACAACAAGTTATGATGCAATTTATAACAATAACAAAAAATCTTTTCATGAAGGTGCAGAGTGACAAAGATGAGAAAAAGGTGTTTTAAATTCTTATATTGCTTTTCAAACAACAAAAATCTAAAGATGATCATTTTTATCCCTATCCCCCATCTAAACTAAGATGCATGTCTTGGGCAGGTAACTTTGTCTCTCTGGCCCTCACCTTCCACATGTGTGAAATGGAAGGTTAGATTAATGATCTGCAAATTCTATATATTCTGTCAATTCAGGATTCCCTTCTAAGGCATCACTTGACTGGCAAGAAGCAGCCTCACACCTTTAAAGATGGAGAATTTACCACCTATCATGGGAACTCATTTCTAGTGACAGAGAGCTTTAAACTGATAGTAATAGAGTTTTGTAAACCCAGCCCAAATTTCTCCTCCTGAAATTCCCTCTCCCTAAGTTTTCAAGCTACTCTCTGAATCACACAAAACAAGACTTCTTATTCCTTTCAGATATTTGGAAATAGTGATTCTGTCCCTAATTCTGATATTCTTCCAAGCTAAACAATAACAGACTCTCCTTGGGAGAAGAAAGGAAAGAGAATATTGCTCACCGATAAGATGATGTGGAACTTCTCGATCGACTTCTTGAGTGACTATAGGAGACAGACCTTGTTCTGTGTCTTGATTTGGTTTCAGATTTACTTCGAGATCTACTTGGACTCCTGGACTGGCTATCATCATCCCGACTAGGCGTCTGCTCATCACTTGAACTCTCCTGATTTCTTGGTCTACGGTTTAAGCGTGCTGTCTTTCTTACTTCATCAAAGAGAGACCCAGGCCGAACTTTATTTTTGCTTTTAATTTCTATTCTCAAGCCTTGTGGTTTCATTTCAGGCACAGTGGTCAACACCTTAACTTCCACAGCACTGGATGTGGCATTAGGTGCTGCCAGGTTCCCCACACCTTGCAGGGGCTTCCATTTCTTATCAATGAGGTTGATCTGGCTCTTCTCAGCCACCTCCTTCTTCCCAGTACTTTCTCCAGCACTAGCCAAGCTAGCAGAGCTGCTGTCCTGTTTCCCCACTTCACCCAACACTTTACTTTCGGACATGCTGCTTTCCTGTTTTACTACCTCTGCTTGAGGATGTTCCGCTGCCATATCCTGCTTCAAAACAATGTTTATATCTGGGGTATCAAGCCGTGCATTTCCTAGAGGGGAAGTCTCCTCTACTTTTGCTGGGGAACTCCTATCAGGAGTACAGATCTCCATGTTGTCATCTGTTTGAAGCACATCTTCCACTCCATTGGGAACACTTTCTTCAACGTGCTGAATGTTTTGTAAACAGGCCACATTTTCCTCAGTATTTAAAGCTGTGGGAGAAATACTGAGTTTACTATCATCTTTAGTAAACTGATCAAGATCTGATGAAACAGTCACTGTATTATGTTTACCTGAAAGGTTGTCCTCTTCACTGGATTTCTCAGTTTTTAGAATATTATCTTTTATGGTTTCATTGTTTTCAGAAACTTTTTTCTCTTTTGATTCCGGAGTAACTTGCTTGTCATCAATCTCCTCCTCCTCCTCTTCACCAAATTCTAGTGGAGGCTGCCAGTGAAATGCTTGCTTTCGTTTTGGAGCCTTATGCTTTTTGTCTTTTTTCCCTTTCAATTTCTCTTTCACTTTTTTGGTGTGTTCTCTTTTAAGATTTTCCTTTGACCCATGTTTGTGCTTTTGTGGCTTTCCCCTATTGTTTTCCCAATTGGAACAGGACCCCTCAGAGTCAGAAGTTGATGTGCGCTGTTTGCTTGATTTCCAAGCACCATTATCATCAGGCAGTGAAGTATTTGTGGACGACCTGGTTGTGGGTTTGACTTTGATGTGAATTTCACTAACCTCTGATTCAGAATCGGATGTGGCCTCACCTTCCTCCCTGTCAGAGGATGGATGGGAGTCATTTTTACTATTTTTAGTTACATCTCGTTCTGAATTTGACTCAGAGTCCCATTTACTACCAGCATAATTCTTCCTTTTGGGCTTACTGCCATTTCTAAGGTGATCAGAAAGATTCTCTTTCGAAGTTCTTTTTTTTGAATGAGGGCATTCCCGTTCAGACTTGGATTTTTCTTCACCTCTGTTTTTTTCTTGTTTATTATGTGTTCTTTCCATTTGGCCCTGCTTCTCTTTTTCCTGGGCTGACTGTGTGACCTGAACACTTGACTGCTCACTGTCTGAAGAATAATCTAAAGATGATCTGCTCTCGCTATACTTTCTCACACATGAAGACCTGTCTCTACCTTTGACATATTTACTGTGAAGTGTCTTTTCAGAGCTGCTGCTATGCTTTTTATGTGAAACACTATTTTTTTTCCCACTGGATCTAAGTCTCCTCTTAGCTCGCCTTCCATCATCACTGCTAATAGAAGTATATGAAGATGATCTACTACACTGTGAATGATCACTGTATTTATTTCGTGAATGAGATCTAGATGATGGAGACCTAGACCTTGAATGTGAACTAGCTAGACTACGTGATCTTGTATATGATCTGGAATAAGATCTACTCCTAGAAGATCTGCTCCTTGACCTTGGTGAGCTTTCTGAACTTCTATCACTGTATTTTGAATAAGTGCTCTGATCACTTTCTGAATTTTTTTCTCTTTTATGGTAGGATGATGAGCTACCAGTCTCTTTAATATTTGCTAAACTGTAAGTGCTTTGGATGGGTAGCAAATGGGTTGTTTTAGCTTTCATTTCCTGAATTCGCTCATAAGAGGGCTTCCAAGGTTTCTGTCCAGGCTTCCATCTTGAAGGGGGGGGACTGTCACTCAGTGGTATTACAGGAATATTTTCTGCTACAACTGGTTGTACTACTACATTTTCATTTTGTGCCATGGTTGCTCTTAAAGGTTCTGTTTTAACTGGTTTATTTTCACTTAACTGAGAAGCTGTTTTTCTTGGTGATTTTGATGCTCTCTTTCGGTGCCCAGACTTGGAACTAGATCTGGACTTTGATCTACTTCGAGAATGTGATGAGGACTTTGACGCAGTCCTTGATCTTGAGCTTCCTCTAGAATAAGACCGTGAGTGAGATTTTGATCTGTATGAGTCTCTGCTGGAATGGGTTAAAGAGCTCTGGACATCCTTATCAGATTTAGACCAGTCTCTCTTTGATGAGTGATGAGACGACAATGAGGAAGAACGAGAACTCCTTTCTCTATCACAAGAGGATTTCATTCTTCGAGTGGAAGATTTTGAGGATTCTATGTCAGACGGTATAAGAATCCTTCTCTTCTTTGTTTGTTTGTGTCTTCTGCAGTGTTTCTGCTTTTTCCCTTTCTTTTTATGCTTAACCTTTTTTTCTTTTCTGCGTTTTTTATGGTGGCCATCAGAGTGTCTTGCTGTACTAAGGTCTGAATAATATCCATTATAGGACCATGATCTGGATCTCTGAGACAAGCTTCCTTCATCCCATCGGCTTGAACAGGGGTCACTTAACCTATAGAAAGGACATAATATTCATGCGGTTATGTATAAGCATGTTTTCTACACCTTAAGACACAGCTTTGTTAATAACAAAGTTCTTGACCCCATTAACACTTTAAGCACACGCAGGAAGCGTGAATCAGAGTTATAGGCCTGGTCTTGTTATACTTTCAGAGACACACACTAAGAACTACTAACAAATTCACTTACAAAAGGATTTTTTTTTAAGCTAAGCAAAGAACCTTACATTTGTTAGGAAATGTTTTTGAAAACCAAACCAACTAATCACAAGAACACTGCTGAACTCAAATCACAAGAGTTCCTGGCTGTTATCTGCTCACAACCCTCTGCCTCTAGGAACAGTTTTTGAGGGTGAGTCAAACCAAGGTCTCAAACAATCTGTTGATTTTCTGAAGATGCAGGATAGCTGCTTGAAACTAACATGAAGCTTGTTTTTTCTCCACCTCAGACAGGTAATCCAGATTTCCCCTAAGACTGTAAACTACTTAAAACAGAAATTGAGGAAAAAGTACACGAAAACAGATACAGGCTTTACAATCTGAGTGTTAATGTCAAGGCTCAGAATTGAAAGTCCTCAGCACCACTGTGTCTGAGCCGCTTCTATACAGCAGATGCATTCCTTTTCCTCCTTTTCACAATTCCAAACCACTCTGCAGGATGTCCCCAGAGAAAAAGAGAATACTACCATGGAGGATTACACAGGGTCCCATTAGTATATTTTTCACTAGCTATTCTGGGGCCTATCCCCTTCCTAAAATAAATATTCAACTGTGGGACATCACTGAAGGTAAGAGATGTGTACACTTCTAAAAAAGCAAGTCTCTGCGATCAAAAGTCAACATGAACACCGAGTGCAGGTTTTCCTATTTACCAATGAACTCATCAGTGACCTGGCTGGCTAGGACAGAATCTGCTATATAATTTCTAAGTCCTAATTATTATTATTTTTTTTTGAGACAGAGTCTCGCTCTGTCACCCAGGCTGGAGTGCAGTGGCACGATCTCAGCTCACTGCAAGCTCCACCTCCCGGGTTCACACCATTCTCCTGCCTCAGCCTCTCTAAGTAGCTGGGACTACAGGCACCCGCCACCACGCCCGGCTAATTTTTTGTATTTTTAGTAGAGATGGGGTTTCACCGTGGTCCCAATCTCCTGACCTCGTGATCCGCCTGCCTCAGCCTCCCAAAGTGCTGGGATGACAAGTGTGAGCCACCACGCCCGGTCTCTAAATCCTAATTATTTCTAAAATTGACTAAGAGGTCATTAAAAGACACAGGCTTATAGTTTTTGTTAAGGAAAACAGGATTTTGATTTAAAAGCCCAACTAGTTAACAGTACTACTTTCATCAAGTAGTCCCAAATGTATTTCCTTTGGTCACAGTCTGACTGTGAATCTTTCACTGAATCTTTAATGAAAAGTCCAGAATTGTATCCAATCCCTTTAACATTTAAAATATAACAGACACAGGATTGTGCTTATACTCAAAATTCTTACTTATCTCCTTTACTCCATTTTTCTCCACTAGGTGGTCTATATGCTCTTAATCTCTGCATTTCCTCTTTCCAGTGAGGAGGAGTTTCACTGCTGTCATCATCATCTGACTCAGAACAGGATCTTGATCTTGGAGGTGTGTGATAGCGCTTTAAAAACAAAAACAATAGTATTTTTAAAAATGCCTCTCCACGACAGTCTGCTATGTGACAGAGTTAAGTAAAAGACCCAATCTCAGATCATCCCATCAAAGGTAATGATTGAAGTTACCAAAAGGATGGTCTAAAGTTCTTTTTTTTTTTTTTTTTTTAGTTTTTAACTTTTATTTTAGGTTCAGGCGAAGTTATTTCAAACAAGGCATTAAAAGAGATGGGCAAGGCTGAGATTCACCTGTAATCCACATAAAATTTTCCTCTTTAAAGTCTTAATGATTTCTCAGCATACTCACTGATGGTTTCACATGTTCCTCCTTTCATACTCAATTAAACCCATTCAAACACAGCAGTATACTTTGATCTAACAGCAATACCTTCCCATAACCATGGAAAATACAATTAGTTCCTTGAACAGATTTTGTATTATATCTAAAATTAAAGCTAGGACTTTGAAAATAGGTAAAAATTTTTTATTAGATACATAATTTCAAAAAAAGTCTTATCACACATACAATTGTGCCCCTTCCTTTAATCTTCCGTCCAGACTTTGATACAGATGGTTTCTGATCACTTACAATGGGTGCAACATCAGGAATCTTCCTAGGAAAAGAAGATTGTGATGAAAATTAAAAATAAGCAAAGAAGCTAGAATTTTTAATAATGAAAACCCATTATGTTAAGCTATTAATTCAAAGATACATGCCATTTTGCAATAGCTTTTTAAAACAAGACAATATCAGGCTTTAAAAAATATTTAATGAACTAAATGATAACTTTATGCAGAGAGCTAATTATAAATAAGGACTCTTATACTTTTCAGCTTTCAAAATAACTCTTCATAGGGAACTTATCAATGACACCAGCCATTATGATATTTCTGTTCATGAAACATTTTCTTTCAATAATTCTAAACTTGAGTCTAACACACAAAATACATTAAATACTATTTTCTCAGACCAAATCTAAAGCGACACATTCACTTTTCCAATGCAGGAAGTAATTGTTGAACAAGTTAACAAAAGTAACTTATTTATGATACTAAATTGTATCTCCAATCATCATGCAATTAATTATGCACTATTCAAATCGGAACCCATGCTTCATCACTCAAATGGATCCAAAGAATTCAACTAACTCTCTATTCTGATAACTAAAACCTCACCTCTCTAATAAAAGGCAAAGGCAAGAAGATCAGGAATAAAATCTTTCCAGATCACCAATAAGGGCTTCCCTGACCAACTTGCCCAACCTCCTCTCCCTACTAGAATGTGAATTCTGAAAGGTAGGGTACGTATCACTCAATAATCTGGTATCCCCCATATTTCCTACGTATCATTCATTAATCTAATACTCCCATACTATCTTTCAATGTGCTTCAAACATGGATCATGTTCCATACATGAGTGTGGAATGCAATGAGCTGACGGAACTGTGTTATCGGAGAAATAAAAATAAATAGTTTAGTCATCCTACTTACGGTTCAGGTTCTGCAGTAACAACAGGCATATCTCTTCTCAGTAAAAATCGGTTCTCAGGCACTGGAGGAATCTCTTCTGGGCGGACCACAGGTTTTTCCCTTTTAGCACTGGAATCAACTGACCTTTTTTCATTGGTATCACTCCTCTCAGAGTGACTTAGAACAAACCAAGTCACTGATTAAAATGTATAATATTTGCATTTCATAATAAAAGCACATAAAATTAGTTACTAAAACAACAGCATAATTAACGATAGCTTACAAGTCTCACTCAAAAGAGTTATATGATTTTCACAAAGAGAACAATATCAACCCAGTGAAAAACCCAAAGACTAGAATTTTGATAGGAAAATTGTTAAATGATCCTAACTTTTTTATTTTAAGAGTTCCAGGAGGCCAGGCATTGTGGCTCACACCTGTAATCCCAGTACTTTAGGGGTCTTAGGTGGGAGGATTGCTTGAGGACAGGAGTCAGAGACCAGCCTGGTCAACATAGCGGAAGATCCTGTCTCTACAAAAAATTTAAAAATTAGCCAAGCATAGTGGTATACGCCCGTAGTCCTAGCTACTCAGGAGGCTGACGCAGAAAGATCTCTTGAGCCCAGGAGGTGGAAGATGCAGTGAGCTATAATTGTGCCACTGTATTCCAGCCTGGATAACAGAGCAAGACCCTATCTCTTAAAAAAAGAGTTCTTAGGACTATTTCACCCGAAAACTGAAAACACACAAATCTTTGAAATGAAATGCCTATGCTACCTACTCCTAGATTTGCCAGATTTCAATTTAAAGTTTAAAAAATGCTATCCTTTTTCAATAACAGGTAATAAAATTGAGTTTATAGAATTATACATACTTTTCCCATTCCAGAGTGTTTGTTTTTAGGTAAGAGTACATTGGTGTTTTACACGTACCCTTTTGGGTTCATTACATGTTTATTCCTTGGCTCTTCTGAACTGCTTGCTTCCTTTCGCCTCTTTTTAGAACGTTTAACTTTTGGCCTCCTCTTATGTTTCCTCCTTCTGCTTCTCTCATGTTCAATTTCACTTTCTGAAGATGATTCTGAAGAAGAAGAGGAATTGGAAGAGGAATCCGAGCCTTCTGAATGAGTTGGTTTCTTCCTTTTTTTCTCAAAAACTTTTAAGAAACATTAATAAAAACATTAGTACTAAATTCAGTGCCTACCTTTCAGAGTAAAAAATGTGATTACTGAGTATCATAAAATATGCTTTACATACAGCAAACAAAAAATGAAATGTAGACAGTTTTTTTCAAGTTTATAATAAAATTACTGGCAAGATTGTAAGGTAGTAAGTCCCTTGTCTTTATGAAGCCTATATTCTTGTTGGGTCAAGTAACAAGAAATAGGCCCGGTGCAGTGACTCATATCTGTAATCCTAACACTGTGGGAGGCCAAGGTGAGCAAATCACTTGAGGTCAGGAGTACAAGACCAGCCTGGCCAACATGGTGAAACCATGTCTCTACTAAAAATAACAAAAATTAGCCAGGCATGGTGGTGCATCCCTATAATCCCAGCTACTCCAGAGGCTGAGGCAGGAGAATCACTTGAACCCAGGAGGCAGAGGTTGCAGTGAGCCGAGATAGTGCCACTGCACTCCAGCCTGGGTGACAGAGCAAGACTCTTGTCTCAAAAAAAAAAAAAAAAAAAAAAAAAAGAATTGCATAATATGACAAATGATAAGTGCTAAGACAGAAAAACAAAGCAGTGTAAAGGGAATAGGAAGACTAGGGGTAGTTTAACATAACATTTGAACAGAGACTTAACAGCAAGGGACAGTGTCATGCAGATATCTTAACAAAGGGTGTTCCGGACAAAGAGAATAGGCAGCACAAAGTCCCTGAGTGGTTGGCATGTCTGAAAAAAGGTCAATGTGCCTGGAAGGCAATGAATAAGGGAAAAGAGTTTAGAGAGACAGCAGAGAGCCAGACCAGTCAGGGCCTTAGAGACCACCATAAAGACTTCTGCTTTGGATGATTGAAGAAGGGAGTCCTTGGAGGGTTCTGTGCAGGCGTGACATGAATGCAAACTATGGTTCAAAGGGATCACTCTGGTTGCTGTTAAGGACAGACCACAGCAGGCCTAGGATATAAGCAATGAGACCAGTTAGGAGGCTATTGCTGCTGACAAAAGATTATAGAACGGAGGCAAGGTAAACAGTTACGACGCTACGGCAATAATCCAGACACAAAATACTGGTGGTGTGGATAAGGCTGGTGGCAAGGAAGTAAGAAAAAGTAAGATCTGACAAGATATGCTAAAAGATTAAACATGTAGGGTATGATTCGGGGCACCAAGGGCTATTGCTATACCACTAGTTCCACTACTCAAATCTAGTTACAGTCTTCAGCAATGCTTTACCTGCATCTTAGCTTCATCTACTGTCAAAAAAGTTCTTACCATCTTTTATTGATTTTGTGGCAAGTACTCCACAGTCAATAACTCGCACATCTGCATATGGTCTGCTTGCAGCATCGGTCTTCAGATTTTCAATTTGTTCGATTACTTCAAAACCAGAAATAACCAGTCCAAAGACGACATGCACCCTGTCATAATACAAATTCAAGAAACAACTGGTTTGATAATTAAGCTATAAACAGTAATCAAGACAATTAACTGTAATCAATGACATGTCCACACACCTGAAAATAAAACCAAACTGTTTGTTGTATGAAGCAACTAGAATGGAATGAGAACTTGAAATCTGCTTCATAAAAGGAAACGATTATGCAAACTGGGCCTCAGTTTTCTGCCTTTAAAACAATGGTTCTTAACCATTATAGGGTAAAGAGTCTGGTAACATTCAGATTTCGCTTGGTACTTGGGAACCTTCCTTACAGGGACACATGATATTGTACTGCTTACTATCCGACCCATTTTGGAAAACTGAAGAGGAAAAAAAAAAAATAAAAAGAATTATATTGCTGAGAAGCCCATCCATGAGCACAGATTGACTCCTTCAGTCACATGAGAGCCATGGGGTCTCAAAACAAGTATATTCTGTGATCCTAAGGAATAGCTTTTGCTATGAGATTAAGCCAGACATCAAGAGCGCTCCCTTGAGGGCTCAACCATGGTCCAATCTCTCTTTATGGCTGGCCACCCAAACACTTCCCCAATGTAGTAAGAATGTAACTCTTACCCATCCAGGTGTGGAGCAGGCTTTGTGGTACTATGTAATAAACATCAACACAAAGATGATGTCAAACACGATGTGTTCAGGTGAAGAGAGCAGAAAGGTTTAAACACAGCATGTAGAGAACAAAGAAGTAAAGATAAAAAGATAGGGGAAAAAGTTAAACATGATATATATCTAACCTTAAAAACCCCAAAACAGCAATAGTAGCCATCTTACTAATTTAAAAAACTCAAGATTATAATGAATTACAACCATCTCTATTAGACTATATGTATGCATACATATGAAATCAGTTTGACTTGTAGCCATAAATACACAGCATGAATACACATAAAAATTAAAGTTACTCTCAACTCCAAAACAACAAAACAAAACACTTAAAAAAAACCCTCAAAATTTATCAGCGTAATTAAATAAGAAAAGCACCTCCTATTTGCCCTATGGAAAGAAAGTGTGATTAACATTTGCCCCAAACACTTAAATGTTTTCTTATTTGTTATTTCTCATACTGAGTCAGTCCACATTTTTAGGCAGGCAGAGGTAGGTCTCAGGAGTTCTGTTTCCAGAATTCCTGCCCATCTTCCTTCACCCAAGGTGAAGCTCTGACACAGCAACTCTGAAAATGCGATAGGGAGAAAAGCTTCAATCTGCCATCCCTTCTGACAGCAAAAAGTAATGATGGATAACATTACAGACATTTTAAATTTCCTTGGCCCAGAAAACACCCAACTGGCTTCTTCTACAGTCACCAACTGATAGACAGTCACTCTTGGGAAGCCTACAGGGTATATTTGGTTAAGATATTTTGAACCCAAGCTAGTTTTCCCATAGCATTTTCACAGATCTTCACATTATATGAATTGCAGTGGAAAAAATTCAAAAGCAGATAATTAGTCTCAGAATTATATACTACAAGCATCTTGATTTATAAGAATGAGAAACAGATATTTAAGAGATAGAAAACAGAAATTTGAAAGAGAGAAAAATATCACTAGATGTCAGGCCATGTTAAAGCAGTAAACTGTACTAGAAGCTGCCATATAAATTTCTGTATTCATTTTAAGGCAATTTTAAGACATGTAAATGAACAAAACCCAGTTTTTAACCTTCGTAACAATGCTAAAAATATTTATTCTACGAGGATTTGTAATGCTTATACTTACATTAAGAATATTCGGTTCTGTAAGAGCACTACAGAATTTAATTTAAAAAAATTAAAATGTCAACTTAAGAAGTTCCAGAATTTTAAAGGAAATACTAAGTTTTAAAAGCAAAAATCTCAAATATTCCTTAGAAGATTGAAAAGTGGAAATTCATGCCAATGTAATTATAAAAATAAAAACAGGCAGCAAAAAGAAAACAGAACAAAAACTATCTAGTGAATTAGTGAGCCACTAGTGTTTAAACCATTAAACTAGCATCCAGAAACCACCTTGGATGGTAACTTCAAGATAGAAATGTGCTTTAATTATAAAACTTTACCAAAGTACACTAAAGACAAGAAATTGGTACAGAAGCTAGTGACTCTATTATATGAAAGATGTAAAGAGTGCTTTTATTTTTATTTGTTTGTTTATTTTGAGATGGAGTCTCACTCTGTTGCCCAGGCTAGAGTGCGATGGCACGATCTCGGCTCAATGCAACCTCTGCCTCCCGGATTCAAGTGATTCTCCTGCCTCAGCCTCCTGAGTAGCTGGGATTACAGGCATGCGCCACCAGGCCCATCTAATTTCTGTAACTTTAGTAGAGACGGGGTTTCACCATGTTGGCCAAGCTGGTCTCAAACTCCTGACCTCAGGTGATCCACCTGCCTCAGCCTCTCAAAGTGCTGGGATTATAGGCGTGAGCCACCACGCCCAGCCAAAAGTGCTTTTAAAAAAGTAAATTTTTCTACAGTGTAAGGGATCAGCCCCAAATATGTAGAAGTAAAAACGATGTATGGTTTCCTGATTAGATACATTCCTTCTCCTTCTTTGATCCTTTCTCCCATGACTCACAGATCCTGCAGTATTGGGGAAAGCCTGCAAATTTTTCTTAAAACATAAAGAGCCCAATTCAATTTGCCATCTTGGCTGATAGAAAGGCTGTAAAAACCACTTTATGGCAAACCTTTGGAGAAAATGGTGGAATAAAACATTCCAGAGTAGTGTAGCGATGCAGCAACATACTACTTGAGACTCAATTTGAGGATGGAATAGCTATCTTTATGACATTCAAGTTTAGTTTTTAATTCAAATGAAAACTGCCAAGAATAGGCAAACTTGGTCCTTTATAGCAGTAGTGCAGAAAACAAATGAAGACACGAATGACTCTTTCAAGGACAACTCAGCCTGCCCATAGTGCCTAAACCTGATAGGAATGATTAAAGTCCATTACTTGCATCTGCAACTCAAGATACAGAAATATAAGTCTGCACTTTAATTGGATTAGATTACATATTAAGAATACTAAAAGTATTTAACAAAAAGAAGCCCTCTGGGGTTCTCAACCTACATTCCAGGAGTAGAAATCCCAATGTAAAGCAGGGTTACTGGCACTTGGCTAAAACGTGGATGAACAGAGGACATTAGCCAAAGAGGGTTACAAAAGGGCCGAGAGAAATAATATTCACAGTCCAGACTATTCAATTCTACTAAAAGAGGCAGAGAGCTCATCTCACTAACTCTTAATCTTTCAAAACCTTCAATTAAAAAAAAAATTGCATTGATCTTAAAAGCGGCTGTTTAAAGAGCTGTGCAATGGTGACACATGCTCAGTAAGTTAAGGCCAGAGGCTATCAAAAATGTTTAAATTTATATATGCTTATGAAAACATACCTAAAAAAGAAAAAACCACAAAGAACATTTCAAATTATAAAACCTTTCAATATTTATGCATTTCCATTTTTCTCTTGTACTTAAAGACAGTGATTTTTCAGTTTTCCCGACCCCTGAATCTACTTTAAAAAACATGTGTGCAAGGTATTTAAGCCTTATAAATCCTAGAAATTGACAAGTGTCACTGCTACTCCAAAAACAATCTATAGTTTTATACCATTATCAGAGAACCTTTTGCCCTTATACAGAAATGACTAATTCCACACTGAAATGAGAACTAAAACCATACTATAAACTAATAACCCCACTCCCCCACCAGAAGATGTACAGGAACTTGGTGGAAACAAGCCACTGAAGTTAAAATATAGTTCCCAGGATTAACCATGAAAAATAAAATGCACTTGTTTTACATGTACTGCTGCTATACAGATAAAGCAGAAAGTTTTTTTTTTCTTAAAATGTTTCAATGCACATAACAACAGAATTAAAGAGATAAAGGCAAAGAAAGAGAGAGAGCCTTAGAGTAATGAGACATTACCTGTGGAGCGCACGGTGTAACACTCTTTCTGTAAATTTTACACAAAAATGGCAAGAAATAAATTGTAATACACTTTTAAGACAAGACTGAATCTATGTTTTAATATCAATATAACTTTGAAATTAATTATTTTCAAGTTTTATGCAGAGCAAGAAAGCTTTTTTAAATGGAGGGCTCTAAATTTTCTTTCATATGGGATATTTACGTAGAGATGAATTATGCTTAAGAAAAGCATAGTGGCTAAGTGGGAATCTATTTAGATCCTTAATATTGTAACATAGAGTGCCAATAATAGCTATTAACATATTACATTTCCTTTCACAAATCCCAGAAATTAGCTAAGACAACATTTTCTCAAAAGAGAATAGTGTATCTTGCATACATACATAAATATAAAAATCTGAATGCCCAGGACCAGTTACTACCAGTTGAAAGCAAAAATTTCATTAGAAAAAGGTGAGTTAAGATCATCCAAAATAAAATTTCAAGGAACTTTTAACTAATTCACATCAAATAATTAAAGAACCTTTCATGCTTCTACATTTGAAACCTTTGTTTGGTGACATATCACAACAGACTACTTTCAGGAGTTAATGAGCAAATGTTTGGACCCTAGTTACTGTTCAGTGATATTAGATACACATTGAAGTTAAGTCACTGAACATAATAATAAAGCAGCATTAACTACAATTTTAGGGACCTTCTCAGAGAATAAAAAGGCAAGAGAGATGAAAGCGTAAGTGCAGTCAAATCTTAGCCACAATATCTTCTTTTCCTGTCTAATCTCTGATTTTCCCCATTATGAAGTTTTTTTTTGGAGAACACACACTGACCAATTTTTATCTATATTTAAACAAATAAATCTATTACTACTCAGATCAAAATACTATTATGCCATGAACAAAATGCTTTATAAGAGTTTTGAATGTAATAAATCTCTAAATATTTAAAAATAAGCTTAAAATTATCATAAAGGCATTGACAACATGAATAAGTCAAAAAAGAACATAATGTTTGAAATAATGTGGAGTTTTCAATGAATGTTGCAAAAAAAAAAAAATAAGTGACTGTAGGTGTAAAGTAGTACAGAAGAGGGAAATAAAGATAACTTCTGTCCACTTTAGCTTTTAACATGCAATGCTTTCCCTTCAACTCCTGAAACTATCACGCTGTCAGGGAAGAGGCACCAAATTGTACAGAATGACAACACTTGTATAAGGGTAATGGAAACTAACCAAGCCACTTGACAATGCTCTACCCATGTGTTCCAAAAGTCACCAAAATAGAAGTGCTTTCTAAAATTCAGCAATAATGTTAAGATAATACACACCAAACATTACTCGATAAAAAATTTCTTCCACATTGCTAGCACATAAGTCACATAAACATTAAGTTACTAAGCCTGA
This sequence comes from Pan paniscus, assembly GCF_029289425.2. NCBI lineage: Eukaryota > Metazoa > Chordata > Mammalia > Primates > Hominidae > Pan > Pan paniscus. The sequence continues at coordinate 42,590,487 of NC_085926.1, read as the reverse complement.
ATGTTAGGGATGACACTTGATATTCAGAGAATATGGTTTATGGCTAAGTTTCACGAACATCTTTGCTCATGAAAAAATCTGAAATTAACATATGAAGGTATTACCCCAAAAAAAGGAAGGAAAAAGCTAGAGCTTCTCAGGTTATTAACACTTACTAGCATTTCTTCTTACATAAATTTATGAATATGTGGGTAGAAAAAGCATTTCTACCCCGAATCTAGTTTTATTACCCAAAACATCAACACAGCTTTACAAACCCCTTAAAACCAACTACTCCTCAACTCTCCTTGCTCCACTACTTTGTAATAATCAGCACTTCTCTCCCATTCAGGTACTTGCAAGTCAGATTCTTAAATGACATAAAACATATTCTAAAACTTCTTATGCCCCGCCCCCCCCATTGCCCTATTTATGACTGTGAAAATGTAGCAAACATGTTTTGTTTAAAGTTCAAAGTTTGACTCTTCTATATTATCTTGTTTTCTTACATTGTTATAATTATTAATGACCACTGACAGTGGCCAGTGACAGGAACTGTTCTTGCAGGGTCTGCAGATCTCTACTCTATGGCTGCGCAGACTCATGTTCTAACAGCAGCTGATGAAGAGACTTCTGTTGCTCTTGATTTAAGATGAGCCCAATACTTCTTTAAGACATTTTTCAGACTAATGAAAACTAGGCAATTATGACTATTTCCATTAGGCAAGACAATGTTTGCACATAAATCATTCCACACATTCAGGAACTTACAACTACCCTACAAAATACCTTCTTCCTTTTACATCCATATTTTCATACCAATGTTTAAGAAAAACGAACTCAAGGTACATAGGAAACTAAAATCAAGGTTTCCTGACAGCTATATTAGTGTCCTATCCCAGAAGTTACTACAAAGCTATAAACTATTTACTCAATCTTTTTCATGACTATTTTATACAACATATTTGTCTTTTTCATTAATGTATATAAAGACAAAAAAATTACAGCCAGAATTAATAAGCTATCAGTAACAGCAAAAGGGGAAAGAATGTTTCCCCAAATGTCATTTTGTTTTCCAGCAAAATGTTTGATCTTCTAATCCTTAACTAAAATAAATTCAGAGCAGAGTGGTTAATAAAATTTTGAGCTTAAATAAGCTTAAATTTATAGTAAAGGCATTAATAATATGAATAAGTATGCAGCATTCTTTTTCTAGCTATCAGTTTCTTCCAGATTGTAAATAAAATTTCTATAACCTGGACTTTACATGACTTTTCAAGAATTTAGCATAATCTACAGAATGAAAAGGTTGGACTAGATAATCTCTAAATCCCTTTCCACTCTATGACTTTATAATTCCAGCTTTTACTGTGGTTTCTTCCTATTCTTTAACCTAAAAAATAAGAATACAAAGGACAAAATAAATACCAAATTAACTTGGTAACTTTAGTCCCAAATCTTTGAATTTCTTCAAAAATGTTCAAAATAAAACCACTGTTTCCTTAGTGATTCATGGGGATAGTGCCATATATCACTTCTTCCACATTTCTTGAGCAGTACTATTCCAAAAAGAATCAAGTTTTCTTCTATATAGACCCCCGAGAGCAAAATCATTATGACAAATACAGTACTAGAAATAAAGTTACTGTAAAAATTACAAATAGATTTATAGAAGAAAATCTGATTTTCATCATATATATAATTGTTCCAGCCAAAGAAAGCAATATATGCAAAATTATGTTGAATAAAAATGACATATGCCTAAGGAAGGGGGAGTTTTTTAATGTGTAAGTAATGAAGACAGTAGTTAATGCACAAAACATAAGAATCCTTGAGGGATGTCTTGCAAATACCCACACTAACAGCACCAAATCTACTCCTTAGGAATTGCAAAGTAACAGATTCGTAACAAAAACTACAAAAACAATTTTGCAAGGATGTATTAAAAATCCTCATTGAGCCTATAAAGCAGGAACTATAAAGACAGTTCTTTTTATTTTACCACCATTCTTACACTATCCTTTCTTTTTCAGATTCCAGAACTGCCACTCAAAGTGCCATATGAGGAGCTGTGGTAACAGGGTAAAAGGCAGGAGCCATCCTTTGGAAGCCATCAGCAAGCTCTGTGACCATCAGAGCTATTATCTGTGATCATATACATAACCTGAAGATAGCATATCATACTTTTTTTAATACTTTCAACTCCAAAAGGCTTTGGGCTTGTAAAAACATAGTTTCAAAGATTTTTATTTTATCAGCCACCATCTCCATTTTTACCTATCCTTCCCATAAATGCAAGGATATGTTTTAGTTCTGAAACATGAAAGTTAATTTGATTTTATCCTGCAACTCTTGAGAACTGATCTTTCTAGCCAGCATAAAGAAAGTATACTGACACAAAAATCTTCAGAAAAAATATAGGAGGATTAAATACTCAATTACTTCCAAGATTGCTTACTCCTTTCCAAAGGGACTGCAAACCCCTTTCCAGAAGGAAATTTCAAACTAAAAAATTTTCTTTCAATCGGAAGTTCACAGTGATTTTACTGCCATCTAAAGTAAATTAACTTTGAAAATAAGTATAAAAATCATAATTGTAATTTATTGATTCAAAATTTTGTATTTGGCATTCCTTCTCAAAAATTGTAGTCCAATATAAAATTAGGCCATGTGGAAAACAGTAAAGGGCCTTTACTAGATATTCCTAGAAAATACTGAAGCAAGTACTAAATAAAATAAAAATAAGATGTTTTTGAAGGGAGAATCTCGTATACTGAATTTTAATTAGTGTATGTTTAACGATAGCATTTTTAATGAGTTTTAACTCTAACATTTTATGAACAAGCTAATGTATGTAACAATATCAAGAAGCTGCTGCTACTTGATAAATCAAATTTTAATTGTACTGATATAAAAAAGGAAATCTAAAAGAAACTTTAGAGCCCTCAAATGGTAGCTTCTTGACCAATGAATCATTATGTTTTTCATGTTCACAGTTCAGATAAGCTTAAAAATGGAAATGGGAAACCTCAACCAAAGGATAAACAATTTTTACATTAAGTTACTATTAAAAAGGCTTTCTGAAAGTATTTCTTTCTACTCTGTATTGGCTCTTAAGAAGGTTAAGAACAGAAAATCACTCTGTTAAAGAAGAGTAATAACAAATAACCTATGGGATCAAAACAAGAGAACAACTGTTGTAGGTCTTTTACCTGTATAATTCTAAGCATAATCTTTTATCAGCTTTCCATTTTTAGGACATTCTTAGGAACAGAATGCCCCTTATCTGAACTTTATCAGATCATGTAGAAATATATTTTTCAGACAAATTTAACATTTGAGTTTTGTATGTCAGTAATATACTCCTTTAAAGACAGGGAAGCGCCATTCATACTCATTCATTCAGAAAGATGACAAAGAAAATGTTTTCAATAAATCATTAATGAAATATTTCTCCAACATACATAGCACAACTGAGATTCACTTCCAATCAAAAGCAATAACCCTCATGCTGGACAGTTATCTTTCACATTTTATATGATACAATTATGATAAAAATAGGTTTTGAAGCAGCCTTAGATAAGAATATAACTAAAAGGATGCCAAAGGATTTATTTAGAATTTTCAGATAATAAAAAGGTAAGTTTTTGGTTGTGCAATGCACATCCATGTAAATATATTTGCTTTTTCAAAAGCAAATTTAGTATTCTTAAGTCTCCTGAGTGACAATCTCATAAATTTTGGTGGAAATGACAGCAACATTGGGTTATTTCAATTATGCATGGAGACCTCATAAAATGAGTTTTTTAAAATGCTCGCTCAACAGCAGGTCACCTATCTCTATACAACATCAGAAAATAATAGTACCTCTCTCAAAATTGCCTCAAAGAGCAACAGTAAGAGAAAAAAACAACCATGCAATGGTTTACTCAAACTGCTTTCCCTGTTGAGGGGGGGTACAGTAACTGAATACTCGTCTATGAACAATTTTTACATGTTCATCAATAGTTTATGTTCCAATCTAGTTTTGGTAAAGTCAGCACTCGAATTTGACAGGGGCTTAAATATGCCGTCATCTTTTCTGAAGATGACGGCATATTTTGAAAACAATGTATAAGTTTTAAGTTTTTTAAGTCCCATTCTTCCAATTCAGGATATATGCTGAATGCTGAGGCAGTTGTTAGACCTTATAAGTTACTATGATATTAGAAATTAATAATAAAAATAAAGCTGACAGAATTTTAGCATTAAACTTGGTTTAATTATACCATCTTTCTTATGAACAGCGCTTCTCTGTTTAAGAAAAGCTCATCTCTGAATTATGCCTACTCACATGAAAAACTGGGAACCATTGGTATGTTTCCCTCGATTTGCCATTGATAAAAGGAACGCTCTGTCATGTTTGAGAATAAAGTTTTCATCTGTTTGAAGAAAACACAAATTTGTCAGTCTCCAATTATAAGTCACTTTAAAGTAATGTTCAAGTAATAAATAGAAAGCAAAAGATGAAATTCCTCTTCTGGTCAGTACAGATAACTTGACTGAACACTCAGAAAAGAAAAATTTAAGCTAATCAAATAACAAAAGCATAAAAAGGCCAAAAGATACTAATTAAAGCCTTGAGGAAAAGAACATATATTTAATACTTCACACAAACAGCCTTAGAACAGTCACTTTTAGTAGTAACATACTTTGGCTAAATGATATTTAAATTATTAACTTTCAGGGAAAACTAGTAAAATTTTAGAAAAATCTCTAGCCTACTTCCTCCAAATTTTCAATTAGCTTGCCTAATGTGCTATACATGGAAGAAGTTTAATAATCTTTTTAGGTGTTTAATTTTTATACGATAAATTTATTATTCAACTTAATTGAAGCTAGACTGTAAGACAAAAAAATTATGTTATATTAAGTTACAGGAACATATCTAAATTAAGTATGTGTATACTCAATTGTATCACAAAATTATCTAAGGAAGAAAGCCCTGTGAAACAAAAATTTAAATAGCAAAATACAATTTTAAGGTACAAAAGTATCTGCCACAGGGAACAACCACAAAGTGGCCTACAGCATTAGTTTTAAATTGCTACATAATAGAACCAGCTAAATAGCTGTTTCCTACTAGTTCAAAGGAAAAAAAAATCTGTGATAAAGATCACTTAGAGTTATTTTAGTTCCAGCAGGAATATCCTTGAAAACTAACTTAAATGTCCTTTTAACATTCATACAAACAAATCTTCTTCAGAACAAACAGAAACACAGAAAACTTTAAAAAGTGATTACCTTGGGAACAGGCTTCTGAAAAAGAGTAGTAATCCATTTTCCCCCAAAGGAAATATAAAAGACTATTATAACACTGAAGCTATTATAGCGTTAAAACCTAGTAATATTAGATTTCATTACAAATCTCTGCAACTGACTTTTCTAAGGCTTTTTGGGGCAAGTGCAATAGTTAGATTTATGCAGATGCTACTATTATGAGAATAAACACAGTCATAGTTCTAATATACAAAAGAAAACATACAAACCTTTGAAAAAGGAAATTTCAACTTTTATTCAAAGAAATTGCTTGGTTTAGGGGGAAAAAAACCCCACAACTAGACTCTTTTCTCTGATGTGAAATTAATAACCCATTGGGAAATGAAAAAAGATACAGAAGCATGTATGAAATAATACACAGAATTTTCCAAGTCTTCAAGCAATATAGAAATCCAGCCACAACCTGACCCAGACTGTCCATAAATTTATTAGGAAGGGTGCAAGGGAACAGAATTGGAGTTTGTGTTACTGAGCTTCGTTCTCTTACCTTTTCATTTTGCAAAAGACCACATTCTCTATAAACAAAAGAATATGTTGACAGTTTTAGGCAGGAAGATAGGAGTTTTCATGTATATAGTTGCCTAACCTCCATGCTGAAAGTCATGTTTAACCATAAAGTTAGCCTTAATTAATCTTGTCAATTAAAAATTATATATTACAATATAATTTATCCCCAAATTCATGCAAATAAAGTATTTTCATGCAGCATTAGTTTCATGCAAAAAGTGAACTATAAGTAAACCTCTTCTCATTAAAAGTATATGATCAAACTTGCTTTAATAACAGAACTGAAACAAAAGACCGTAAAATATTATGCCTTACCTTTAAAATATCCACCATAAATTGATTCTCCACCTTTTCCATTACCTGCAAATAATCACCTACTTTAAGCCATAATGAACATTAAAAATATACTAACACAGAAATCATTTTTGATAGCTTCAATTTGCTGAAGGAAACCTTGGAATGTTATAACTGCTGCAATAATCAAAATTCTCAGAGTCCTCAATTAACTTCATCTTTAAAATATATGTCAAGTCCAATTACAATAAATACCATCAAAAAAGTCATCTTCACAACCTACTTATTTCAAACAGTAATAACACCAAAAACATTCCAGAACAAAAGCAATCAGACAGTACTTTGGCATTCATTGTAAAGGAATTCACTAAGTAACTATAATATTAATAAAATAAACTGCATAAAAACAAAATAAAATGTCTTACGTGGTACTTTGCTTTTTCATACATTCTGGATCTATAATATTCACTCATCCAACAAGTATTCACTGACCACATTTTATATCATACTGTAATTGACACAATATTTAGAAGTAAAAGTAATAATGAAATACTTTAAAAACTGATAGATGGAGTTATTAGGAACACAACTTTTAGCTCTACCTTCACTGAAGTCCCCACCCTGAATCATAAAGTTTTTAACCACACGATGGAACGTAGAACCTTTATAACATAACTTCTTCCCAGTTGTTTTCCCAAGGCCTTTCTCTCCTGGAAAAAAAAAAAAAAGAAATTAAGTTTAATTATATATACATCCTTCCATGGAAAGAACAAACCAATTAATCCTGTGTCAAATCCTTCCTGTGTGCTAGGCACTAGAAGAGATATAAGAAATAGATGACATGATAATTTAACATACACACATGCACGCAAACCAAAATAAATAATACAAAGCAGCATGTAAATGTAAAATTGTGTGGTACAGATTCTACATGCTATAGGACATAATATTAGACACACTTATCACTCTAGTCAAAGAATGAGGTCAGGCGCAATGGCACACGCCTGTAATCCCAACATTTTGGGAGGCTGAGGCAGATCACTTGAGGTCAGGAGTTTGAAATCAGCTTGGCCAACAGGGTGAAATTCTGCCTCTAAAAAAAAAAATACAAAAATTAGCCAGGTGTGGTGGCGCAGGCCTGTAGTCCCAGCTACTCAGGAGGCTGAGGCAGGAGAATCACTTGAATCTGGGAGGTGGAGGTTGCAGTGAGCTGAGATCACACTACCACACTCCAGCCTGTTTTTGAGACAGAGTCAGACTCTGTCCCAAATAAATAAATAACAAAATCAAGGAGTTAGTGCAAAAATTGCATATGTGTATCCAAGTAAGAATTTAAAATTTCAGTGTGTTCTAATTTTTTTTTTTTTTTTTTTTTGAGACAAAGTCTGGCTCTTGTCCCCCAGGCTGGAGTGCAATGGCGCAATCTTGGCTCATTGCAAGCTCCGCCTCCCGGGTTCAAGTGATTCTCTTGCCTCAGCCTCCTGAGTAGCTGGGATTACAGGCGCCTGCCACCATGCCCGGCTAATTTTTGTATTTTTAGTAGAGACGAGGTTTCACCATGTTGGCGAGGCTAGTCTTGAACTCCTGACCTCAGGTGATCCACCTGCCTCGGCCTCCCAAATTGCTGGGATTACAGGCTTGAGCCACCGCACCCGGCCAGTTTGTTCTAATTTTAAAGTAACATTATAGATGTTTCCCTCCCCATTTTTTCTATTTATTTAAAATTTATTGTAAAATTTGGAATACTAAATTTTTTCAAAGTAGTGAAATTCATAAAATTCTACCAAATCAGTTTTGAATGTGTGCTATTATTTTATAAATTAAAATGTATAGAGAAGATTCCATTATATAACGTATATTCTTACTCTCTTTTTCATTTTTGAGATCATTCCTTTCTAATCTCTTCCCCTTAAGAAATGCTTCCATGATTTCATATAAAAGTCAGTATAAGTAACTTTTTTTTTTTTAATTCACAAAACTAATATCACGAGTCCATTATTCTTCCAGGAAAATATCTATTCTGTTCAGCAAGGTAAAACTGTAAGCCACAGCTTCTCATTGGAAATAATAATTCACTTACCTGAGCACAAGCAAAGGAAGTTTTTGCATGTTTTTGGACATATGTCTGAGAAGAGCTGAAACATAATGCGACCAACTGAAATAAAATACATAGGAAAAAAATAGTAAGCAAGTTAAATATATCACATTTAAATGGGAGAAAGAAACAGGGCTAACAAATTAGAAAGTCTATTTTTGTAATTCATTTTAATTTTTTAAAAGATGTAATGGGAAAGCATTTAACTGGGTGATACCTATGAACAAGAACACCATTTTATTTGTTATTGTTAAAATTTACATGCAGCCAAATTGGTTCCAGCCCCAAAATTATAGGATTTTAAGTGTGTTTTAAAGGAACTTTGTATTATTAGATTCCTCGTAGTATAGTTCCCTATCTGAACTATAAATCTTCTTTAAAAATACTCTCAATAGTTGTTTGATTTATGCTTGGGCCCTTCCAGTGAAGAGAGTACATCAAAAGACAGTAATTCTGGCCAGTATTGTTAAGAAACATCTCTGTCTCTTTATTTTCAGCTTTCTTCCTTTAAGCAAGAACTGTTAAGAGCCACCTTCCTGAATTGCACCAACCACACTTAAAATTCACATTTTAAGCTGGGCATGGTGGCTCACACCTATAATCCCACTTTGGGAGGCTGAGGCAGGGAGGGTTGCCTGAGGTCAGGAGTTTGAGACCAGCCTGGGCAACACAGAAGGACCCCCGTCTCTACAAAAAATTTTAAAAATTAGCTGGGGATAGTGGCACACGCCTGTAGTTATTGGGGAGGCTGACGTAGGAGGTTCACTTGAGCCCAGGATTTCAAGGCTGCAATGAGCTATGATCATGCAGTGAGCTTTGATTGTGCCACTGCACTCTAGCCTAGGTGACAGAGCAAGACTCTTAAAATAATACTTCCCATTCTATCCCGAGAGAGCAGAAAGAGAAGAGGTTATGCTTCCCTACAACAAACACAAGATTACAAGGAAAAGTCAGCAACTTCAATTTAACTCTGCCAGAGAAAAATGGTTCTCAAACTCTGGTCTCAGGGCTCTTTTAAACTCATTACTGAACTTTTGTTTATGTAGTTCATATCTATTGCTATATACCATATTAAATGTTAAAACTCAGAAATGTTTAAAACACAAGAATACACAAGCACACATTCCATTAGCTGTCAGGGCAGTGATATCATCACATATTAATATATGATCTCTGGAAAACCTGACTGTATATTCACAAGAGAATGAGAGCACAAAAGGCAAATCATAATCTATTACTATAAAAATAATTGTGACTTTATGGACCTGTTGAAAGCGTATCAATAAAATAAGAAACGTAATTCTGATTTGCAATTAATTACTCTTCAGTTCCTTTCCCCTTTATTCTACAAGATCTTTTCCATTATAAACCTTTTTATTTATTCAAAAGGACTTACAGAATAAATAAAAATTAACTGTGGATTAAGCATAAATCATGTTCAGAACAGACACAAAATGACTCTGTATCACTAAGACTGTATTGTATTCCTGGCCATATCGGTCAGTTCCTGTGAGGAGGAAACAATGATACTGCATTATAGACATCGTTAATGGGTAAAGCAGGATGGAAGACCTTCCTGTGTCAACATTCTTAGCCTATAGCTTTAAAAGAGCCAAACTATAAAACAATTTCAAAACTTTGTAGCTGTTCTTAAAACCTAAGGGAATGAAGAAAAAGACGGAAAGCAAGCAAAAAGGAGGACTCAAGACTTTCAAGCAGGGAGCAGTGTATCTAAAGTCATTTCAGAATTAAAAAAAAAACCTATAATATCAGTAATAGTAACTATCACTGTATTTATATAGAAACATTTTACCAGTATAATAAATGTATTTTGATCAGTCCTCATAAATCTCTGGGAAATGGCTTAGCTGGTGTCAAGTTCAAAATCATCCAGCTTTGCATACCAGAACAGACTTAGATCTTTGCAATCCCTGTAAGATGGCTACTTTTCAGGATAGAAGACATAATCGAAATAATCAAAACATAGGGCTTTTCTTAGGGCCATAGTAACTTCAACATTAGGGTGTTTTTTGTTTTGTTTTTTTCAAAATCTTGTAATGCCTCAAAATGAAAGCTGTTCAAAGTTTCAAATGTTTTTAGTTTCTCCTTAACAGATAATTGGAAATTGTGTACCCTCCAGTAGTACAACACACACTTGAAAACAGTTAAAATGTGATTACATTCCTATCCAATATTCGGAGAGGGATAGCTAACTAGAGTGGTTTAAAAAAAAAATAAAAAAAAAATCTCGGCCAGGCATGGTGGCTCCAGCCTGTAATCCCAGCACTTTGGGAGGCCAAGACAGGCAGATCACCTGAGGTCAGGAGTTCAAGATGAGCCTGGCCAACATGGTGAAACCCCATCTCTACTAAAAATACAAAAATTAGCCAGGTGTGGTGGCAGGCGCCTGTAATCCTAGCTACTCGGGAGGCTGAGGCAAAAGAATCGCTTGAACCTGGGAGGTGGAGGTTGCAGTGAGCTGAGGTCGCATCGCTGCACTCCAGCCTGCGCGACACAGGAAGATTCCATCTTAAAAAAAAAAAAAGAAAAAATAAATCTCACCTCTAATATCTTACCCTCTTCTAGCTTGGAGCAAAAAAAAAAAAAAAAGTCTTTTGCCCTCCGAACCTCATGGCACAAAGGATAGAGCAGAGGTTGTATCTCCTCTATGGCATTATATTGTTAAGAGCAAGAGGAAAAATACAACAAAACTGAATTGTTTCCGCCTCAATAACAAGGTGCAAGATTAAACCTGGCACATAAGAAAAATAATTTTAAATTCCTGAAAAAAACACATTAACCTAATTAGGTTTGCAAAGCATGACAAAGGCTGAACTATGGATATTCAGACATTAGTTGAGACTTTCTTAAGTTAAAATGCTTGTATATATGCAATTTGAAGGGTTTAAAAACAAAAAGCAAGGTCAAAAAAACAAAACAGCATTATGATTTATACCTATAAAGAGGTAATCTAGTATTAATTCCCTTCAAATTAAATCCTGGGATTGAACACTACAGGATACAGATCAGCAAATACTAACTTGAACTGAAGCTCATTAGCAAGATTAACAGGTTTTCAACAAATATTTTTTATTGAATTGTATGATTTTATAGAAAACAGGCTACCATGTGATGATACTTCTATTCTGAAACTCAAAATAGACAATATTCTAAAGGTATGGTCTTTAAAAAAAAAAAAAGTCAATGTGGTTCACTAGTTTAGTTAGTAAATATTTTCGGTGATGGCAAGCATAAACTATGATTACAAAACGTATTGAAGATAAAAAAATTAAGCTGTAGTTACAATAAAGAACAGACTTGGAATGAATTTGCGCAAGTCTCTCTGGCTCCCAAACTGATGAGAAAAATGAGTGTGACAGTAACCCCATCTCTGTAAAGAGTTAAGAACCCCTGCTGATGATGCCTCTTTGGAAACTAACTGCTGCTGACTAAATAAATAATATCTAAGAAAAATTTGTTACTCAACAAATACTATTTATAATTTAGTGGAATTTAGTAATCTTTTAGAATCAGTTGATACCGGCTGGGCACTGTAATACCAGTGCTTTGGGAGGCAGAGGCTGGAGGATCACTTGAAACCAGGAGTTCAAGAATCAGTCAATACTATTGATAATACTCTTATACATAGTTTTCGTCCACAGAATTAATGTTATGCCAATAGATACTCAGCTCTATAATAAGACTAAAATCTACTGTTAGTGTAAACATTAGTATGTTGCTTTTATACATGGCTAAGGACAAAAATGACACAAAGCAGGACTAGTTTCTAAATTTAATCCGAAAATACCAACATGCAGATCCTTAAAAATAAGACAGGGGAACAATATTAAGATTAATCAGGTAATATCAACACATGTTAAGCTTTGACTACAGACAGGAAAAGTCTATGTCATGGTGTAGATTCTGATTTGGCCACTAGGTGAAAGGAATAAAATCACCAAGTACACAGATGGAATAAAATCAAACATCATTTTTCAATACTGTTCCTTGTTTTCAGAAATAGTTGCGCTGGAATTGCAGATTCAATGGTTTAAAAAGGAGACATGTATTATGTACATAGAAGATATGGTAGTTGGAAAAGTGAGCATCAATTAGAAAAATGTTGCAGAGGTTGATAAACTACAGAAGGCAAAGAATAGCCCATAGAACAATTAATTACAAGCAAGGGGTGAGGAAAAGAGCAAAGGTTAAGAACAGATCACACTAGGTAGGCCAAGAGCAAAATCTAGGAAGAAGATTAAGAAACAGGAGCAGCATTTCAATAACATCGGGCCATTTACTCAAATATTATTTACTGAGATCTTACCCATATGTCAGGGAATCCAACAGTATTATATACTGTTGTGCCTGAGTTTCAAGAAGAAAGTAGTGCCTAAGTTTCAAGAAGCTCACATCTTGGCTAGGAATGACACATGGAAATGCAGCTGCTACACAATATGAGCTATCATTAGTATGAACTAAGGGCACTTATATATAACCTAGGTCTGACTGATGTGTGTGACCGCAGAGAGATAGGGACCATGACTGCTTTACTTACCACTATATCCCCAGAGACTTACGTAGTGCCTGGTACAGTTAGGTGCTCAATAAATATTCAATAATAATAATACTCAAAACAAAATTATTCAAAGACAGATTTACAAAATACTTTCATAAATGAAGGAACACCCAAATATACAGATTAAAATTATTCACTACATACCAGGAAAAAATATGTAAGTGGAGCAACACCAAGATATCAATTAATAAAGCTATTTAGTTTTGGAGATATAAATGGAAAAAAAAGCCTCCTAGTATCCAGGCAGTAGAATCATATCGTTCACAAAGAAAAAAGAAAGAAGACCAGCTTCAGACACCTTGTATTACAAACTGGAGACAACTGAGCACAGTCTACCATTTTTAAGGAATAGGCTGTGAAACAAGAATTCTATACCTAGCAAAGGAAATACAATTACATTTTATCCTGAAATATCTATTTGAATACATATCCCTGAGATATAAGTCAAAAAATTAATGAATGAGAACTAGTAGGAAGAGTGGCATTGGGCACTGAATCTATTACATTACAAAATTAAACCTAAATCACTATAATTATGGTTTTAAAATAAAAGGAAATGAGGCCGGATGTTAGAGCTGCCAGGTATGACAATGCAAACTGTTAATTATAGTTTTAAATGTTATCAGTATTAGGAAACAAAGTTATGTAATGGCAAAATTTTTTTTATGTACCATCTGAAAATGTTCTTTCTTTTGAATAGGTAATGTTCTCACGACTCAAAAATCAGTGGAAAAAGGTACAGGATGAGAAGCCTTGTTTCCCAACCCTATCAACAGGTACTCACTTTCATTAATTTTCTGTGTATTTTTCCAGTTTCTTTTCATACACAAGCAAATATTGATAAATTCTTATTTTTCTTCCTTTAAAAAATGGTAGATTATGCACACTGTACTGCACCTTGCTTTATTTACTAACATATCATGAACTTTTCTCATGCCTGTGATATAAAAATAATGTATTTTATTTTTTAAGAGACAGGGTCTCGCTCTGTCCCCCAGGTTGTAGTGCAACGGCACAACCTCTGCTCACTGCATCCTCAACCTCTTGGGCTCAAGCAATCCTCCTGCCTCAGCCTCCTGAATAGATGGGAACATAGGGGCATGCCACCATGCTTGGCTAATTTTTGTATTTTTCGTTAAGACAAGGTCTCACTATGTTGCCCAGGGTAAAAATAATTTCAGTTGGAGGAAGGCAGTGGAGAATCAATAAAAACCAACAAGAAGGATTTGGACTGGTGAAAGAAAATACGCATCCTCATACTTCATAGTGGGAATCAATAGGTAGACTTTTCTGAAGCAGAGAGGAAATAAGGGTTTAGGCATACATTTTTTTTTTTTTTTTTTTGAGACAGAGTCTCACTCTGTCACCCAGGCTGGAGGGCAGTGGCACGATCTTGGCTCACTGCAATCTCCGCCTCCTGGGTTCAAGCAATTCTCCTGCCTCAGCCTCCCGAGTAGCTGGGATTATAGACACCTACCACTACGCCCAGCGAATTTTTTTGTATTTTTAGTAGAGATGGGGTTTCACCATGTTGGCCAGGCTTGTCTTGAACTCCTAACCTTGTGATTTGCCTGCCTCGACCTCCCAAAGTGCTGGGATTACAGGCCACCATGCCCAGCCAAGGGTTTAAGCATACTTAAACAGGTATTCACAAGTAGAACTAACAACATTTTACATCTTTCAAGCTTCTTTGGTGGGAGGGGCAGCAACCTAGTAAAAGATATAAAACAAAGGAAATAGCCAAAAAAACATAAAATATAAGGCCGAAACAATTATTTAGCCACATGAAGCTTTTTCCATGACATGTCCATAAACACCCAGCTAAAGGTTTCCTGCAGATAGTACAAGCAGAAACTCAAAAGAGAACATATTTACTGGCTCATGTAGTTATGACGAGGATATTAGTGCAGATCAGAGAATCAAAGGACCAGGATGTCAGGAAATGAGGTCAGATGTTAGAGCTGCCAGGTCTGACAATGCAAAGAGTGTTAAATACCACTTATTTATCCTGATCACTGCATATAGTCATAAATATTTTCATTAATGAATAAAACTAAAGATAAATTAATCACTTAACTCAGGAAGATAAAAGGAAGAATACCAAAATTTAGAAAAAAGAATTATAAGATAGTATACAGAATAAAAAACAGGCCCAATAAAGAAACTAAAATGCTGCTAATTATCCAAAAGAGTGCTGCTATTAATTCTTTAGATATAGATGAATTACTTCTAATCTTCAAGTGACATTAAAGTGTAACACCATATCAACTGTTCTAGAGCACAGCAAAAGATGAAAAGCTTAATTTTTTTGAAACAAAATAAAATCGAAACCAAAGCCTGGGAGAGATGATATAAAACAAATTTAAAACCCCATATGCCAATCTCATTTTAAAAGAGACACTATTCAACATTAGGAAATCTACTAATATAGTTTATTGAAGTGAAGGAAAAATCCTATAAAAATCCCATGATAGAAAAAAAAAAATCCCACGATAGAAACCAAAAGTACACGGTGAAATTCAACATTCATATCTACTACAGAAACAACAAAATAAATTTTAAAAAAGAAAAATATAAATTAGAAAAAAAGAAATTCAACATTCATTCCTTTATATGACACACATATTCTCAGATATTTTTCAAATCAACAATCAGCATTATGGTTAATGGTGAAACACTCCTGTAGCATTAATTCCAGTGAAGCAGGAAACAAGTCAAAAGTAGTTGTTAGCATCACTACTGTTTAATGCTGTTTCAGAAATTCTAGTCAATGTAGGCTAGGCGTGGTAGCTCACGCCTATAATCCCAGCACTTTGGGAGGCGGGGGGGGGGGGGGGGCGCGGATCACCTGAGGTCGGGAGTTCGAGACCAGCCTGACCAACATGGAGAAACCCCGTCTCTACTAAAAATACAAAATTAGCGGGTGTGGTGGCTCACTCCTGTAATCCCAGCTACTCGGGAGGCTGAGGCAGGAGAATCGCTTGAACGCAGGAGGCAGAGGTTGCAGTGAGCCGAGATTGCACCATTTTGCACTCCAGCCTGGGCAACAAGAGCGAAACTCTGTCTCAAAAAAAAAGGAAATTCTAGTCAATGTAAGTAGACAAGAGGACAATATGAGAGATTTACAAGTAAAAAAGAGCATATTTATCACCATTTGAAACATTAGCTATACACCTAGAAAGCCCAAAAGAACCAACTGAAATACCAACAGATACTGAAGTTGTTATTTATGACAAACAAGAACTAGTAGAAAAAAATACAGTAAAAATCACATTCTCAAAAACAACAAGAAACATTCTAACTACATAACCATAAGAGTATAGGATCTATAAAAACAAAACTCCAACTTTGAGAGGCATAATGCCAACATGAATAAAGGGAGAGATACCTTGTTCTTAGACAAGACTCAAAATTGCAAATGTGCCCAATATTCCCTAGAGTAACCTATAATAACTTAATTGCAACCTTCAAAAATACCAGTGAGATTTCTGAGGGAACTTGACAAAATGATCCTGAAGGTTGTCTGAGAGAATAAATGTGCAATTCCCCTTCTTGAAATTTTGTTTTGAAATTTTCAAATCTACAAAGATGTTTTGCCATATTTATCCCTCTCTATACACACAATCTTCTGGAACAAACTGAAAGTTAAAGACACTGTGACACTTCACCCCTAATTATTAATACTTCAGCTTATATTCCTAAAGAATAAAGATATTCTGCTACTTAAATCCAAAACCATTACTACACCAAAGAAATTTAATAGTGATTATCATCTACTCCATAGCTGTGGCATAACATGAAACATTACATTTGACCTCTGTCCCCAGTTCCTACATTTGACCTCTGTCCCCAGTTTCTAGCACAGTGCTCCTAAAACTTGTAATTTTCTAAGTGATAGGACTGATAGGAGCATCTTTTGTTCTATTTGATCTTTCTTCTTTTTTTTTTTTTGATATAAGAGTCTTGCTCTATTGCCCAGGCAGGAGTGTAGTGGTATGATCTCAGCTCACTGCACCCTCCACCTCCCAGGTTCAAGCAATTCTCCTGCCTTAGCCTCCTGAGTAGCTGTGATTACAGGTGCTCGCCACCATGCCCGGCTATTTTTTGTACTTCTTTTTAGTGGTCAGGGTTTCACCATGTTGGCCAGGCTTGTCTGGAACTCCTGACCTCAAGTGATCTGCCTGCCTCGGCCTCCCAAAGTGCTGGGATTACCGTCATAAGCCACCACACCCAGCCTACTATTTGATATTTCTCTCAGATTCTTGACAGAGAACACTTAAATCCCTTAGCATTCGCATCCAAAGAAGAGACTCTTGGCAGACCCCCAGATAGCTTCAGGATAGGGCTGGTTGCCAGAAAAACCATGCCTTGGTTAGAGGTCTGTAACTTTCAGCCTCACTTTCCAACCTTCAGAGAGAGAAGAGGAGCTGGAGATTCAGTTAATAATTGATCACACATATGCAATCATACGTGATGAAATAATTGATCATACATACATATATTTTTAGCCACAAAACCCCCTAAATGGCAGGGTTTAGAGAGAGCTTCCAGACTGGTGAACACAATGAGGGAGGGCGACATGTCCAGAAGGCCCATGCATCTCCCCACCCTCTGCACCTACAATACCTTGCCCTAGGCATCTCTTCTGTTTGGTTGTTCCTGAGATATATCCTTTATAATAAACCAGTAATAGTAAGCAAACTGGCTTCCTAAGTTCTGTGAACTGCTCTAGCAAATTACTGAAGCTGAGCAGGGGGTTGTAGGAATCCCTAATTTACAGCTGGTTGGTCAGAAGTAAGAGTGACTCAGAAGCCAGGCGCAGTGGCTCACGGAGGCTGAGGTGGGTGGATTACCTGAGGTCAGGAGTTTAGGACCAGCCTGACCAACATAGTGAAACCCTGTATCTAATAAAAAATACAACAAGTAGCCAGGTGTGGTGGTGGGCGCCTGTAATCCCAGCTACTTGGGAGGCCGAGGCACGAGAATCTCTTGAACCCGGGAGGCGGAGGTTGCAGTGAGCTGAGATTGCGCCATTGCACTCCAGCCTGGGTGACAAGAAGGAAACTCAAAAAAAAAAAAAAAAAAAAAAGAGCGACTCAGGACTTGCGATTGGCATGCCCGCAGTGGGAGCAGTCTTGTGGAACTGATTTCTCTTAACTTGTGGAATATGACACTAACTCCAGGTAGATAGTGTCCAGAATCAAATTGAATTGTTGGACACTTAGTTGGCTTTGAAGAATCTGTTACTGTGGGAAAAAACTCCTCATAATAGTCCATATTCAAATTTACCCAACTACCCCTACAATGCCCTTTACATGTTTTTTCCCCTTTTCATTCTTTTTAATGGCTGAATGGAATTCTGTTGTTTGGCTATATCAAATTTTACTCAACCAATCCTCAACTGATTAGCATTTGAGTTCCTTCTAGTTTACTGACAAATATACATCTATTTTTTAAAATCCATGAATCTCATTCAAGCATTATATACCCATTTGGTTTTCATTTGTTGGCCTCTTTTAATCTAAAACAGTCTCCATCTCCATCTTTTTTTTTTTTGGCACCCCATTAGAAAGCATGTCAGTCGGACCTGTTAAAGTACCTTTATAACTGAGATATTAGCCACATCTTAGTTGTAAAGGAATTTTCCTCCATTTTAAATTAATAATCTGTTGGATACTTTGCACACAGCACAACTTTTCACCTATGGTTTGGCCACTGATGACTACTTTCTGAACCAGTTATTACCATGGGGGTTGCAAAACGATGATTCTTCTGATTCCATCAATTGTTCTGTATCTATTAAACTTGAATCTTTCTGTTAAGAGCTGCACGCCTCTCCCTCTCCCTCTCCCCCTCCCCCTCCCCCTCTCCCCACGGTCTCCCTCTCCTCTCTTTCCACGGTCTCCCTCTGATGCCGAGCTGAAGCTGGACGGTACTGCTGCCATCTCGGCTCACTGCAACCTCCCTGCCTGATTCTCCTGCCTCAGCTTGCCAAGTGCCTGCGATCGCAGGCGCGCGCCGCCACGCCTGACTGGTTTTCGTATTTTTTTGGTGGAGACGGGGTTTCGCTGTGTTGGCCGGGCTGGTCTCCAGCTCCTAACCGCGAGTGATCCGCCAGCCTTGGCCTCCCGAGGTGCCGGGATTGCAGACGGAGTCTCGTTCACTCAGTGCTCAATGGTGCCCAGGCTGGAGTGCAGTGGCGTGATCTCGGCTCGCTACAACCTCCACCTCCCAGCAGCCTGCCTTGGCCTCCCAAAGTGCCGAGATTGCAGCCTCTGCCCGGCCGCCACCCCGTCTGGGAAGTGAGGAGCGTCTCTGCCTGGCCGCCCATCGTCTGGGATGTGAGGAGCCCCTCTGCCTGGCTGCCCAGTCTGGAAAGTGAGGAGCGTCTCTGCCCGGCCGCCATCCCATCTAGGAAGTGAGGAGCGCCTCTTCCCGGCCGCCATCCCATCTGGGAAGTGAGGAGCGTCTCTGCCCGGCCACCCATCGTCTGAGATGTGGGAAGCACCTCTGCCCTGCCACCCCATCCGGGATGTGAGGAGTGTCTCTGCCCGGCCGCCCCGTCTGAGAAGTGAGGAGACCCTCTGCCTGGCAACCGCCGTGTCTGAGAAGTGAGGAGCCCCTCTGCCCAGCAGCCGCCCCGTCTGAGAAGTGAGGAGCCCCTCCGCCCAGCAGCCACCCCGTCTGGGAAGTGAGGAGTGTCTCCGCCCGGCAGCCACCTCGTCCGGGAGGGAGGTGGGGGGGGTCAGCCCCCCGCCCGGCCAGCCACCCCGTCCGGCAGGTGAGGGGCGCCTCTGCCCGGCCGCCCCTACTGGGAAATGAGGAGCCTCTCTGCCCGGCCAGCCGCCCCGTCCGGGAGGGAGGTGGGGGGGGTCAGCCCCCCGCCCGGCCAGCCGCCCCGTCCGGCAGGTGAGGGGCGCCTCTGCCCGGCCGCCCCTACTGGGAAATGAGGAGCCCCTCTGCCCGGCCAGCTGCCCCGTCCGGGAGGGAGGTGGGGGGGTCAGCCCCCCGCCCGGCCAGCCGCCCCGTCCGGGAGGGAGGTGGGGGGGTCAGCCCCCCACCTGGCCAGCCGCCCCGTCCGGGAGGTGAGGGGCGCCTCTGCCCGGCTGCCCCTACTGGGAAGTGAGGAGCCCCTCTGCCCGGCCAGCCGCCCCGTCCAGGAGGGAGGTGGGGGGGGTCAGCCCCCCGTCTGGCCAGCCGCCCCGTCCGGGAGGTGAGGGGCGCCTCTGCCCGGCTGCCCCTACTGGGAAGTGAGGAGCCCCTCTGCCCGGCCACCACCCCGTCTGGGAGGTGTACCCAACAGCTCATTGAGAATGGGCCATGACGACAATGGCAGTTTTGTGGAATAGAAAGTGGGGAAAGGTGGGGAAAAGATTGAGAAATCGGATGGTTGCCATGTCTGTGTAGAAAGAGGTAGACATGGGAGACTTTTCATTTTGTTCTGTACTAAGAAAAATTCTTCTGCCTTGGGATCCTGTTGATCGGTGACCTTACCCCCAACCCTGTGCTCTCTGAAACCTGTGCTGTATCCACTCAGGGTTGAATGGATTAAGGGTGGTGCAAGATGTGCTTTGTTAAACAGATGCTTGAAGGCAGCATGCTCCTTAAGAGTCATCACCACTCCCTAATCTCAAGTACCCAGGGACACAAACACTGCGGAAGGCTGCAGGGTCCTCTGCCTAGGAAAACCAGAGACCTTTGTTCACTTGTTTATCTGCTGACCTTCCCTCCACTATTGTCCTGTGACCCTGCCAAATCCCCCTCTGCGAGAAACACCCAAGAATGATCAATAAAAAAAAAAAGAAAAAAAAAAAGAAAAAAACAAAACAAAACAAAAAAAAGCTGCACGCACCCACCCCATGTCAAAAGTAACACAGTATCGATACAAAAAGAGCCTGGATCCCTCACATGGACAGCCCTGATCTGCTGACTCTGAGTGCTGTGTGACAGAAAAGCAAAACTTTTATATTGTTTTAAGTACTGTTATTTAACCTTTATGTTAGAACCAATCTTATCATTTAGCCTAACTAATACAAGGTATCTTCATATGAGGGTAAACTACAGTCACCAAAAGTGATTACATATCAGAAGGCTGAGGTGGGAGGATCATTTGAGACCAGGAATTTGAGGCTACACCACACTATGATCATGCCTGTGAATAGCCACAGTACTCCAGCATGAGCAACACAGTGATACCCTGTCTCTAAAAAAAAGCCAAAGGAAATTTTTTTTTTAGGGATAGTGTCTCACTATGTTGCCCAGGTTGGTAGGTTTCTAACTCCTATGCTCAAGCAATCCTCCTGCCTTGGCCTCCCAAAGTGCTGGGATTACAAGCATGAGCCACTGTGCCGGGCCAAAAAAAAAATAAAAATTTAAAATAAAAGTAAAGACAAAATATTAAAAAATGTTAAAAAGTGACTACATAAAGATTAACTGGTGTTTAATAAAATAAACATTGCTGAATTAAGAATCAGGCTTCAATTCTTTGTACAAGTATACATACATAGTCAGGGAGTGAAAGCAAGAATTCAGGATTTCACTTTACAGCACTGTCTCTCGGACTTTAAGATACAATCTCTGGGAACAAAAGGGACCAAAATCAAAGGTCTACCTGCACAATACCTAAATATGAAAGCCCCTTAACTTGACTTAGTGTCCATACTCCTGCACATGCAATACTTAAAGCAACTTAAAAAAAAAAATCAGATACTGTGCTATATATACTTAACAAATACAGACTGCTCTACAAGAACAGTGATAGAATTTTAAGAAACACTGCATTATCGAAAATCACATATAAAAATAACTGTTTCCATATAAAAATGGGAACTGGGGGGGACAAGGGAGTTTCCAGTTGCAGTAAAAATATTTTTTTCTTTAGGAGTATCAATAATAAATTTTAGCTATAAGAGGACGTTATAAAATCTAAACATCATTGAGGAAACCCTACAACTGACCAAACCTCATTTCTGCCTCCATTCCCAGCACTGTCATTAGCACAGTGGCCTTCAAATCAGTTAGGACAAACAAGAATGACTCAGAGCAGCAGAGCTATCCAACTGTTCTTCTCTCCCACGCCACTCTTCCCCACCTGCTTATCCAATTGTTATACCAAACAGTAGTGTGCCTAATTAAAATTGTGCTCCTTAATCCACCCTATTAAAGTTCATGTTATTCTAATACAATCTATAAGATGGCATTTATTTAATTACTCTTCTCAACAATCTTATTATGTAAGCACTATTACACTGGAGTCCTATTATTAGGTTAATAATATAACTAATAGGTTAATGAGCATATACAGTGCAAGTCATTTAAATTTCAGGACATTGCATCTAGTCACTCTACTCATGAGCTTATGACCCAGGGTGACCTTGAGAGCGGAGATGCATTTCTCCTATGCCCTCAGAACAAACCAGATCCCATATACCTCACTCGAAGTATGAGCTATTTTGAATGTGAGTCTAAAGTTTAGTTTAATTTTGAATATAAGCAAATTTTCCTGTCCTGTTAGCTTTGGAACCAAATTAAGAACAAAACTGTATAGTAGTTCCATTTCACAAAGAGGTTGTTAAACGGCTTGACCAAGGACACAAGTAGTACTCAAACATTTGCCTGAATCCTTTGTCACCTCTTAAGACTAATTTCTTGGTATCACTTCCAAATACTTTACAATGTTTGCTAAAAACACATTTTCCAGTCTGTTTTTATGAATCTTAAGCAGTAAAGCAAATCTAAACATAACTAATTATATTAAATGTATACAGTTAAACATACTGACCAAAAGACATTGTCAGAGTGGGACAAGACCCATCTATTTGCTATCCAGAAGAAATCCACTTTAAATATTATATAGAAAGGTTAAAAGTAAAAGGATTGAAAATGATATACCATGTAAACACTAATAAAACGGAAGTAACTACATTCATATCTGAGGCAAAGGAAACTTCAGAGCCAGGAAAGTTACTAGGAATATAAGGTGTCATTACATAATAATAAAAGAGTTCACTAAGAAGACAACAATCCTAAATATGTATGTACCCACCTAAGAGCCTCAAAATGAATGAAGCAAAAACTAAGAGAACTTAAAAGAGAAATACAGCTGGGCATGGTGGCTCATGCCTGTAATCCCAGCACTTCGAGAGGCCGAGGCAGGTGGATTGCTTGGGCCCAGGAGTTCAAGACCAGCCTGGGCATCATGAAGAAACCCTGTCTCTACTAAAAATACAAAAAATTAACCAGGCATGGTAGCTCACACCCGTAGTCCCAGCTACTGGGGAGGCAGAGGCACGAGAATCACTTGAACCAGGAAGGCAGAGGGTGTAGCGAGCCAAGATCATGCCACTGCACTCCAGCATTCCAGCCTGGGCGACACAGCAAGACTCAGTCTCAAAAAAAAAAAAAAAAAAAAAAAAAAGGAGAGAAATAGATAAATCCACAATTACAGTTGTTATAGTTGCAGACTTCAATACTCTTCTCTTGGTAATCAGTAAACAAGTAGAAAATCAGCAAAGATATAAAAGAATTGACCAACACTAATAACCAACTGGATTTGACATTTATAGAACACACTACACAAAAATGTACATTCAAGTGCAGAAAGTACATTCAAGTGCACAAAGAACTGAAATCATGTGTGTTCTCTAGCCATAATGGAATTAAATTAAAAGTCATTTGAGACTGTCTCAAAAAAAAAGGTATCAAATCAACAATCTATGCTTCAACATTAAGAAACTAGAAAAAGAACAAAATAAAAATTGAAGCAAGCATTAGAAAGGAAGAAAACAATGAAATTGAAAACAAAAATAGAAACAAAATTCAATCAGATCAAAATCTGGTTCTTTGAAAATGTATAATGAATAAACCTCTTGTCAGACTGACAAAGGAAAAAGACAGAAGGAAGAATTATCAATATCAGGAATGAAGAGAGACATCACTACAGACCCCACAGATATTAAAAGAGGCTGTGACAAACAACTCTAAGCACATAAACTTGACAACTTAGATAAAATGCACCAATTTCTTTAATAAAAACCACAGGCTAGGCACCGTGGCTCACACCTGTAATTCTAGCACTTTCGGAGGCCGAGGAGGGCAGATCACTTGAGGTCAGGAGTTCAGACCAGCCTGGCCAACATGGTGAAACCGTCTCTAATAAAAATACAAAAAAATTAGCCAGGGGTGGTGGCACATGCCTGTAATCCCAGCTACTGGGGAGGCTGAGGCAGGAGAATCGCTTGAACCTGGGAGGCGGAGGTTGCATTGAGCCGAGATGGCACCATTGCACTCCAGCCTGGGTGAAAAAGTGAGACTTTGCCTCAAAAAAAAAAAAAAAAAAAAAAGTTGTGTAAAATCCACTATTTAGTTAATATACTCAAAAAGTGCTAGTTATTTTACAAGACTGAACCATATGAAATTTCCAGTTATCAAATGATTAAACCTAGAACAATGTAAGCATTGCATTTCCTTGTTTTATATGATTCGGCGTTCTCAAGAGTGCTAATCACATCTACACATCTATCACAATGAATTGCCTTGGATTTTGAGGACTGAGGTTCATTGAACATTTGTCAAACATATTCTGGAGATTTTTCACAACACAGGTTATGTGCAAATCTAGGATCTGAACATTTACTAGGAAAGGAGTACTTAACTACAGAAATTTTTACTTGTACTTTTTCTTAAGCTTTTTTTTTTTTTTTTTTTTTTTAGAAACAAGATCTTGCTCTGTTGACCAAGCTGGAGTGCAGTGGTGCAATCATAGCTCGTGGCAGCCTTAAACCCTGAGCTCAAGCCATCCTCCCACCTCACCCTTCCAAGTACAGGTGAGCACCACCCTGCCTGGCTAATTAAAAAAAAATTGTTTTTTGTAGAGACAGGGTCTTGCTATATTGCCCAGGCTGGTCTCAAACTCCTGGGTTCAAGCAATCCTCCTGCCTGGGCCTCCCTAAGTACTGGGATTACTGGTATGAGCCACCATGCTTGGTCATACTTCTACTCTTCAGCAATCTACTATTTTTCTTTTCTTTTCTTTTCTTTTTTTTTGAGACAGGGTCTCACTCCGTCACCCAGGCTGACATGCAGTGGTATAATCTCTACTCACTGCAACCTCTGCTTCCCAGGCTCAAGCAGTCCTTCAGTCTCAGCCTCCCAAATAGCTGGGACTACAGGCAAAAACTAAGAGAGCCACCATGCCCAGCTAATTTTTGTATTTTTTGTAGAGATGGGGTTTCGCCATGTAGGCCAGGCTGGTCTCGAACTCCTGACCTCAAAATGATCCACCCGCGTCTGCCTCCCAAAGTGCTGGGATTACAGGCGTGAGCTATTTTTAATTCTTAATAAAAAATAACCCTGTTATCTGAAGCATGGATTCACTACAAAATAAAGATTAAGGTCCATCAAGGCTTTCTAGTAACACTTATTTAAAAAAAAAAAGATCAATCAAGGCTAAAAACATTAAAAAGAGAGAGAGAAGGCAACCAGATTTCTAGGATTATCTCATCCCTTTGCTCAAAACCCTTTAATATCTTCCTACCTCACTGAGTCAGTCCTACAGGCCATTTCTTACTATTCTCTTTCCTCTTCTACTCCAGCCACACTGGGCACCCTGCTGTCCCTCAAACATGCAAGTTACAGTCCTCCATTGTTTAATAACCAGGACGGATTCTGAGAAATGTGTAATTAGGCAATTTCGTCATTGTGTGAACATCATGGAATATACTTAAACACACCTAGATGGTACGGCCTACTACACACCTAAGCTATGTAGTCTATTTGCTCCTAGGCTACAAACCTGTACAGGATGTTACTCCACTGAACACCGTAGGCAACTTTAACACAATGAAGTATTTGTATATCTAAACACAGCTAAACATTAAAAAGTTACCAAAAAAAGGTATTATATATAAGACCATTGTTAAAGATAAAAATGTCATTTGGCGCCTGACTGTATACTACTCCTCACCTCAGGGCTGTGCTGTTTCCCTCTACCACGAATGCTCTTCTTAAATACGGCTCACTTCATCTCCTTCTGATACCTGCTTAAATGTCATCTTCTCAAAATGGCCTTGTCTGACCAACTTATTAAAATAGTATCCCAACTACAAGTCACTGTTATTTTTTTCCTAGTTGTCTGTCTTCCCCCCAATAGAATATAAACTATAAAAGGAAGAGGCCTTTGTTTTATGCGCTGCTCTATCTCCAGACCCTAGAACAGTAGCAGGCTCTCATAAGAATATGCAGAACAAGATGTTGCACAAAGACAACACATATATATATGTCTCCAATTAAAACTTTTGTCACGGATAACAAAAAAAGCTAAGAAAACAGTTTGAAACCCTGCACGCTCTGCTACTTAGAAAGAAATAACTATGCTTTAGAAGGAAATGTTTCATTTAAAAAAAAACACTAACAAATGTCTGGATTCCCTAAAGACAAACAATAATGCTAAGTGCACGCATGCTGCAATTCTGCTGGTACAAAATGCTCTGGTTTATCACAAAAGATCTTCACTAAGCCATTTTCCCAGGAACCACGAAATTCTAGCTAAAGATTCTTAAGGAAAAATAGAGGCAAAATTAACATATTAGTGATATATCGTGATTAGGAAACACACAATATTTCCTACTAGTTGAAACTTCATAGCACCAAGCAAGATAACCGGAAATCGGATCGGGAGTGTCTGCCTCACGGAGACACTGGGAGAGAAAAAGTCCTCAAAGAACTGCACCTCCTTTTCTTGGCGCCAGGCTGGCTACGAGGACTCAGTCCGGAGATGCAGCGGGGTGTGTGGGGTTTGGCAGGAAGAGGCCCGGACTGCGAGTTAGGGGTGTGCCCAGGCCACCTTCCTCTCCCACTGATTTTCTCTCAAGAGAAAACGGAAAGTTGCCTGCGCCTCCTACCCGCTCCCAAAAAGGCCGGGGGGAGGGTTGCTGAGGGTAGACCCCTCCCCTTCGCCAAGGCAGGCCTCGGCCCCAGCAGCGCTCCCCAGTTTCCAGCTCACCCGGCTCCCGGTTGATCTCGATGTCGAAGTGGCACTGCGGCCGGTCCTGCGCCCCCATCGCGACCGAGGTGGCGGCAAGAGCTGGGAGAGAGGGGGAGGAAAGCGGTCAGGGCAGGGGCGAGGGCGGGGGCGAGGGCGGGGGCGAGGGCAGGGGCGAGGGCGGGGCTGAGACGAAGTCCGCGCCACGGTGCCTCACGCCGGCCCGTCGCGACAGCGCAGGAGGCCAAGACGAGGCCCCCTCCCGCCCCGGGCCTCGCGGCTCCCACGCAGCGCGCACGCATGCGGGCGAGCTCTTCACCTGGCTGGCCTCCAGCCTGAGCGGGTCCCCGTGAGCAGAGGAGAAAGCACTTCCACTGCAGCCAAACCCCAACGCCGCTAACGGAACGCCGTCTCCTCCCCCAGGCCGGGCCTCCCAATGCCACGCTAAACCCCGCGAGAGTCGGGACAAATACCGCGAGAGTACAGTCTAGATGGGGGTGGTCAACCGAAGGTGGCGGCAGCGGGGGCGTACGCACGGGGGCGTGTCTGGGGAGCTCTCGAGGAGCCTCCAGCCAGCGCTCCTATACCTGCGCGCTCCCTGTTTGCCCCCGGCTTTGAAGTCAGTCGCCCAATCTGAAAGCCGTGGGTGCGCCTGCGCCCTCCATCTCGTCAGGTGTGGCTGTGAGCGTCGCGCATTTTCCGATACCGCGAGACTTCCCTGTTTCCGAGCGCTGTAAAGGAACTGAGTGAATTGAGGCTTTGAGTTTTCGTTAGCCAAGACGTTGTGTTGCTCTGTGTGTTTTTTGGCCGGGGGTGGTTATGTCCGTGTCCTACTGTTAGGTCTTTTAGGCTGAAGAATGCGTTCCTTCCCGCTTTGGCACCAGCGTCACTGGCACCGTTTTTGTCCTGTGCTTACTGGCCATTCTGCATCTTTTGTGAAGTTTCAGTTCCAGTCTTCTGCCCGTTTTTAAATCTAGTCCTTCGTGTTTAACAGTTCTGGATACAAATGTTTTGTTAGATATATGTATGCTCTGAATGAAAATCTTTTGTTACATAAATGATTGCGAAGTCTTTTTCCCAATCTGGGCCTGTCGTTTCATTGTTTTGACTTTTTTGGCAAAGAAGTTTTTAATTCTGATTAAGTCAATTGGTCAGTTTTATATTTTAATGGTTTGTGCTTTTTCTGTGCTAGGAAATCTCTGCCTACCTCAAGTTCTTGAAGATATTCTGTGTTCTCATATATGTTTTACATAGTCTTTAACGTGTAAGTCTATGATCTAATAGCATTAATTTTTGCTTATGTTGTCAAGTAAGTGTCAACATTTTCCTATTGGGATATACAGTCGTTCCATTACAGTTTGTTGAAAAGACTCTTATACATTGAATTACCTTCGCCTTGTGACCATATATGTGTGGGTCTGTTTCTGGATTTTTGTTCCAGTGATCTGTGTCTGAGTACCACACTATTTTATAAGTTTTTTAAAAAACTATAAAATACACATTACATGGGCGGGCGCGGTGGCTCATGCCTGTAATCCCAGCACTTTGGGAGGCCGAGGCAGGCGGATCACGAGGTCAGGAGATCGAGACCATCCTGGCTAACACGGTGAAACCCTGTCTCTACTAAAAATACAAAAAATTAGCCGGGCGTGGTGGCGGGCGCCTGTAGTCCCAGCTACTCGGGAGGCTGAGGCAGAAGAATGGAGCGAACCCGGGAGGCAGAGCTTGCAGTAAGCCGAGATCGGTCCACTGCATTCCAGCCTGGGTGACAGAGCGAGACTCCGTCTCAAAAAAAAAAAAAAAAAATATATATATATATATATAGATATAAATACACATTACGTGAAAGTTGCCATTTTAACCATTTTTAAGTGTACAGTTCGCTGGCATTAACTGTATTTCACACGGTTGTACAACCCTCAGTACCTCCCATCCGTCCACAGAACATTTTCCATCTTGCAAAACTGAAACTCTGTATTATTAAACAGTAACTCCCCATTTCCCTCTTTTCCCAAGTTCCTGGCAGCCACCCTTCTACTTTCTCTCTGTAAATTTGTCTACTCTAGTATTTGTCTACTCATATGTGAGTAAAATCATATAATAATGTTCTTGTAGGCTAGGTGCGGTGGGTCACACCTGCCTCTGGGAGGCCGAGGTGGGTGGATCACATGAGGTCAGGAGTTCGAGACCAGCCTGGCCAACATGATGAAACGCCGTCTCTACTAAAAATACAAAAAATTAGCAGGGCGTGGTGGCAGGCACCTGTAATCCCAGCTACTCAGGAGGCTGACGCAGGAGAATCCCTTGAACCCGGGAGGCAGAGATTGCAGTGAGCCAAGATTGCTCCACTGCACTCCAGCCTGGGTGACAGTGCGAGACTCTGTCTCAAAAAAAAAAAAAAAAAAAAAAAATTGTTCTTTTGTAGCTGGGTGATTTCACTTAGCATGTCTTCCATTTCATCCATGTCGTAGCATGTCAGAATTTCCTTTTTTGAGGCTGAATAATATTCCATTGTATGTGTATATCATATTTTGTCTATCCATTCATATGTCAGTGGATATTTAGATTGCTTCTACCTTTTGGCTGTTGTAAATAGTACTGTTATGAACGTGGGTGTACAAATACCTCTTTGAAACCTGCTTTCAATTATTTTGGATATATGCCCAGAAATGGAATTACTGGATCATAAGCTAATTCCATTTAAGATTTTTCCAGGAATTACCATACTGTTTTCCATAGCTGCACTATTTTACATTTCCATCAGCAGTGCACAAAGGTTCCAATTTTTCCACATCGTCACCAACACTTGTTATTTTTTGGTTTTCTTTATTGCCATCCTAATGGATGTGAAGTGGCACACTGTTTTAATTAATGTAGTTTTATAGTAAATTTGGAAATTGGGCTCACTTAGATTGGGTGTCCAATCTTTTGGTTTACCTGGGCCACATTGGAAGAATAATCGTCTTCAGCCATACATAAAATACACTAACACTAACAATAGCCAATGAGCTTAAAATCGCAACAAAATCTCATATTTCTTGAAAGTTTATGAGTTTGTGTTGGGCTGCACCCAAAGTTGTCCTGGGCCACATGTGGCCCATGGGTGGCGGGTTGGACAAGCTTGACTTAGATCATTTCCGACCTGTTTCTGCACCTATGTCACCTTTTTTTTTTTTTTGAGACAAAGTCTCACTCCGTCGCCCAGATTGGAGTGCAGTGGCACGATCTTGGCTCACTGCAACCTCTGCCTTCTGAGATCAAGCGATTCCCCTGCCTCAGCCTCCAGAGTAGCTGAGACTACAGGCACACGCCACCACACCTGGCTAATTTTTTTGTATTTTTAGTAGAGACAGGGTTTCACCATGTTGGCCAGGCTGGTCTCCATCTCCTGACCTTGTGATCTGCCCGCGTTGGCCTCCCAAAGTGCTGGGATTACAGGCATGAGTCACCGCACCCAGCCATCCATGTCACCTTTTTAAAGTACAGTCAAACCTTTGGTACTTCCACACCATCACAGAAGTGCTGTCCTTTGTTAGGGCTTGCCCATTCTACCTCCCTGAGAGTCCAGTGTGTCTATTAGAGGAGCAGTCTGTAGGCTGAATTGAGAAGCTAGCGGTCTTGGGTCTGATTTTGCTGACAATTACAGACTTGAACAGTATGAAATGTACATGCCTTTCTGGAGATGAAATAGTTTGATAAAGCTAACTTTCATACATGGATTCATGAAAGGAAAGGATGGAGACCATTACCCAGCTTTGTAATTACTGTGTTTAGGACATCAGGCTTCAATGTAAATAGGTTTTAGAGCTCAGGAATGAAATATTTAATTTGGGATGTACTTAAAGAACTTTAAACCTAGAATTCATTCTTATCTTGACATTCCAGCAATTCTCTTCTTTCTGCCACTGGTTATGTGACCTGAGACAAATCACTTTGATCTCTCTGAAGTTTACTTTCTTCATCTGTAAAATAAATGAGATAAAATATC
Organism: Pan paniscus; assembly: GCF_029289425.2. Lineage (NCBI taxonomy): Eukaryota > Metazoa > Chordata > Mammalia > Primates > Hominidae > Pan > Pan paniscus. The sequence goes on along the minus strand of NC_085926.1, from coordinate 42,559,745 downwards.
TCCTTTCTAAGGTCCTGCCTCTCTCAAAGATTATTTTATTCTGTCTTGTGATTTGAAATTATATTTTAGATGATTCGAAGATGAAAGTATGCAATTTGGTCTGTGATTAAGGTGAAGAAACCCCTGGGACAAGGCAGGCCTAGGGCTAGTATCAACCAAAATGACTGACACCTCCTCCATCTCTTCCAAGAGTGGTAGAAAGTTGGTATCCAAAGAGTTTACAAACTCAGGCTTAATTTGTCCATGATTTATCATGAAGGAGAAGCACTGGTAGTACGAATTTTCAGGTAATGATTCTGGGGTTCAGCCTTTTAGAGTGTGATTATGCCAGCAATTAGAACTTCAGGGGATAGGACTCTGGAAAACCATCAGGAATGCTAGTGGGGAAACAGACAAAATAATTTTCTAGAAAACAGAAATGATCGGCTGGGCGTGGTGGCTTACGCCTGTAATCCCAGCACTCTAGGAGGCCAAGGCAGGTGGATCACCTGAGGTCGTGAGTACGAGACCAGCCTGACCAACATGGAGAAACCCCGTCTCTACTAAAAATACCAAAATTAGCCAGGCATGGTGGCACATGCCTGTAATCCCAGCTACTTGGGAGGCTGAGGCAGGAGAATCACTTGAACCCAGGAGGTAGAGGTTGCAGTGAGCCGAAATTGCACCACTGCACTCCGACAGAGCGAGATTCCGTCTCAAAAAAAAAAAAAAAAAAACCAAAACAAAACCCAAAAAAAGAAGAAAAAGAAAAAAGAGCCAGAGCCCTCAGCACATTAGTGCTAACATAGATTAACATGTGCCCAGTTCTCAATCACGTTATCTCAATCTCACAACCTCAGGAGGCAGATGCTATTTTCATTATCCTCACTTTAGAGGTGAGGAAACAGAGCTTTCAGAGGCTAAGGGATAGAGCTGGGATTCAAAATGAGTTATCTCTTCACTATTTACATGTATTTTACAGTTGCCCTAGGTTGCAACCCTTGACTCCAAAAAAAGGAGCAGGGACCTGGGCTTCTAATTTTGGATATACTTACAAGAATCTCTTTGCCTCATCTTTCAGATAAATCTCCAAGAGTGAAATTTTTTTATAGAATACAGCTAATAAAGTCAGAAAGAATGATAAATTAGAAAATCCTCATTATGTAATCCCTAATGAATTACCAGATCAAAGCTGGGTGGATCATAATTTAAGTGAAAGGCTGGTTGGGAACTTGAAAGTCAGGTCACTCCTTGTGTGATGCAAAAGCAAGTACTTATCACCTTCTAATATATTCCTGCTAAAAATATTAGAACATGAGTCTGCATGAGCCTCTAGATCTACTAGTTTACAGGAAAAGTGGATGATAGTGGCACATAGTTAACAACACTACAGAGATACAACTGTATGTAGAACACGAGAAAATTCTAGGGTAAACACCTAGTTATTTCAACAAATAAAGAAAAAAAGGAACTATTAAGTATTCTTTAAGTAACTTAAAGGAACATCAACAAAATACAACGTGTGACTCTTATTTGGATTCTGGTTCAGACAAATCAACAAAAGACTATCTGATAACTGAAGAAAATTAAACATCATCTATTATCAGATGATATTAGATAATAATTAGAAATCACTATTCATTTTGTTGGCAATTATAATAGTATTGTTTTATATACTTTATGGTTAAGTCCTCACAGTTATTCTTGAAAACCAAATGGAATACTTATTACATGAAAACTTCTACACCTCCACATCAGTATTTTATAGAAAAATAAGCTTTATTTCAAAGCAATCTGAAAACAGCAGTCAGGGGGACCACATTTACAAACTGATAGGAAGGAGCACACAGTTACATGTCCATTTAGCAAGGTCTCAAGTCAGGAATCTCACCAATTCCTGCCCAACACCTACTCAGTTTCCTCTTCAGGTTGAAACTAAAAAGTAGACTTGAACATCCCAGTGATGTCTTTGTTATCCAAACATGCTCCAAGTTCAGGAAAGAGGACACCTGGGCTCAACTTATTGAGGGATTTGCTTAATTATTTAAAAAATATTTACATTGAGAATACAGCTAAGTTAGTAGCTTTCTTCACATTTTCACGTTTTGAAAGAGCCACAGAGGTTTCATTCATGTTTTAACCAGTTGAGTTGGTAAAGACCCTGTCTCCATTTTGTAAGAGATGGATTACATTCAATTACTCCTCACGACAGCCAAATGGAAGATTATTCTATTGCTTTTGAAAGATTATTCCATTGCTTTTGAAGTGCTGGTTGGACTGGCATCTGCAATGGTAGCCAAATAAATGAGATTTCTATGTAACACATGCTGGTACCTATGGGCAAAAAAACAGGCAAAAATCAGAGGCTTGTTTTTACCGACCATGAACAAAAAACTGGAAAATAATTTACCCACTCTAGTGGAATGGCTCATCCACTGACTGGATGATTCAGTGTTATCAACCTTCTTGTTTAACATATTTAAAGAAAATATAGTCAGATTCTCACCCATTCTTACTGATTACTTTCATAGCTACCATCATTTCTTGCTTGAACTATTGCAGTAGACACCTAGTCTCCCAGATCTATCTTTGCGCACCTACTTTATTCTCCACACAACAGCCTGAGAGATCACTGTACAATTTAAATCAAAATCATGTTATATGTCTATTCAAAACCTTCCAAAGGCTCCCATCTCATTCAGAGTAAAGGTGAGCTGTTCTTGTGTCCTAATAAGGCCCTACATGATGGGGGCCTCCAGTCCCCCTCTGATCTCACCTCTTATGGCTATACCTTTGTTCACTGAATACTGGCCACAGTGGCCTCCTTCTGTGACTTGAAGATATCCGGCACACTCCTACTAGGGAGCTTTTCCACCTGATGCTTTCTCTGTCTTACTTATCTCACTATGCCTTACTACTGCATAGCTGGCTCCCTTACCCCAGGTCTCTACTCAAATGTCACCTTATCAGACATACCATGTATAAAATAGCACTCCTCCCCCCACTTACTCTGCTTTATTCTTATTCAAAGCACTTATTATTATGTGCCTAATTATACATTTCCTTATAGATTCTAGAGTCTAGAATGTCAGCTCTGTGAGTGCAGAGCTGGTATCTGTTTTACTATGGATTTCCCAGAGTCTGAAACAGTGCCTGGTACCAGGAGTACAATTGTCCCTTGGTATCCACAGAGGATTGGTTCCAGGACACCTCCCTCCTCCCCTTAGATATCAAAATCTGAGGATGCTCGAGCTCAAGTCCCTTATATAAAATGGCATAGTATTTGTATATAACCTACACACAGCCTTCCATATCATATACTTTAATTAATTAATTTATTTATTGAGACGGAGTCTTGCTCTGTCACCCAGGCTAGAGTGCATTGGCGCAATCTCAGCTCACTGTAACCTCCACCTCCCAGGTTCAAGCAATTCTCCTGCCTCAGCCTCCCGAGTAGTCTGGGACTACAGGCATAAGCCACCATGCCCAGCTAATTTTTTTGGTATTTTTAGTAGAGACGGGGTTTCTCTGTGTTGGCCAGGCTGGTCTTGAACTCCTGACCTCATGATCTGTCTGCCTCGGCCTCCCAAAGTGCTGGGATTACAGGCGTGAGCCACCGTGCCTGGCCCCGGTTTTTGTTGTTGTTGTTGTTATTGTTGTTTTTGTTTTTGGTTTTTTTGAGACAGAGTTTCACTCTTGTTGCCCAGGCTGGAGTGCAATGGTGCAATCTCGGCTCACTGCAACCTCCACCTCCTGGGTTCAAGCAATTCTCCCGCCTCGGCCTCCCAAGTAGCTGGGATTACAGGCACACACCACGCCTGGCTAATTTTTGTATTTTTAGTTTTTAGTAGAGATGGGGTTTTGCCACGTTGGCCAGGCTGGTCTTGAACTCCTGACCTCAGATGATCTGCCCGCCTCAGCCTCCCACTGTAATGCCACAGTGCTGGGATTACAGGCGTGAGCCACCACACCTGGCTCACAGTTTAAATAATCTCTAGATTACTTATAATAACTAATACAACTTAAATGCCATATAAATAGTTGTTATACTGTATTGTTTTTTATTGTTGTGTTGCTATTTTTTATTGTTTTGTGCTCCCCAATATTTTTGAAATGCAATGCAGAACCCATGGATACAGAGGACCAACTGTACTTATAAAATATCTGTTCAACAACTTCAAGAAGGGACAAAACATTTTCATGATCAACATAAGTTTACGGTGGGGGGGGGGGTAGAGTTCTTCACCCAAAAAAAATAAATCAGACAAGGGGTCAGAAAGCATGGCCTGTGCAATTGAAAAACCCCACTAGGAGATTTTGATAACTTTCTTACCCTTGGGTTGAGAATTACTGTACCAAATGGAACGTTTTGCAACCATTTTTCATATAGAAAAAGGAGAAGGTATTTACTATAAACTTTTAAAAATCAAATTACCAAATGCCAGAGTCAGATGTAAAGATTTACCCAAAAACTGATATCTCTACTATTCTATTAAGGTATTCAGTGAGGGACTGTAGGTAATTTTTCTAGGGGGTAGGGATTGTGAAACATTTCTTCAGTAACAATGAAATAATATATTTTTCTATAAGAAATGGGTATAAGGTCGGCCGTGGTGGCTCATGCCTGTAATTCCAACACTTTGGGAGGTCGAGGTGGGTGGATCATCTGAGGTCAGGAGTTTGAGACCAGTCTGGCCAACATGGTGAAACCCTGTCTCTACTACAAATATAAAAATTAGCAGGGCGTGGTGGCACACGCCTGTAGTCCCAGCTACTCGGAGGCTGAGGCACGAGAATTGCTTGAACCTCAGAGGTGGAGGTTGCAGTGAGCCGAGATTGCACCACTGCACTCCAGCCTGGGTGACAGAGGGAGACTGTCTCAAAAAGAAAAAAAAAAGAAAAGAAAAAAATGGGCGTAATACCTGGACTAGATTCGGAAAAGAGACTCAGACTCTATTTTCTCTCATTTTGGTATCTACTTAGGGAGTGCATTAAATTATTATGCAGAATTTACCTTTGACTTAACTTGTAAATCCTTTGTTTGTCTTTGTGTATGTGTCACTAACAGACTGACGGGAAGTTAGAAATGAGAGGGAGCTTAGCAGCCAAATGGCCTGACCCCTTCACTTAACAGAGAAAGGATGAAGCACGGATCCAAGATGAGAAAGGGGCCATGGCTCTAATCTCCTGAGCCTAGTTTTCTGTGTGCTCTCACCCCCATCCCTGTTGTCATCAGCCGGCATAGCTTTGAGTGAAGGAGGCTTTGCAGTGAGAATAATTCACGTTTTGAAGAAAGAGCCACGTCTGACTCCAGGCTCCGCAGTGTACTCGTTGTATGGTCTTGGGCAGGTTGGCAAACTCTTTGAGCCTCTCTTTCCTCAGTTCAAAGAGGGGCTTAACTGCGATCAATCACCCAAGACTCTTAGTTCGAGAAAGCACCTTATCACACAGGTTTCCCCTCTACCCACAGGTCAGGGGCGCGGGGGTGGGGGCACTTACTGGACGCACTCGTTCCCGCGGCCCTTGTTCTGATACTCCACAATACAGCGGATCAGCTGGTCATTCTCCTCAAGGAGCTGAAAGATCAGAGAAAGAAAGGGTCAGTGCAGGCCGGGCGCAGTGGCTCACGCCTGTAACCCCGGCCCTTTGGGAGGCCGATCTAGGCGGATCACGAGGTCAGGAGTTCGAGACTAGCCTGGCCAACATGGGGAAACCCCATACTAAAAATACAAAAATTAGCCGGGAGTGGCGTCGCGCTCCTGTAATCCCAGCTACTCAGGAGGCTGAGGCAGGAGACTCGCTTGAAGCCAGGAAGCGGTGGTTTCAGTGAGCCAAGATGCGCCACTGCACTCCAGCCTGGGCGACAGAGCGGGACTCCGTCTCAAAAAAAAAAAAAAAAAAAAAAAAAAAAAAGAAAGGAGAGAAAGGGTTAGTGCAGTGTGACGTCTGGACGGCGGGGGACCGAACCCCATGCCGGGGTCCTGCCCCGGCGCCTGTGCTGATTTCGTGCCCATCTCACCCCGCACCCCGGCTGCTCAGCACCCTTCACAGTCATCTGGGAGGCCGCTCACTACAGGATGCTTCTCGCACCCCGCAGCCCCTCGGGATCCCGACTTCTCTCCGCCCGCCCGCCCGCGTGGATGCTCACCCGCTGGATAGTCTCTTGATTGACTTCCGCCTTGCCCCTCAGCCAGTCCGGTACGAAGGCCACCGACATCCCGAGGAACCTCCGGAACCACGACCGCCAAGCGACTCGATCCACGATAGGTGGGGCCTACGCTCTCGAAGTTGATTGGATGCTCCCGCCTACAGGGCGGGGGACAGAAGGGACGTCATTTGTGACTGGACGCGCATGAGCTATACTCAGCGCTTTCCTCGGTCCCAGCCCCCAAAACGCCGGGGGCGTTTTCGTATCCTTTGCACTTGCGCAGTCTGGAGAGCGAAACTTGTGGGTTGGGGCTGGGTCTACTGCTGACCTACCTGGCGTCAGCACCTCCAGTGTTAGGCTGTGCATGCTTTTTTTTTTGAGATGGAGTCTCGCTCTGTCGCCCAGGCTGGAGTGCAGTGGCGCATCTCGGCTCACTGCAAGCTCCGCCTCCTGGGACTACAGGCGCCCGCCACCACGCCCGGCTAATTTTTTGTATTAGTAGAGACGGGGTTTCACCATATTAGCCAGGATGGTTTCGGTCTCCTGACCTCGTGATCCGCCCGCCTCGGCCTCCCAAAGTGCTGGGTGTGCATACTTAATCTATCTGCAGGAGCTGTTTGCTCGGCTTCACCCAGCATGTCTGGCACTCAGATACATGGCTTCAGATCCATTGTCCTCTCTACATCACTCTGTGCCTCCAGGTCTGCATCTGGAGCATGAACATTGGCTATGGCATTGTCTCCTGCCAGGCCAAATCTGCAGGGCCAGGAAAACTTTGGTATTAGCTTTACTCTTTGCTGAACGAGAAATTCGCGTTTTCCCACATAGCCTGGACTTATTTGGGGCAGGAATAACGCTTATTAGGTTGGCAACCCTAAAAAGCAGTGGTATTTTCTCCATCTTACAGATGACGAAACAGGTTAAGTAACTTGCCCAAGGTTCCTTAGCAAAGCCAGTCTCTGAATATGGGCAGTCTGGCTTTAGAACTCTCACCCTTAACAACCCGGGACTGCCCAGGCACCATACCGCAAAGGTGGTGTGCCGCAAGATGCAAGGAGGAAGCTGGACATACCTTCTTGGGCCACATGGTTACTCCTGGTGACCACTACAACTGAATTGGTTGTAGTCTTCTAGACCAGTGGTCCCCAGCCTTTTTGGCACCAGGAATTGGTTTCGTGGAAGACAATTTTTCTTGTCTTCCACGGAGGTGGGGGTGGTTTTGGTATGAAACTCTTTTACCTCACATCAGCAGGCATTAGATTCTCATTAGGAGCGCTCAACCTAGATCTCTTGCAAGTCCAGTTCACAATAGGGTTCACGCTCCTGTGAGAATCTAATGCTCCCGCTGATCCTAATGCCCCCGCTGATCTGAGGGGGCAGAATGCTCGGCGGTAATGCTTATCCGCCCTCTGCTCACCTCCTGCTGTGCGGTACCGGTCCCGTGTTCTAGCCATCCGTGGTGGATGTGGTAACAAGATTCGTTTTCCCTGGAGTGAGCAGCGGCCACTTCATTTAGGAGGGAGATCTTGGGAACCTACACTCCTAAAAAGGGGAGGTCCCTAGAGCTTTATTCCCCTGAGTGGTGGCCCTGATCCTGAGCAAGCTCATCTGCTTTACTGGGCTTTCTCTCCACAATCCCTTTATTCAAACCTGTGAAAAGGCAGCTTTCATCCCATTTCTTTTTTCTTTTTTTTTTTTTGAGACAGAGTCTCGCTCTGTCACCCAGGCTGGAGTGCAGTGGTGTGATCTCGGCTCACTGCAACCTCTGCCTCCCGGGTTCAAGCGATTCTCCTGCCTCAGCCTGCTGAGTAGCTGGAATTACAGGTGCCTGCCACCACACCCAGCTAGTTTTTTTTTTTTTTTGGTATCTTTAGTAGACATGGGGATTCACTATATTGGTCAGGCTAGTCTTGAACTCCTGACCTCGTGATCCGCCCGCGTCGGCCTCCAAAAGTGCTGGGATTACAGGTGTGAGCTACTGTGCCCGGCCTGCTTTCATCCCATTTCACAGAGAGGTAAACCCGGTGAGAGAAGTGAGGTAACACCTGAGCTGGGGCGGACTCAGGGCTTCCTGGTTACCAAGCCTGCACTGTTAACTCCGCATCAGGCTTCCTCCTCAGGAAAATTCCCCAGAGCTTTCAGAGAAACAGAGTGGGCAGAAAAGGAACCATCAGGAGCAGGATGCAGGTCTTCCTTAGTTCCACTCAGCCCTATACCTGTTTAGACAAGTGAGGAATGACAATAACATGAGATGGTCCAGACAACAATCCTCCCACCTGTGAAAGCTTCCCTGGGATTACGGGCATGAACCACCATGCCCGGCCTATACTTTTGTTCATAAAGTTTAAGTGACTTGCTTACCAATCTTATGCAAAATTTCATGTAATTTATATAATACTATATAACATAATGCTACATATGGTATGTATATATACACACAAAGATCTGTCCTGGGTATTAAGTATCTTACCTGTAGGCTTTATGTTTATGGCTCTGAAATGGAGGGAACTGGGACATACATGTTTTGAGGAATAAAGTGAAGGGGTTTTTTTGTTGTTGTTGTTTTTTGATACAAAGTCTTACTCTGTTGCCCAAGCTGGAGTGCATTGGCGCAATCTCAGCTCACTGTAACCTCCACCTCCCAGGTTCAAGCAATTCTCCTGCCTCAGCCTCCTGAGTAGTCTGGGACTACAGGCATAAGCCACCATGCCCAGCTAATTTTTTTTGTATTTTTAGTAGAGATGGGGTTTCTCTGTGTTGGCCAGGCTGGTCTTGAACTCCTGACCTCATGATCTGTCTGCCTCGGCCTCCCAAAGTGCTGGGATTACAGGCGTGAGCCACCGTGCCTGGCCCCGGTTTTTGTTGTTGTTGTTGTTGTTATTGTTGTTTTTGTTTTTGTTTTTTTGAGACAGAGTTTCACTCTTGTTGCCCAGGCTGGAGTGCAATGGTGCAATCTCGGCTCACTGCAACCTCCACCTCCTGGGTTCCAGCAATTCTCCTGCCTCAGCCTCCCAAGTGGCCAGGATTACAGGCATGCACCACCACGCCCAGCTAATTTTGTGTTTTTGGTAGAGATGGGGGTTTTTACCATGTTGGTCAGGCTGGTCTTGAACTCCTGACCTCAGGTGAACCACCCACCTCAGCCTCCCAAAATGCTGAGATTACAGGTGTGAGCCACAGAGCCTGGCCTAAAGCGAAGGTTTTGAGTGAGGTTTATATAAGGATTTGATTTTTTTTTTTTTTTGAGACGGAGTCTCGCTCTGTCGCCCAGGCTGGAGTGCTGTGGCACGATCTCGGCCCACTGCAAGCTCCGCCTCCCAGGTTCATGCCATTCTCCTGCCTCAGCTTCCCCAATAGCTGGGACTACAGGCGCTCGCCATCACGCCCGGCTAATTTTTTGTTTTTTTTTTTTTTTTTTTTTTTAGTAGAGACGGGGTTTCACTGTGTTAGCCAGGATGGTCTCGATTTCCTGACCTCGTGATCCGCCTGCCTCGGCCTCCCGAAGTGCTGGGATTACAGGCGTGAGCCACCGCACCTGGACTGATTGGTTTTTTAACATTAAAGTTTCTATCAGGTAAAAAAAAAATGAGATGGTGTTAGGGTGAGGCAGGTGTTATAGGGGACCAACCTGTTCCAGCATACAGGGAAAGACCTCCAGAAGAAAAGGTTTATAAAGGCAGTATAAAGGCAAAGTGGAGGTTAAGCAGGACACAGGTGTCCAGATTCTGTACTCTCCTAGGAGCAATGGGAGCCATGGATGGTTTTAGGCAGAAGAATGATGAAGTCCGAGATGCATTTAGAGTTTTATTGGCTGTAACATGGTGAAAGTTAGGGAAGACGCCCAGATGAGAAACAAAAAGAACGGTGACAAGGCTGCTACAAGCATGCAGGCCAGAGATAGTGGGAGCAATGAGAAAAGAAGTGTGTGCATTTGAAAGACATTAGAAGTAGATTTGGCAGGCCTTAGTGATCAAGTGGGGAGGGAAAGAAAAGGGAAATTAGGGATGCCTTCTGGGGTTCTGGGTTAAGCAACTGAGAAACTGGTGATGCCCCTTATGGAGGCAGGGAACAGTGGGGGAGATGCTGGAGTGGAAATGAAGGTGATATATTCAGTTGTGGAAATGTACAGTGTGAGGTGATGTCAAACGATGTTGAGGCTTGTGGCTATTTGGGGCTGTAACTCAGGGACAAAGGCTAGGTTGGAGATACAGCTTTGAGAAACATCACTTGTAGAAACTGACTGGAACTATGTAGTGGATAAGACTGCCTAAGGAGAATGTGATAGTTTCTCTTATGGCAGAGGAAAAGAAGCTGCACTGGAGACTGAGGGGAGAAAGAGACTAGAGATATAGGAAGAGGAAAACCAGGAGAGTGGGGTTATGGCTTTTTTTTTTTTTTTAAACAGTGACTGAAAAGGACATACAGGACAGCAATGACAAATGCTGTTGAAAGGTCAAGGAAGGGGTGGGTGCAGTGGCTCACACCTATAATGCCAGCACTTTGGGAGGCCGAGGTAGGCAGATCACTTGAGGTCAGGAGTTTGAGACCAGCCTGGCTAACATGTTGAAACCCTGTCTCTACTAAAAATACAAAAATTAGCCAGGCATGGTGGCACAGGCCTGTAGTCCCAGCTACTTGGGAGGCTGAGGCTGGAGGATCACTTGAATCCGGCAGGCAGAGGTTGCAGTAAGCCTCAGTGCCATTGCACTCCAGCCTGGGTGACAGAGCGAGACTCTGTCTCAACAACAACAAAAGAACAAGGAAGAATAAAGACTAGGTCTTTGAGGAGGGCATTTTCAGTGATATGGTGAAACAGGTATCAGAACTGCAGGGGACTGAGAAATGATGAAAGGTGAAGGTGAAGCAATGGAGTGTTCACATATAGACCACTTTTTCCATGAGGTTTGGTTGTAAAGGGGAGAGGGGAAAGAAGGTGGTAGCTGGAAGGAGAGGAGTTGTCTGGAGCTGAGGGACATCACTTTGATGGTTGCTCTTTCTTCAGTAATGGAGGTTCCTGGGAGAGCAAGCGGGGGAGGGGGGGTTGAAGAGTGGGAGATCTGGGGAGCATGCAGGATATTTGGAAGTTGATTTTGGGGGAGAGCTGGAGAGAGAGCTGCCTTGGCAAATAGGACCGCTGAAAGGTGTTGAGGACCTAGTTGAAGTTGACAATGTATGTAGCACTGATCTGTGTGGTTGTGAGATTTTGTCCAGCAGCACTTAGAGCCAAGAAGCAGATTCAGAGAAGACAGAAGGTTGGATTCTTCCAGGATTGTAGTGCTGCCAGATGGGTGTTACTATCCTTCTAGTTATGCCAGAAAGATAACTGTGCAAGGAATATAAGTATATTGGGAAGAATGTGATGGAGGTGATAAACCCTGAACTCTCAGCTGATGGGGAAGGAAGTGAAGACTCGATGGAGCTTATAAATAAAACAAAGTAGAGGGACAAATGAACTGGAAGTTTCTGCAGGCTAGAGAAACCATGAAAGGAATTCAGAGAATAGCAGGACAGATGAAAGATCAGGTGTCTGCATTTATAACTTCAGAGGTGGAGCTCTTCTGTGGTCCAGGGTGTTACCCTAGGAGTGGAGGACTGAAGAGGACTGGAAGAGAAAGACTCTGGAGTTGACTGTGAACCTGGAGCCAAAGTGACCAATGATTGGAGATGAGAGCTAGGACTTTAGGTACTACATCTCACCCCTGTTGTCCAATCTACCATAGTGCCTGAACCACACCAGTTGCACCAGTCAGAGAGTGTAAGGTCCTGTTCTAAAGCACTCGCACCACAAGTTTTGAGAGCCCAATTCCCCATATTTGTTTGTTTTGTTTTGTTTTGTTTTGTTTTGTTTTTTGAGATGGAGTTTCGCTCTTGTAGGTCAGGCTGGAGTGCAATGGTGCGATCTCGGCTTACTGCAGCCTCCTCCTTTCAGGTTCAAGTGATTCTCCTGCCTCAGCCTCCCAAGTAGCTGGGATCACAGATGTCCACCATCACGCCCGGCTAATTTTTGTAATTTTTCAATAGAGATGGGGTTTTGCCATGTTGGACAGGCTGGTCCCTGACCTCGTGATCCACCCACCTTGGCCTCCCAAAGTGCTGGGATTATAGGTGTGAGCCACCACACCTGGCCCCAATTCCCCATATTTGAAGAGCACTTATGCTACAGGGTTTTCAATTGCCTTTACCAACCGTGAATCTCCTGGTTTTTCTCCTTCTTTGTGCCTGTTATGACCTACCCTCATTATCAGAGACTCATTGTGGGAGGGGACTACACAAGGGTATAAATCCCAGGAGGTGGTGAACCCTGGAGGCTATCTTAGACTGTATCACAATTCTCTTCAGTTTTCATTTTGTAATTTTTCTCTGGCTATGTAAGCCCCACTTCGATTTCCGCCCATACGATGCTGACTTTCAAAAGTCTATGTCCCGGCTAGGCGTGGTGGCTCACGCCTGTAATCCCAGCACTTAGGGAGGCCAAGGCGGGCGGATCACTTGAGGCCAGGAGTTCAAGACCAGCCTGGCCAATATGGTGAAACCCCCGTCTCTACTAAAAATACAAAAATTAGCTGGGCGTGTTGGCAGATGCTTGTAATCCCAGCTACTTGGGAGGCAGAGGCAGAAGAATCACTTGAGCCTGGGAGGCGGAGGTTGCAGTGAGCCGAGATTGTGCCACTAAACTCCAACCTAGGCCACAGAGTGAGACTCAGCCTCAAAAAAAGCCTGTGTTCAGCCCAGACCTCTACATTGACCTGCAACCTGTATATGCAACTGCTGTGTTGACATCTGTATTAGTCAAGGTTCTCCAGAGAGAAAGAACCAATGTGATATCTATATATCTACAATATAGATCTATATCTATAGATATATGGGAGGGGATTTATTAGGGGAACTGGCTCACATAGTTATGGAGGCTGAGAAGTCCCACAATAGGCCATCTACAAGTTGGAGAACCAGGGAGGCTGGTAGAATGCTTCAGTTCAAGACTACCTTGTCTTAGACTTGGCCTCAGAACCAGGGAAGCTGAATGGTGTATCTCCCAGTCCAAGGCCCAAGCCGGGAGAACCTGGGGAACCACTGGTACAAGTCTTGGAGTCCAAAGGCTCAATACTTGCTAAGTGAATAAATGGACGGACTCTACTACCTAATCTCCTACAGTTAGGAGATTAGGGGAACGGGGAATTCTGATGCCAAGGGCAGAAGAGGGGTGTCCCAACTCCGGAATAGAGAATTTGCCTTTCCTCTGCCTTTTTGTTCTATTAGATGGTGCCTGCGCATATTGGATGAGGACAGATCTTCCTTACTCAGTCCATTGACTTAAATGCCAATATCTTCTGGGAACACTCTCATAGACATACCCAGAAGTAATGTTCCCCCAGCTACCTGAGTATCCCTTAACCTAGTCAGGTTGACATCTAAAACTAATCATCGCAAAATCCTAACCAAGTCTCAAAGGTGCCTCAAATTCAACTTGTCTAAGATGGAGCTCAAGATCAATCTTATCTCCTCTTCCAGTGTTCTCCATATCTGTGAATCCCTCCACCATCCATCCATTTATCCAAGGCTGAACAGTGGCATCATCCTTGAAGCTGCTTCATCGCCCCTTCACATCCAACTCATCACCAAGTCCTATTGATTTTGCTCCTACATTTCTCTGCAGCCTTCTTAGATCTCTTTTTCTTCACTCTCACCCTAGTCCACACTCCAGCTCCATTCTCTCTTGCCCAGATGACTGCACTGGCTCCCAGGCCAGTCCCACCTTAGCTCTATTGAGACTTCTCCATTTTGATCTGCACTTTAGCAGCCAAAGTGAGTTTTATAAAATGCAATTTTGACCAGTGTTCTATGGTCCTAAACTTTCCACTATGGTCCATAAAATCCTACATGGTCCTGCCCCTTCTATTCGCTCTAGTGGATCTCACTCCACTCCTTTATTCTCTAAACTCTGAGTTTCTTTTCTTTTTGTGGTAAAATGTACATAACCATTTTTAAGTGTGCAGATCTGTGGCATTTGGTACATTCACATTGTTGTGTGATCATCACTACTATCCATTTCCAGAACTGTTTCATCTTCTCCAGCTGAAATTCTGTACCTATTAAGCACTAACTTTCCCTTTCCCCCTTTCTGGGTTTCTTTTCATCCCTCAAAGGAGCTCTGCTGCCTTCCACAGAGTTCTTATATACATGCTAATCTCTCCATCTGAAACACACTTCCTCTCCCCTTTGCCTAGTTAGCCTCCTGTGATTACCAACACCAGCCTAGAAGCGTCTGTAAATTCTCCCAAAACCCCTGCTCCTCCCTGAAGAGCAGTTTGTATTTATACAGGTGTTTGATTGTTTGAAGGGTGCTCTCACCCTGCCTCCTCTCTTAACATAGTTTTTCGTGTCAGGAATTCCTCGCTTTGTTCACAACCCCTGGCACATAGCAGGTGCTCAATACTTGCTAAATGAATAAATGGACGGACTCTGCTACCTAATCTCCTTCCAGCCGGTCATCCATCTGTGGGTGCCTCCGCCCCCAGCTTGGGGTGTGTCCCCCTGGGTCGGACTTTGGCGCCCCATCCAGGCTGGCAGTAGGTTGTGCTCTTTGGTTTGCCTATCTCGGGCCTCCCGCCCAGCCGCGCGGACCGCAGAACATACGCCCCGGGCGTATCACTCTGTCACGCGGAGCCTCCCCGCCTCCAGACGTCAGTCCGGTTGCTACCCCGGCAGGAATCGAGCTTAGATCACGAAGGCTCCTTCTCACCTCCGGACGTGAGAATTACAGGCTTGGACCTCAAACCGCCGCGGTGAGAGCCGGGAGGTGGGAATTAAGTTGGGAGGCGCGCGCCCCCGTCACACTCCCTCTCTGTTTGGGTCGCAGCCCTTTAAGAACCACTACGTTCGCGCCTTCGCCGGGACGGGGGCTGTGGAGGCGCGCCGGGATTGGTCGGTTTGGGTGCGGGTGTCGCTTAGCAGCAGCGAATGCGGGGTAGGGGGGAGGTGGGGAGGCTCAAGGCTCGCGCACGCGCACCACGGCCTACCTGCGCCTGGGCTGCCGGTGAGCTGGGCCGAGTCCTCCCGGTCGGCTAAGGTTGCTGAGGAGGCGGCGGGTAGCTGGCAGGCGCCTACTTCCGAAGGCCGCCGTCCGGGCGAGGTGAGGGCTGGCGGGCGGAGGCGGGTGCCGCGGCCCGTTAGCCAAGAGCAGGCGGGTTAGGGTGTGGCGCAGGGCGGGCCCAGAGGTGGAGGCGGCCCAGGGCCCACCCGGCCCTCAGTCCCGGCCTTGACCATGGGGCTCCCCACGGGGCTTCACTGGGCTTCTTGGAGTCCTCTGTCCCCTTTCTCCCTCCAGCCTGTTCCCGGACACCGGGACCACCCAAGGCACGCGCCTGCAGGAACCCTGGGCTGACAGATGGGCGCCAAGGGCTTCTCCCAGTTGGAAGAGATGGGGAGTGAGAAAGGGGACGATTGTTTCTTTAACCATTCACGAAGCTCACGTCAGAGCATTGTTTAATCTGAATAGCAAACTTCCCTTAGCATGCCCGTGTTATTAGACTTTAAATATTGGATACACTGAACCAACTTTTCAGAGCACTAGGTGTAGGACGTTCCATTACAGGTTTTGTGTTCATTACAGATTTACACATGTACCTCCAGAGCCAGAAGGATAAAGCACTCGGGGAAAAATTAGGTTTGTAGAAATAAAAGCCACGAAAGACTATTGCCAGTGTGGAAAGTAATTGGTGAAATTTGTGACATGGTCAGAAAAAAATACAGCTCAGAACCAACATATAGGGTAATATTTAATTACATTTTGCAGAGAAGAGTTGATCCCACTAAAGATAATTTTAGTAAAATGAAAAATGGAAGCAACTGGAAATGGTTTAACGTTGCCAGATAGAATTAAATAAACAAATAGTGTTTCCTCTGGAAAGTACATTTTGGACAATGTTAATAGCTCTGATTTAAGTGTTTGCATTTGCAACAGAAGCCATCTTGGAGTCAGTGTTTTTTATTCTTAGAATAACTTAGAAATCAACTAAATTCAAAAAGTAACATGATCATAGAGAGGACAACCTGACTTCAAGGTAGTACAGTGGATAAAGAGCAGTTGTAACAAGTGTAATCTCAGGCTCCTTCCTCTACCAACAGGTCTCTGATTAGCTTATTAGTGCTCTAAGGAGAAGAAATTATTTTAGAGAAAGGGAGTAGCTGTAATTCCCAAGGTTGGATTTGTAGAAGAAGGATGTGGTGGAAAGATCGTAGGCTTTAGAATATTTGAAGTAAGGAAGTCTGGGTTGAATCTGGCTTTACCTCTTGAGCCTTACAGCTGCAGTTTTCCCACCTATCCGGTGTAGATTATGTCTACCTTATAGTTACAAGCATTTAATAACATTATCAGTGTAAAAGGTCCTATCAAGTTTAGTTCCCTACCCCTCTTAGTTCCTAACAAATGACAAAACTGACCTCTACCCTCCTCTTCACTCCATCCCCAAGCAACTTGGAGCCTTAATAGAATCTACAGATTTGGTAACCAGTTCTCAAGTCCTGTGGCTGAAGGTGAATTCAGTAAGGGTGGCACAACTCAGTTTTGTCTTCTGTATTGTGTATTTGAGTCTTCTGTATTCTGTATATACTTTATGGTGAACACTTTGTGTTTGAATGTTTGTGTGCCAAATGAAGCCTGTTTTGTCTAAATTCCTATTTTGCAAGGTGCAGTCATCTCTCTCTTTCTCTCTGTTTTTCTCTTTCTTTCTGTCTCTCTCAGCCTCTCTCTCTCTCAGTGCATGTGGTAGGGGCTTGAGGAGGGGTTAAGGGTAAAAGGTGGAAATAAAAACAGGATCAAGGGTAGCCTGCAGCATAGGCATAAAGTCTTTGTTAATAGAACAGAGATAATCTATGACATGAACAGTTTATAAACAGATGCTGGGAAGAAGATTTAGGAAATAAGGGAGGCAAATTAAAATATGTTTTTATAAAACCTAGTAACACGGATGCTGTGTATTTGATTATTACTTCACTCTACTTTTAGACAAATTTCATCTGTATAAACCTTTCTCTTTTTCTCTCCAAATACAGATTTATTGTGGAAAAGTGTTCAAACTGTAGATCAGAATTATGGCAAGGGATCTGTAAACCTGCATTTCTTGTTTCAGTGAGCAAAAATAAGGCAGCCCTTAGGTCATTCATTCATTTAACTTAGCAGTGTTTACTGAGTGCTTCCTAATATGTACCAGGCAAGGTAGTAGGTTATGACATCCACTGCCTTGTGGAAGGATCTGGTAAGATCTGGAAGACATTCCAGTGTCTCTTTGTATGAACATTCTGAAGCTGCCTTTGTCCTTGTGGAATTGATTTTTCTTTTCTTTTCTTTTTTCTTTTTTTTTTGTTTTGTTTTGTTTTTTGAGACAGGGTCTCACTTTGTTGCCCAGGCTGGAGTGCGGTGATGCAGTCGCAGCTCACACAGCCTTGACCTCCTGAGCTCAAGTGATCCTCCCACCTCAGACTCCCAAGTAGCTGGGACCACAGGTGTGTGCCACCATGCCTGGCTTTTTATTTATTTATTTATTTATTTATTTATTTATTTATTTATTTATTTATTTATTTTTTGTAGAGATGGGGTGTCATTGTGTTGCCCAGGCTGGTCTGAAATTCTTGGACTCAAGCAGTCCTCCCGCCTCAGCCTCCCAAAGTGCTGGGATGACAGGTATGAGCCACCATGCTCAGCCTGCTTTCCTAGTTTTTTGTTTTGTTTTGTTTTGTTTTGAGATGGAGTTTTGCTCTTGTTGCCCAGGCTGGAGTGCGATGGCACAATCTCGGCTCACTGCAACCTCTGCCTCCTGGGTTCAAGCGATTCTCCTGCCTCAGCCTTCTGAATAGCTGGGATTACAGGCATGTACCACCATACCTGGCTATTTTTGTATTTTTAGTAGAGATGGGGTTTCTCCATGTTGGTCAGGCTGTTCTCGAACTCCCGACCTCAGGTGATCCGCCTGCCTCTGCCTCCCAAAGTGCTGGGATTACAGGCATGAGCCACTGCACCCAGCCGCTTTCCTGTTTTAAGTTGAATACTAGTTGTCTTTGAGCAGCTTTATTTCAAAGAGTCCTGAGATTATAGTACCTTCCAGTTTGGAAATGTGATGTAGTAAAGGAGCTATTCACTATAAAGTGTGCCCTTCAGTGTTCATGCATAAAACATCAAAATTATAGTTAATTAGCAGATAAGATATTGGTGGGGATATTTAAAAATTATATTTAAACAAAAAAGTATTAGCATAATTTAAGTAACCAGTACATGAGGATCTTAAGTTAATACTTTTTTTCCAGCTTTTATTTTAAGATAATTATAGTTGCAGGAATTTGCAAATATAGTACAGAGAAGTCTCATGTACCCTTCACCTAGTTTTCCCCATTGATTACATATTATATAATTCTAGTAACAGCAACTCCAGGAAATTGATGTTGGTATAATGTGTGTGTGTGTGTGTGTGTAGTACTGTCACTTTATCGTGTGTAGATTCCTGTAATCATCACCGCAATCAAGATACAGAATTATTCCATCACCAGATGCCTTTGGCCGTTCATTCATAGTCACACCCATTCCCTTCCTCTCTACCATCCCTAACCTCTGACAACTGTTTATCAGCCCTCCATTTCTATAATTTTGTCATTTCAAGAATGTTACGTAAAAGGATGCATATAGTATATAACCTTTTGATAACGGGCTTTTTATAACCAAGCATAATGCACTTGAGATCCATTCAAGTTGTTCTGTGTACCAGGACCGTAGTTTATTCTTCTTCTTTGCTGAGTAGTATTCCATGGAATGAATATACTGCGGTTTGTTTAACCATTTACTATTTGTAGGACATTTTGGTTGTTTTCAGGTTTGGTTGTTATAAATAAAGCTGCAATGAGCAATTGTACAGAGGTTTTTGTGTAGACACAAATTTTTATTTCTCTGGGATAAATGTCAGGAGTGTGATTGGTAGATTGTACAATAATTGCACGTTTAGTTTTAAAAGAAACTGCCAAACTGTGTTTTGTTTTTGTTTTTGTTTTGAGATGAAATTTCATTCTGTTGTCCAGGCTGGAGTGCAATGGTGCAGTCTTGGCGCACTGCAACCTCCGCCTCCCAGGTTCAAGTGATTCTCCTGCCTCAGCCTCCCAAGTAGCTGGGATTACAGGTGCCCACCACCATGCCTAGCTAATTTTTGTATTTTTAGTAGAGATGGGGTTTCACCGTGTTGGCCAGGCTGGTCTCGAACCCTTAACCTGAGGTGATCCACTCACCTCAGCCTGCCAAAGTGCTGGGATTACAGGCATAAGCCACTGCGCCTGGCCCAGACTTTTCTAGAGTATACCATTTTACAGTCCAGTAATGCATGAGAGATCCAGTTTGTCTCCATGCTTGCCAGTGTTTGATACTGTCACTATTTATCATTTTAGCTGTTCTGATGGGTAGGTAGTATTATCTCATTGGGGTCTCAAGTTGCATTTTCATAATAGCTCAATATCTTTTCATGCTCTGATTTGCCATCCATATATCCTCTTTGGTGAAATGTCTGTATGTGTGTTTTTCCCATTTTAAAATTGGATTGTTTGTGTTTTTTCACTGTTGAATTTCAAGAGTTCTTTATACATTCTAGATTTGAGTTGCTTATCAGATATGTGGTTTACAGATATTTTCTCCCAATTTCTAGCTTGTCTTTTCATCCTCTTCACATGGGCTTTCCTAGAGAAGCAAAATTGAAAAGTGTTCAATTTTGTTGCAGTCCAGTTTTCCAAATTATCTTATGGATTATGCTTTTGGTGTCATATCTAAGAGCTCCTCACCAAGTCATAGGTCCTGAAGATTTCCTCCTATGTTTTCTTCCAGTTTTATAGTTTTATTTTTCATATTTATGTCTATGATAAATTTTTAGTTAATTTTTATGTAAGATGTGAGGTTTAGGTCAAGATTCTTTCTTTTTACTCCCGGCACTATTTGTAGAAAAGACCACCCTTCCTCCCTTAAATTACTTTTGCACTTTGTAAAAAATCAGTTAGATATACTTATGTAAGTATATTTTTGGGTTCTGTATTCTGTTTCATTGATCTATGTCTATTCCTCCAACAATACCACACAATCTTGATTACTATAGCTATATAATAAGTCTTGAAGTAGGATAGCATGGTTTTTCCTATTTTATTCTTTTTTCAGAATTGCTTTAGCTATTTTAGTTTCTTTGCCTTTTCATACGCATTTTAGAATAATCTTATCTATAGCCACAAACTCTCTTGCTTATTTTTTTTTTCAGTAGTTGCGTTAAACCTGTATATCAGTTTGGGGGAGAATTGACATCTTTGCTTTGTTGACTCTTCCAATCCATAAAACATGATATATCTCCCCATTTATTTAGCACTTTGATTTCAGGAATATTTTGTAGTTTTCAGCATACAAGTTCTGTATATGTTTTGTTAGATTTATATCTAAGTATTTTATTTAAAAAATTATAGCTTTATTGAGATTATTTTTTAGAGTGATTATAAATGGTATTTAAATTTTGGTTTCCATATGTTCATTGTTCGTATATAGAAATATAATTTTTTTTAGATGAAGTATCACTCTGTCCAAAGGACCAACTTTTTGTTTCATTGATTTTTCTCTGTTTTAAAAATTTTCCATTTCATTGATTTCTACCCTATTATTTCCTTCCATGTTTGTGATTTAAGTTTATTTTGCTCTTCTTCTAATTTCTTGACTTGTGAGCTTAAATTACTGTTTTGAGACTTTTCTTCTTTTGGAATGTGAGCATTTAGTGCTATGGATTTCCCTCTCGGTACTGTTTTAGCTGTGTGTCACAAATTTTGATATATTTTCATTTTCATCTAGTTCAATGTATTTTTTTAATTTCCTTTATATTTCCTTTTTAACTTACGGATTGTTTTAAAGTGTGTGTTTAATTTTCAAGTGTTTGGAGGTTTTCATTACCTTTCTGTTATTAATTTATAATTTGATTACATTGTGGTCATATAACACACTTTGTATAAATTCTTTTAAATTTATTGAGTTTTTTTTGTTTTTTTTTTGTTTTTAAAACAAGCAAATTTTATTAAAGGAGAATTTTGCAGGTTTAAGGTTTGCAGGTGAAATTTTGTAGGTGAAAAGGTTTACTTTTCACCGTCTGTTCTGGCATGCTTCTAATGATGTCAGAGTCACCTGGATCAATGATAGCCAGTGTGCACACTCTGTAGTATTTTCCGCATGCTGTGCCCAGTTCAATATTATTGCCACTGTAGTGATGGACACCAGTTTTAGCCAACATAGCATAGTACTCTATTTCAGATTTCCTCAAAGCTGGGCAGTTGTTTGCGAGAATGACCAATTTCGCTTTGCCTTGTCTGATCATCTTCAGAGTCTGCTTGTACCCCAGGACGTACTTCCCACTTTTCATAACGAGTTGGAGCCTAGAGTTGATCGACTCCAGCGACTTTTTCGTCTTCTTTGCGGCCACCATCTTCCTGCCTTAGGTGCGGGACGGCCCCCAACCAACAGCAGCCGCTAAGATGGCCGGGGAACGAGAAAGGCTAAATTTATTGAGTTTTGTCTTATAGTCCAGGATATGGTCTATCTTGGTAGACATTCTGTGGTTTCTTGACTTAAACTCCTGTCCTCAGCAATCCTCCCACCTCGGCCTCCCAGAGGGCTGAGATTACAGGTATGAGCCATTGTGTCCAGCCTATTCTGTGGGGTCTTCAAAGGAATTCTTCTGTTGTTGGATGCAATATTATAAATCATGATTATATCCTTTAGTTGATAGTGTTTTCTAGTTCTTTTTGTAAATCTTTGCTGATTTCTGTTTACTTGTCTTATCAATTTTTGAGGTGGAGTTGATTGAAGTCTCCAGCTATAACTATGGATTTGTCTGTTCCTCCTTTCACTTTATGAGTTTTTGCTTCACTTATTTACATCTTTGAAGTTTGGTGCAAACACATTCAGGATTATTATGCCTTCTTAGTGGACTTATTCTTTTATCATTATGTAATATCCTTCTTTGTTCCTGGACATTTTCTTCACTCTGAAGTCTATCTGATGATAATATAACTCTTGCTTCTTTTGATTAATGTTTGCATGCTATATTTTTTCCATCCATTTACTTTCAACCTACCTATATTGTTATACTGGAAGTGAATTTCATGTAGATAGTATATAATTGGGTCATGTCTTTTATCTACTGTCAGTCTCTGTTTTGGCAATTGTCATATTTAGACCATTTACATTTAATGTAATCATTGATATATATTAGGGAATAAGTCTGCCCTTTTTTGTTTTGTGTTTGTTCTGTTTGTTGTTGCTATTGTTGTTATTTCTCCATTTTCTTTTCCTTGACTTCTTGTGGGTAATTTGAACATTTTAAAATAATTACATTTTAGGCCAGGCCTAGTGGCTCATGCCTGTAATCCCAGTACTTTGGGAAGCTGAGATGGGAGGATTGCTTGAGACCAGGAATTCAAGACCAGCTGTGGCAACATAGCAAGATCCTGTCTGTACAAAATATATCTTTTAAAAAATTAGCTGGGTATAGCGGTACATGTCTGTAGTCCCAGCTACTTGGGAGGCTGAGGCAGAAGGATCACTTGAGTCTTGAGGCTGAGGCAGAAGGATGACTTGAGGTTGAGGCAGCAGTGAGTCATGATTGTGTCACTGCGTTCCAGACTGGGTGACAGAGTGAGACCCTGTCTCAAAAAATAATAATTTCATTTTATAATCTATAGTGTTTTTTAGTATATCTCTTTGTATAGTTTTTAGTGGGGTGTATATGTGTTTGTGTGTGAGTATGTGTATGACTTGTTGTGGTTTCCTGATGTGTTTTACTATTTCAAATGAAATGTAGAAACTTTACCTCCTTTAATGTCTTTGAACCCTCCCATTTATAATTGTCTTAAATAGTTCCTTTACGTATGTTGAGAACCACATGAGACATTATAATTATTGCTTCATTTACCAAACATAATTTAGAAAACTCATGAGAGAATAATCTGTCATATTTTTAAAAGTTTTTACCCTTTCTATTGTTCTTTCTTTCTTCCTGATATTCCAGGAGTTCTTCTTTTATCATTTCCTTTCTGTTTAGAGAACTTCTTGACAAATTCCTTTAATGTTCCTTCATCTAAGTATGCTTTAATTTTTCTTTTATTCCTTTTTTTTTTTTTTTTTTTTTTGAGACAGGGTCTTGCTATGTTGCCTAGGCTGGACTTGAACTCCTGGGGCTCAAGCAGTATAGCTGGGACTACAGACACATGCCACTGCACCTGGCTGCTTGAAGGATATTTTTGCTGAATACAGGATTCTGGGTTGGCAGTTCTTTTCTTTTAGTATTTGAAAAATGTGCTACTTCCTTTTGGCCTCCATGTTTTCTGTGAGAAATATGCTATCATTTGAATTGTTTTCCCCTTATAGGTAAGGTTATTATTTTTCTCTTGCTGCTTTCAAGATTTTTTCTTTGTCTTTAGTTTTCATAAGTTGGGCTTCTGTCTGTGTGCTGGCATGGGTTTCTGGGTTTATCCTTTCTGGGATTTGTTCAGTTTCTTTGAATCTCTGGGCTTATGTCTTTTGCACAGTTTGGGAAATATTCAGAAATTATTTCTTTGAATACTTTTTCAGCCCTGTCTTCTTTCTTTTGTCCTCCAGGACTCAAGTAACATGAATAGTTGGTCATTTTTTAGAGTCTCACAGGTCTCCAAGTCTCTGTGAAATACTTTTCAATCTAGTTCCTCTCATATTGTTCAGATTGAGTAATTTCTATGTTCTGTCTTAATGTTTACTCATTCATTCTTTTCTTCTCCCCCCCCCCCATATTTCTATTGAGTCCATCCATTGCATTTTTTACTTTAGTTAATTACTTTATTTATTTTCACACAGATGGGGGTCTCATTATGTTGCCCAGGCTGGTCTCAAACTCCTGGTCTCAGGTGATCCTCTTGCCTTGGCCTCCCAAAGCATTAGGATTATAGATGTAAGCCACTGCACCTGGCCTCAGTTTTGTTTTTTGTTTTTTTGTTTTTGACGGAGTCTCGCTCTGTAGCCCAGGATGGAGTGCAGTGGTGTGATCTTGGCTCACTGCCATCTCAGCCTCCCGGATTCAAGCGATTCTCCTGCCTCAGCCTCCCAATATCTGAGACTACAAGTGTGTGCCACCATGCCCGGCTAATTTTTGTATTTTTAATAGAGAGGAGGTTTTACTGTGTTGGCCAGGCTGTCTCGAACTCCTGACCTCAAGTGACCCACCTGCCTTGGCCTACCAAAGTGCCAGGATTACAGGCGTGAGCCATCGTGCCTGGCCTCTTCGGTTTATTTTTAATTCTAGAATCTCCATTTAGTTTTTATATCTTCTGTTTCTTTACTGAGAGTTTTTATTTTTCATTTTTTAAAAGTGGCTGGGTGTGGTGGCTCACCCCTATAATCCCACCACTTTGAGAGGCCGAGGTGGGAGGATCACATGAGCCTGAGAGTTCAAGATGAGCCTGAGCAACATAGCGAGACCCTGTGTCTACAGAAAAAAAAAGTAGTGGTGTGTGCCTGTATTCCCAGCTATTCAGGATGCTAAGGTGGAAGGATTGCTTGAGCCCTGGAGATCGAGACTGCAGTGAGCCATGATTGCACTGCTGTATTCTAGCCTGGGAAACAGTTTATAATTGACCATTGAAGCATTTTTATGGTGGCTGTTTTAAACTCTTTGTTAGATAATTCTAATATCTCTGTCATCTTGATGTTGGCATCAATTAATGTCTCTTCTCATTGAAGCTGAGATTTTTCTGGTTCTTAGTATAGCCAGTGATTTTCTATTGAAACTTACATTTTGGATGTTTTGAGATCTGAATCTTACTAAAATCTTCTGTTTTAGCTGGCCCTTCTGAACACCACTCCAGCAGGGGAAGCAAGGGACTGTCTTATTACTGCCCAATGGAAGTAGAAGTCCAGGTTCCCTACGTAGCCTCTGTTAACACCCTGGGGGAAAGGGGCTGCTCATCATTGCCTGGGAGAGATAGGAATTCTGTCTACCCAGTGACACAGTGGGAGAGAATGGCTCATTACTGCCCTCTAGCCCCCTACTTGGCCTTCTCTGATGCTACCCCGGCAGGATGGGAGGTGGAGAATGGGGCACTTCATTACTGCAGGGCAGTGGTGGAAGTCTAGGCTCTTCACTTGGTCTTCGTTGGCAGGTGTGTGGTGGCTACAGTTTTTTTGTGATGTTTGGCTGGAGTAGAGCAGTTTTTTATCTGCAAGTTTTTTGTTTTGCTATGCATTACCTTTTCTAGTTTTTTTGACTGGAGAGAACAAAGTTTTTTTGGCTTTTTTTTTTTTTTGGTCTGTACCCATTGGCATTTCTTGCTAGCTTCTCCAACACTCAGTCTGTGATATGTGAGACAAACAAACAAACAAATAAGAAAAAACAAACTCAGCAGACTCACAGCTGTGTCATTCCTCAGACCCCAAGGTCCCTAGCCAGTCTTCTTCCTTCTCCACCTTTCAGAATTTTTATTTTTGAGACAGGGTCTCACTCTGTCACCTAGGTTGGAGTGCAGTGACACAATCTCAGCTCACTGTAACCTCTCCCTCCCGAATTCAAGCAATTCTCGTGCCTCAGCCTCCTGAGTAGCTGGGATTACAGGTGTGTGCCACCACGCCCGGCTAATTTTTGTATTTTTAGTAGAGACGGGGTTTCGCCATGTTGGCCAGGCTGGTCAGAATTTTTAAATGTTTATTTTATATATAATGTCCAGGGTATTTCATGGGAGAAGTAGGGAAAAGTACTTCTACTTCATCTTTCCAGAAACAGAAGTTCATTCTGTTTTGAGCAGTGGTCAGATCTCTTATTTGAGTACAGGCTGTCTCATAATAGCTCATAACCTGAATTCACAAATATCAAATCCCTGTAAAGATAAGCTATCCCTTCCTTTTTGTATTATTATTTTTCCATCTTTTAGAATACAAAGTATATTTTTACAAAGGAAAATAATGCCAAGGATGTTGTCTTCATTCTTAGACTCTTCCGTGGCAGCCTATAAAATCTTTTAACCCTTCAGGCAGCTGCCATCCTGTACATTTCACATACACTCACAAATACACACAAACAAGTTAGTATCACAGTGTCATCTTCATTAAACCATCACAAATATTTAAAAAAGACTTTTAAAAAATAGATGTGAGTTTCACTAGTTTGCAGTACTAGTAACTTGATAGAACTGAAAAACAAGAGGAGTATTTATTTATCTTGAATACTAATATTTGAGGAAAAGCAAGTTTGATCACCAAAGGATAGGATGGAGAAGTAGAGAACCTGGAGGGGTCATTTGGGTCCTTTAGAGAGTGGTAAAACTAGTTCTTCTAATTACCATCGCTTGGAAATGTCACCCTTTTCTTTTTTATTGGCTTAAGATAATACCTGGCATAAGGTAGATGCTCCATAAAGACAGAACTACAGAGGATGTTTGGAATTGACAGTTGGAGTCAGTGCACACTGCTTTCCTTTAGAGGGGCATACAATTTACTCAGCTCCCAAAAAAGTACCTTTCTTATTTTGCTTTAGGGTGTTTCTGTCCTGTCTCTAACTGTTTTGGTATCTCATTGACTGTCTCTTTTTGGCCTCAGTGTCTTCTTCATATCTTGGCTTATGGTTCTTTTTGGAGTTATTGTTGAGAGCCTAAGCCCTGGTCTCAAATTGATCTTGTAGCCTTTCCCTATGTCTGTCAGGGCTTTGTGCCCTATAACTCTTTTTTAAAAATGTTTTAAAATTAAATATTTCAAATACTTACGAAAGTATAGAAGATAGAACAAAAGGAATCCCCTGATTCCTTTTGTGGTGCCTTGAGGTCTCATCATTGGCTAGGCGTCTGCTGTAAAACCCACAGTGTCTTCTGGCAGTTGACCTGGTCCTGCCGTTGGTGCTGCAAACTTAGTAGCTTTTATGTGTGGGCGTATTTTTCCTGGGGCTTTTCACATTTTTACTCCCCAGTGGAAGGTGTGGAGAAATGGGTCAAATGGACTGTGTAGGATCTGTTGGCTGGTAGCCTAATTTTTCTTTTTGCCTCCTTTGTGTTTTTATATCACTGCAGTTTCTACATGTATATTGTGGTAATAATTATTCATTCATTCATCCATTCCAGACATGGTATTTATTCTTAGAACTTATATTTTGGTAGTGGAAATGCAAAATCAGTAAAATAGAGAACAAAGAGGTAGGTTTCCTAAGAATTTAAAAGAGGGAGAAAGTACTTCCAGCTGGACAAGTCTGAGAAGGTGGATTTGAGACAGTCTTTGATTTGCATTTGGATATGGAGAGATGAAAGGAGTGGCATTGCAGACACAAGTGAAGAATGCATAGAGGTACAGAGATGAAGAGTAGTGTGCATCTTGGGGTTCTGAGATGAAGAACTGAGATGCCAAATAAGGTTGCATCCCTAGAGTTCTTTGGAAGAGAGGTCCACTGGTATCCTGTTATCATCCTATCAAGTAAAGGGCCTGATAGTAGAGGATCCTGTCAAGTAGAGGATTTGTGAAATACGATGTGTGGACACATCCTATTGGAAAGACTCATCTGAGCTGTAACAGCCACCTCACTAATCCCTAATTGCAGGGCTGCCACTCACAGATGTACAGGTTATGCCCTGAACAAGCACCCTGCAGTGTTAACAGATAGGGCTAAAACACAGCCAGGCTCTGCTAGCAGAAATGGTGCAGGCCTGTTTCCACCAAGAGAGGCATCCTTTCCTAATCTGCCCAAGGCACCACAAGGGTTCAGATCTGTTTCTTTCTGTTTCTTAATGGTATTCACATATCATGGTATTCACATATCACTGTAATATGATTTGCTAAATGATTGCCTTTAGCCATAGGTAGGGATTCAGTCATCACTTTGAAGACTGACTCCGTATCAGACATTTGCAGAAATTCAGAAGGACATGATCTAGAGGTTTCATTTTTGCCTTCTGCTCTCCTTGTCACCAGCATTAGGTTAGATGCTCAGAATCTCTCCACCTTCTTCTATCTCCTTGCAAGTGAAGATATGGCAGCTAAACTGCTTAGTGCCTATCTCCATGGGTGACCTGAAGTTCACAGGTCACTGACATCAATCCTTGCTGCTTCAGTGTCTGGTGCTTCCTGTCTCTTTAGGGCTGTCTTGCTCTATGTCCTGCTACCTGCCATTACTACTGTTGGTCCTGAGCCCTCTGGTCCTGCGTCCGTTCTTCTCTATTCCTTTCCCCATCATCCCAGTTGGCTTAATTCTGGAAAGGGAGAGACTCATTAGAGAAAAAGAAAAAGAGAATTACAAGTGCAGAAAAGGCAGGGAGGATAATGAAGGGAGGAAAATTGGGAGTGATATAGCAGTAGAGGCCAGGGAAATAACAATAAAAGCAACATTTGCAATTATAGTAAGAATGAGGGTGAAAAACCCTAGAGTGGGCATTTCACAGGTGGGGGTATTTCTGGCACTGTCATTTGAGCCTCAGTAACAAGGTGACCTTGCTTTCCTCAGGTGTCCTCATGACTTCTCTTGTGGACCATGTCCATGATCTTTTTTGCTTGCGTGGTACGGGTAAGGGATGGACTGCCCCTCTCGGCCTCTACTGATTTTTACCACACCCAAGATTTTTTGGAATGGAGGAGACGGCTCAAGAGTTTAGCCTTGCGACTGGCCCAGTATCCAGGTCGAGGTTCTGCAGAAGGCTGTGACTTTAGTATACAGTAAGTGAGCCTATTCACTTTTTCAGAATATTAGCAAAATTTGGATTACTTTTAACTACATGTAGTGATAATCTTATGCTGATCACATTGTGTATTAAAAGTAGATCTAGCATCAGTGGTCTGAGATCATGTGTGTCTACAACAGAATCATAAAAGAAATGGGTTTTCTTAGAGCCTCAGGAATGGCTGCTCCAACTTTTTTTTTTTTTTTTTTCTTTTGAGGCAGAGTTTTGCTCTGTCACCCAGGCTGGAGTGCAGTGGCACCATCTTGGCTCACTGCAACCTCCGCCTCCTGGGTTCAAGCAGTTCTCGTGCTTCAGCCTCCTGAGTAGCTGGGATCATAGGCACACGCCACGATGCCCAGCTAATTTTTATATTTTTAGTAGAGATGGGGTTTCACCATGTTGCCCAGGCTGGTCTCGAATTCCAGATCTCAGGTGATCCACCTGCCTCGACCTGTCAGAGTACCGGGATTACAAGTGTGAGCCACTGCACCCAGCCGTGGCTGCTCCACCTCTTAACTTCTGTTATGGAGTGCCCATGAGCATTGGGAGACCTGGGTTCATGTCTTTAGTTTTGTAGTTTTTTCTTCACTCAGATGCAGGGGAAGAGAAAAGGTAAGGAGGGAGGAGATACTAGATTATAATGTGGGGAGGGAAAATAATGAGAGTTAGAAAGCCAAGAAATAAGAAAAAAATTTCATTTTTACTTTATTTATACCTTTGCTTTTTAATTTTTTCACTTTTTTATGTTTTAATTTTTCACTTTTTAATTTTTAGTTATTTATTTTTTTGACACAGTTTTGCCCTTGTGGCCCAGGCTGGAGTGCAGTGGCAAACTCTCTGCACACTGCAACCTCTGCCTCCTGGGTTCAAGTGATTCTTCTGCTTCAGCCTCCTGAGTAGCTGGGATTATAGGCACCTACCACCACGCCCGGCTAATTTTTGAATTTTTTAGTAGAGACGGGGTTTCACCATGTTGGCCAGGCTGTTCTTGAGCTCCTGACCTCAGGTGATCTGCCCACCTTGGCCTCCCAAAGTGCTGGGATTACAGGCGTGAGCCACTGTGCCTGGTCATTTTTAAATTTTTATTATGTGACAGGAGCAGGGGAGTGAAAAATAAGTGAGAGTAGGTCTCTTTTCTCAAGGAACTTAAAGTCTAACAAAGTAACAAGAGAAATATATAACTAACTATAATACAGTGGGGAAAATGTTCCATTGGAAGTAGGAATCAAGTGATTACAATAATCCTGGTTACAATAACTGATATTATTGAGTGTTTTCTATATGCCAAGCACTATTCTGTGTTTTATGTGGCTAATGATGTAGGTAATAGTGTTACACCTGTTTTGCAGAGGAGGAAACTGAGGTTAAAAAAACTTAACTAAGTTTACACTGTTAGTAACTGGTCAGCCCAGGATTTGAATGCAGGCAGTTAGACACCAAAGTCTGCTTCTTACGGGTTATACAATTTCCTGTTCTAGGACTCAGAGCAAGAAGCCAGTCATTCTATGGAGGCATCAGGGGCAAGGCAGATTTTAGAATATCAAAATGACTTGTTAGATTTTACATCTATTTTCTCTTGTTTTAGACCTTTACTTAGCAAGTCCCTTTTGCTCTCCTTATATTTTTATTTTTTATTTTATTTTTTAGAGACAGGGTCTCAGCTGGGTGCAGTGGCTCACGCCTGTAATCCCAGCACTTTGGGAGGGTGAGGCGGGAAGATCGCGTGAGCCCAGGAGTTCAAGACCAGCCTGGGCAATATGATAAGACCCCATCTCTACAAAAAAATTAAAAATTACCCAAGTGTGGTAGGGTGCACCTGTACCAGCTACTTGGGAGGCTGAGGTGGGAGGATTGCTCAAGCCCAGGAGGTCGAGGCCACAGTGAGCCATGTTCACACCTCAGCCTCCAAAGTAGCTGGAACTCTGTCTCCAGATAGATAGGTAGATTAGATAGATAGATTGATTGATAGATAGCCTCCCAAGTAGCTGAGTCTACACACCACTATACCCAGCTAATTTATTTTTATGTTTTAGAGACAAGGTCTTGCCATGTTGCCCAGGCTGGTCTTGAACTCCTAGGCTCAAGTGATCCTCCCGCCTTGGCCTTCCAAAGCCCTGGGATTATAGGTATGAGCCACCTTGCCTTGCCCCCTTTTGTTCTCCTTGAATAGTAAATTTTTTTTTTTTTTTTTTGAGACGGAGTCTCGCTCTGTCGCCCAGGCTGGAGTGCAGTGGCACGATCTCGGCTCACTGCAAGCTCTGCCTCCCGGGTTCACACCATTCTTCTGCCTCAGCCTCCCGAGTAGCTGGGACTACAGGTGCCCGCCACCACGCCTGGCTAATTTTTTTTTGTATTTTTAGTAGAGACGGCGTTTCACCGTGTTAGCCAGGATGGTCTCGAGCTCCTAACCTCGTGATTCTCCCGCCTCGGCCTCCCAAAGCGCTGGGATTACAGGCGTGAGCCACCGCACCCGGCCTTGAATAGTAAATTTTTAGTTGACCTGCTAAGCTGAGGTCCTTTTAGGGGAATTCAGTCTCAGAATTATAAAAACAAAAGGAAAAGTCCAGGCCTGACCCCAGGCTAGGTGGTAATATCAGGCTAGAAGGGCCATGTCCTGAAGGGGGTGACAAATAATAGGCACATGCAGCTGTCACCTGGTGATGTGGGCTCTGGATGTTTAGGAGCAAACACTGAGTTGCATCTGCCCACATGTGCAGCCCCTTTCTCTGGACATGCTGAACATGCTGTCCTTGATGGTCTCTCCTTTACTATGCTGTGATTAACTGATTTGTACTTCAAATAGGAAAGCTTTTCTCTGTTAAAGGCTATTTTTCACAGAAAAAAGAAGTCTAAGACTTCAGATTTAAATCCTGGATACTTCAGTAGTATTTTGGAAAAAGGAATAAAAAATGTTCTACTCATTTGTAATTTTGAATTAAATATTTACCATTATTTTCGCAGAGGAAATAGACTTTCTTTTCTTACAGGTGAGCAGTACCATAGCTTTTAATAGTAAGGAGTGTGTTAGTTCCCTAAGGCTGCCATAATAAATGACCACAAACTGGCTTCAAACAACAGAATTCATTCTCTCACAGGTATCGCAGGGCCATGTTCCCTCTACAAACTTTAAGGAAGAATCCTTCCTAAACCTCTGCTACTTTCTGGCAGTCATTGGCAATCCTTGGTTTTCCTTGGCTTGTAGATGCGTTACTGCAGGCTCTGTCTCCATGGTTGCATGGTCTTCTTCCTTCTGTCTCTGTGTCCAAATTTCCTTTCATATAAGGATACTAATCATTAGATGAGGGCCCACCCTAATCCAGTATGACTTCATTTTATCTTGGTTACATCTTCAAAGACTCTATTTCTTTGAGTTAGGACACCAGTAAATCTTTTTGGGGGGACAAACTCAACCCATACCAGGGGTCCTCTTTCAAATAGAAACACCTCCATCCTAGAGTGGCCTAGACCCTTCTGAAGGATTTCTTCCATAAGGAGGAGAGTTGTCCTTTTTTTTAGATGGGAAAAGTTTTTATATAGGGAGTTACAGTTTCAAAAAGTTGGTAGAACAACATAACCTAAAAACCGTCCTGCTGAAAACATCCAGAAATGAGGGTAAATATATATCGACAATTACTTTAAATGTGTAGTTAATCTTGAAAGAAAGAAATCCTAAGATGCTAGAAATGAAAGGGGGGCAGAATATTAAGGTAGTAAGTGTGTGAGCGGACAGTGAGGCTCCTGGCATTCAGTCACCATAAAATTGGAGCTCGGTTTGGGCTTACATAGGATGGAGTGTCAGAACAAGACCCTTGTGGCTGCGTGCAGTGGTTCACGCCTGTAATCCCAGCACTTTGGGAGGTTGAGGCAGGCAGATTGCTTGAGCCCAGTGGTTCGAGACCAGCCTGGGCAACATAGAAAGACCCCCATCTCTACAAAAACACGAAAATTAGCCAGGTGTGGTGGCACACGCCTGTAGTCCCAGCTACTCGGGAGGCTGAGGTGGGAGGATGGCTTGAGCCTGGGAGGTTGAGGCTGCAGTGAGCTGAGATTGTGCCATTGCACTCTAGCATGGATGACAGAGTGAGACCCTGTGTCAAAACAAAACAAAACAAAACAAAACACTCTTGCATAAAGGAAAGTTCTTATCAGGCCACAACCTAATGGAATGGTGATAGGTGAGGGAAATAGTTTTCCCATTGATACAGGGTAACTCACCTCTACTTGGCTTTGTGTGGGAAGGAAAAATAAATTTCACCTAAGAAATTGAAATGTTGTTCTTGCGCCTTGTAAAAGGTTGAAGTTGGAGTGTATACTCCCCAAAGTCTAGGAATTCCTAAGCCAAGGTTGAAACATCAGTATTGGTCCCAGAGTGATGACACTGCTATGGTAGCCAGCCAGAGCAAATGCAGAACCACGCTGGAAGAAGTGTGCCACAACTTGGGCTTCAGGGAATTCTTACAAAAAAAAGTCCCATAGGGATGAGTTCTCAGCAAAAAATGACAAAACACAAGAGGAGACATTCCACAGTGAGTGGGAGTCAGTAGACACACAGATAGGTGACCTAGAACCCCTGTACCCTGAACTTGAAATGATTGCATGACAGCCCAAAAGGGAGTAGAAAAAGAAGAAAAGCCCTGTATTTATTTTATGAGACCAAAATAACGTAAATACCACAATCAGATGAAGACAGTATAAGAAAGGAAAATTATAGGCCAGTCTTATTTGCATAGACACAAAAGTCCCAATTAAAATGTTAGCAAACTAAATCCAGCAGTTGTATGTTTATGAATATGTAGGAACTTAGATCCAACAAGGGCTTATTTTAGGATGCCAGGATCATTTAACATTAGGAAATCTGTTGATGTAGATTAAAGAAGAAAAACGTTTTCTCAATAGATGTGGAGAAGTCTGAGGCTAATTCCCCCATTAGAATATGCATCCCTCATGCATGAATAAATAAGAGTGATCACAGGCTGTCATTGATTAAGACTACTAGACATTTTAAAGGAAGTGGAAGAAAGACAGTCTCAGGAATAGGTCGAACTGAAGAGACAATATACCTGCAGCAAACAGCTACAGGACTGTTTAAAGCCAAGCAAGTGCAGAATTGAGGTAAGGTTGTGTCTGAGTGTGGGATGGGAATACATGGGGCTGTTTCCAGGTAATACAGATATTGCCCTTTTGTTTCAGTTTTTCTTCTTTCGGGGACGTGGCCTGCATGGCTATCTGCTCCTGCCAGTGTCCAGCAGCCATGGCCTTCTGCTTCCTGGAGACCCTGTGGTGGGAATTCACAGCTTCCTATGACACTACCTGCATTGGCCTAGCCTCCAGGCCATACGCTTTTCTTGAGTTTGGTTTGTAACCCTCTTTCATATTTATTGTTCTCTTCCATGGTGTTATATGTGTAGAATTTACAGTTTAGGTTTGGCTTTGACCATCAAGGAAAACCACTGGAGATGCAAAAACATGTCATTGAAGAACAGACTTGTACCATGAGATTTCATAGCAATTGAAGTGTCCCGGAAAGCGTCAAGGTTTAACACTCTGGCTTTTCATCTCCACAGAGCCTGGGGGCAGGGTGGAGGAAGGGTGAAACGTGTAGGTTATAACCCACAGCTCTCTGAAGCTGGGGTCAGCAAACGATGGCCCATAGGCCAGCCACCTGTTTTATAAATAAAGCAGAACGTGGCTATGCTTATTCTTTTACATGTTGTCTGTGGCTGCTTTTGCCCCACGACAGCGGAGTTGAGTTGTGACAGAGACCATGTAGCCACCAACCTAAAATATTTACTAACTGGCATTGTAAGAAACTTTTGTTGACCCCTGCCGCAGAGCATTACTGCTGAAAGGGTGTTTACCATCAGGAGGTAAGCACAGAAAGTGAGAACTGGTGTTTAGAAATTCTTACAGTAATTTGACATTCCTGTGATTATTTTTTATTGCTTTTTTAAAATCAAAATATCAGTCTGCGGTGGTTTGGAAGTAAGAAAAAAACAGTTCCTTGACCCAGAAGTTTGCTCTGGAAAATGATACTTCTTTTCTAGGCTCTGCCAGAAAGGCCTTGTTGAGGCTTAGAGACTTTGGAACACAGCATAATAATCAGTGTGTGCCCTATTTTGGTCAGGTGTGGGTCATTTTGAGCTCTTGGGAGAAGAGGAATGGAGATGGGAGTTGGGGGACAGTCTGTGCTCTCCGTGTAAACAGCTGCTGACTCTGTGATGTTCTTAAACAAAGGTTTGGCAGCATTTGTTATAAATGGTCAGGGGGCAGAACCAGCACCTGGAAGTGTTGCCACTTAGGCTTTCTGGCTACTCCTGCCATAGCCCTCACATTCCTTCATGTGTTCTACTGGCTAGCCCATCGGGAATGGGGCTAGCACCCTCTTTTGGTGTCACCCTGGTAGGCAGGCTCCAGCCTGGTAGAGTTCTGCCCCTGAGTCTCCCTGTGAGGTCTTAGTCAAGCTTGTGCTCTGGGCCACACTTCTTTCTCTGAGGAGGGCTGCTAGTCTAAAACAGACCACAGCTGCATCATCCCTGGGCTGTGAGTTGATTTGGAGCTCGGTAGACCTGTGTTCTTCTCTCCCCTTATCTCTGCATGTGCCTTCCTTCTAAAGCCATTTGCTTGATCTGATGGGAGCCCCTTTTCCAGCATCATGTTTGCTCATTGTTGAGCGGGAGTAGAATGAGTCAAAGTACACTGAGAGTAGAATTATACATGATTTTGCTTTGCCAGTATGTATGAAACTTCACTTCAAGAACTGTTCAGATGTGATAATGGATTTATACTAACATAAATTTAAGAATTAAGATGAATACTTTTCAAATATATAATCCTAGTTTCCACAACATATTCATTTGTATTTTTTTTCAAACAAGCCCTTTTTTTTGAGTTAATCAGGTCAGGAATAACTGTCTCCATTTTTCAAGCTTAGAAATATTCTGTAAATTGCCTAGGGTTGTACCGTACTATCAGAAGTGGTAAGGGGCTAAGACGCGTGCCCCTTTCCCCCGACTCTCTCATCACTGAGGTTCTGT
Source organism: Pan paniscus (assembly GCF_029289425.2). Taxonomy (NCBI): domain Eukaryota; kingdom Metazoa; phylum Chordata; class Mammalia; order Primates; family Hominidae; genus Pan; species Pan paniscus. The sequence goes on along the minus strand of NC_085926.1, from coordinate 42,523,877 downwards.
GATGCATTATTGCCTTTTTAGTCAATCACATTTTAATTATCCTGCTCTGAAGTGATTGATCAGACAGTGTTCATATTAGCAATCATTTGGCCTTTGTGTTTAACTTGACGCTTTTCAGAATCTGGCTGATTTATTAGCTCTTAGAAATGTGAACTTCAGCTGGGTGCAATGGTTCACGCCTATTATCCCAGCACTCTGGGAGGCTGAGGCAGGAGAATCCCTTGAGCTCAGGAGTTTGAGACCAGCCTGGGCAATACAGTGAGACCTTGTCTCTACAGAAAAACAATTTAAAAATGAAAAAAATTAGCCAGGTGTGGTGGCACACATCTGTGGTCTCAGCTACTTGGGAGGCTTAGGTGGGAGAATCACTTGAGCCTGGGAGGTCAAGGCTGCAGTGAGTTGTGATCGCACCGCTGCACTGCACTCCAGAGTGGGCGACAGTGAGACCCTATCTTCAAAAAAAGAAACGTGAACTTCATTTTGTACATATTGTCTTATAATATCCATTCTGATGAAAATGCTTAACTTGTGTTGCTCTCTTTTTGCAGACAGCATCATTCAGAAAGTGAAGTGGCATTTTAACTATGTAAGTTCCTCTCAGATGGAGTGCAGCTTGGAAAAAATTCAGGAGGAGCTCAAGTTGCAGCCTCCAGCGGTTCTCACTCTGGAGGACACAGATGTGGCAAATGGGGTGATGAATGGTCACACACCGATGCACTTGGAGCCTGGTAAGTGGCTTGTTGTTCCCTGATGTTGATGAAGTGATATTATGTATTTCAAATGGACGTTGATTTTTTTTTTCACTAGAAAGCTATTTTTTGGGGAGAGGGAGTAGTATAAAATATGCTGAGAAAAATATGGGCCCATCCTGTTTCTTGGTGGCTGTTATAAAAACTTTGACTACAGGCCAGGCGTGGAGGCTCATGCCTGTAATCTCAGCACTTTGGGAGGCCAAGTCAGGCGGATCACTTGAGTCCAGGAGTTTGAAACCAGCCTGGGCAACATGGCAAAACCCCATCTCTATCAAAAATACAAAAAATTAGCCAGAGGTGGTGGCTCGTGCCTGTAGTCTCAGCTACTGCAGAGACTGAAGTAGGGGAATCACCTGAGCCCGGGAAGTCGAGGCTGCAGCGAGCCATGATTGTGAGCCACTGCACTCTAGCCTGGGTGACAGAATGAGACCCTGTCTCAAAAAAGAAAAAAATTGACTATTATGACAGTGGATTGGTTTGAGGGGAAGCTATTGTGATGAAATTCAGGAGCTGAAGAGTGACTTGGCAGGTTATTTTTGTTTTTCTTTTCCTTCTTCTTCTTCTTTTTTTTTTTTTTCAAATAGAGACAAGGTTTCACCATGTTACAGCCCAGGCTGGTCTCGAACTCCTGGGCTCAAGCCATCATCCTCCTGCCTCGGCCTTTCAGAGTGCTGGGATTACAGGTGTGAGCTACCACGCTTAGCTGGCAGGTTATTTTCTTAATTAGGGTGAAGTCTACAAGTTTATTATTTTTAAATTTTATGTTTTTATTTAAATTTAAGTCCAAGTTGTTCTGACAGAACTACAAGTTTAAATGTTATAAAGAAGATTCATTCTCTTTTTCTGTAAGTTACTTATTGAACTGTATAGATTGGTATTATATATATTATATATAAAATATATATAATATATATAAAACAATTATTATTTATATATATATATAGAGAGAGAGGGAGAATCCTTATCATCTTATTTACTGAAATGTTGTAGATCTGAAACCCCCACTCTTCTTGTTGGAGGGAGGACAATGGGGATGAGAGCGTTGGACAGGGGGCTGGAGCCAGGGCTTCTAACGTTCTCACTGTCTGGCTGTCTCTGAGACCTGGGATCTCCCTGTATCCCTGTGGATTTCAGAGACCTCATGTGAAGGAAGAGGTCTTAATGAACGTGATGACAGTGTGCTGACATTCCATGCCTTTGTCATTAATGTCATTAGCCACTCAATGCTTATCACATAACAAAGTATGATTTTTTGCATTCCTGTTTATAGTTACATACAATTAAACTAATATTTAATTAAATTGGATATTTACATTAGAAGAATTCTACAATGGCATAAGAGCTGAATCCTTTGCTAAAAGAACTGTCTACACTATAATAGTCTTAATTACTTTGTTTTTAACTGTTTTATGCTAAACTCATTTCTTGAATTTTAAAAGTGATGTATTATATTCATGGTTTTGACTTAACTTTGTGTTTTAGTTTAATGTGTTTCAACCAATACTTGGATTGGCTCTCATTCCAGTCAATAAGTGTTTCTAGTTTATGTTGAGAATAAACTTAATTTTTGTAAAAGGAAGACTGGGTAATTGATCTCCAAGATTTTCCCTTACCATATATGAATGCAGGCATATCTTTGTAATGTATGTTTTGTTTTTTAAACACTTAGACAAGAGGAGCAAATCCAGAAAGTGTCACCTTGCCCGTCTTTCTAGGACATTTTACTGTGATTTGATTTACCCTATTGTCCTGAGGCTAGAATCTTTACAGGTAGCATATTCTGTTCTAACAGTAACTTTTAATTGCTCAGTGGAAACTCTAACACACTAACAATAGGCATAAGTTGGATTGTGGCGAGGTATTTGTGTGTGTGTGAAATATAAGGGTAAGAAAGGAGTATAGCGAGAGAATGGGAGGGACACCATTTAATTGTGTGAACCAAAATCAATTTCAGTGGTTATCTTTACAGAGAAAATGAGCATTTGTTCTAATTATAGTTCTAGAAACAGCTTGTAACCTGAATAATCAATGTTTCCCTCTTTCCAGTTATTTTAGAATTTTAAAAATTGCATTTGCTGTGAATTGCTCTAGAAGTGCACGTGACATCGCATATTGTTATTGTCAGAGAAAGAGGACAAGTTGAATGTTGAGGCATATAATAGAAATGCTTTAAACATTTGACAACCAATTACAAATAAAGCCTTGGTCCTCTCTGGTAGTATAAGAAACTGTTTTATTTACTTACTTATTTAATTTTTTTTTGAGACAGGGTCTTGCTGTGTCACCCAGGCTAAAGTACCATGGTGCAATCTTGGCTTACTGCAACCTCCACCTCCAGGGCTCAAGCTATCCTCCCGCCTTAGCTTCCTGAGTAGCTGGGACTGCAGGCACATACCACCACACCTGGCTAATTTTTGTATTTTTTTTTTAATAGAGATGGGGTTTCACCATGTTGCCCAGGCTGGTCTTGAACTCCTGAGTTCAAGTGATCCTCTCACCTTAGCCTCCCAAAGTGCTGGGATTACAGGCATGAGCTACTGTGCCTGAACTTTTTTTTTTTTTTTTTTTTTTTTTTGAGACAAGGTCGCTATGTTGCCTAGGCTTGAGTGCAGGGGCGCAATCATGGCTCACTGCAGCCTCAACCTCCCAGGCTCAGGTGATCCTCCCACCTCAGCCTCCCAGGTAGCTGGGACTACAGGTATGCGTCACCATGCCTGGATAATTTTTTGTATTTTTTTTTTTGTAGAGACAGGGTCTCACTATGTTGCCCAGGCTGGTTTTGAACTCCTGGGCTGACATGATCTGCTGGCTGCCTCAGCCTCCCAGAGTGCTGGCATTACAAGTGTGTGCCAAAAATTGTTTTAGGATTTTTCAGCCTGATCCCTATTGACATTTTTGCATCAGATAATTCTTTATTTTGGAGGCTGTCCTGTGCATTCATTGTAGGATGTTTAGAAGCATTCCTGGCCTCTATCCACTAGATGCCAGTAGCAGCCTGTCTCTAGTTGTGACAACCAGAAATGACTCCAGACATTGCCAAATATCCACTGGGGGGCAGATTGCCCCTGATTGAGAACCACTGCTTTAGATAGAAAGGAAATTAAGCACTTGAAAAACCTGTGTTTGCCTGGAAAAGAGCCTTTTTCTGGAAGAAACTTTACTCAAATACCCACATCCATTCTGTCCATCATTTCTTGGCTTTTTTCCCTCTAACTTCTGCTGCTTTTACAATTAATATGTTTGTAATTCTATGTTTAACATAGTGAACCTATCATTAGTGTAGGTCTAGTTAATGTCTTCGTTTATTTTTCTTTCATATAGAAATTACTTACACTAGACACTTGTTTTTTTCCATTGTGAAGCTCCTAATTTCCGAATGGAACCAGTGACAGCCCTGGGTATCCTCTCCCTCATTCTCAACATCATGTGTGCTGCCCTGAATCTCATTCGAGGAGTTCACCTTGCAGAACATTCTTTACAGGTAACCTTTTTTTTTTTTTTAAAAAACAGTTTAAATTGAAGGACATATGATAGAAGAAAGTGATAGGGATACATTTTATCTATAAAACTGAGGTTTTATAATTTTTCAAAACTAATATGAATTTTATTATAAATTTTATTCTTTGTAGTAAGTGAATGAATATGAAGGTTGCTCTTTTATGTCTATTGTCCTAAGAGGCAGGAGGGGCCTGCCAAGATATTGGTAAGAAATGGAGAATTTGCTACAAGGACATTAGACCACCCTGTGGCTCTTGGGACCCCAGGAGTCACTCCAGGGACTGGATTATTTACCCAGGACAAAAGTTTCATTCTCTGATTTTAAGGTTCAGGCTCTTTTTCTCCTGAGAAAAGGTTGTCCCATAATCTGATTTGTATAATGCAGATGCCACCTTCCTTGTGTCTTTGTCGAAGAATTATATGTCACTAGGAAGTTCCTTCACTGGTCTGCTCATTTCAAAGGAACTTACTATTTCAGTGCTTTTTAAAAACAGTCTTAAAATTTTGAAGTATTTTAAGAAGTATTTCAAGAAGGTATCGGCCGGGTGTGGTGACTCACTCCTGTAATCCCAGCACTTCTGGGAGGTTGAGGTGGGTGGATCACATGAGGTCAGGAGTTTGAGACCAGCCTGATCAACATGGTGAAACCCCATCTCTACTAAAAATACAAAATTAGCTGGGCGTGGTGGCACATGCCTGTAATCCCAGCTACTCAGGAGGCTGAGGTGGGAGAGTCGCTTGAAACTGGGAGGCAGGGGTTGCAGTGAGCCAAAATTGCGCCACTGCACTCTAGCCTGGGCGACAAAAGCAGAACTCTGTCTCAAAAAAAGAAAACAAAAACAAAAAAGAGGAGGTATAGAACCATTATTAGCATCAACAAATAGATATTACTTTTAAAGATAGTGCCACCATACTCACACCCATGCATATAGTGGGTAAAGTCTGAAGCATGACTGTTGTTGAACCTCAGGAGACTGATGTAGACTGACCTGTTTGGAGAATGGCAGCAGGCCTGTGTTATGAGTGGTAACTGCCTGTTACCACATCCTGTCTTTGATCAATGTGTGTTGTGGTTTCTACTCTTATTGTTTATGATTGCTCTTAGCCAGATACTTACCAACTGTCTGTTTGTTTGTATACATTAGAATTAGTACCTGGCCAGCAAGATGGTTAAGACATAGTCCCTGCCTTGGGGGCTCTCATGGCCCAGAACAGTGTGTGGTGGCAATCCTAAGGAGGCGGCAGTGCCTGGAGATGGGAGGAATTAGAGAAAGCTAGGTCTTAACAGATGCTTAGGTTTCTGAGAGGTGGAGGGATTGGCGGCCCATTCCAGGTTGCAGACTTAGCACAATCACATGGGGACAGGAGGCACATGCTGTGACCAAGCTGTTGAAAACGATTGTATGCTAACCCTGATCTGGTGCACAAACAGGAACTTGTGTCTCACCCAGCCAGGGATTTTGTACTGTCAACCATACCAGACAGAAGGCAGAGTAAAGTGCTTTATGTCACAGTGTTTCCTTTCATCTAAATATCCCTTTCCTTGTGTTCCTTGTATTTGTTTTAGGTTGCCCATGAGGAAATTGGAAACATTCTGGCTTTTCTTGTTCCTTTCGTAGCCTGCATTTTCCAGGTGGGTGAAACGATATTTTGGTCAGTGGATTAAATCCATGACCTTACTTTGTTCTTCTGTTCATCTATCAGCAAGTTTCTAGATGTGATTTTTGTTCCACCAAGGTCATGGTTCACATCATGGACAATACCAAGCCCTTAGTGGAGGACCTTAGGCCCATCCTGGCCAGTCCTCTCATTTTACAGAGGAAGAACTTTGTGCTCAGAAAGGGAAAGCCCCTTGTTCAAGGCCAAGGGGCTATTGACAGCAGCAGAACAGAAACCAGCAGTTTGGATTTGACTTCCCAGAAGGGAGGGATGAGATTACATGGGGATTGGATTAGGCCTGACTAGTGAGTGGCAAGATATTGCCTTGTGCTTATTATTAGGACAGTCCAAGCACAGAAATGTCCTTCTATAAAAGTAGCATCTGTGTACATGTAGTTTTTAAAATATAGGTCTAGGCAGGCATTGTGGCTCACACCTGTAATCCCAGTACTTTTCAAGGCCAAGGTGGGAGGATCACTTTAGGCCTGGAGTTTGAGACCAACCAGGGCAACATAGCAAGACCCCATCTCTGAACTTTTTTTTTCTTTTTTTTTTTTGAGATGGAGTCTTGCACTGTTGCCCAGGCTGGAGTGCAGTGGCACAATCTTGGCTCACTGCAAGCTCTGCCTCCCGGGTTCACGCCATTCTCCTGCCTCAGCCTCCTGAGTAGCTGGGACTGTAGGTGCCCACCACACCTGGCTAATTTTTTTTGTACTTTTAGTAGAGACGGGGTTTCACCATGTTAGCCAGGATGGTCTCGATCTCCTGACCTTGTGATCCACCCGCCTCGGCCGCCCAAAGTGCTGGGATTACAGGCATGAGCCACCATGCCTGACCTCCGCAAAAAATTTTTAAAAATATATATACATATATAAGACTAGGTCAAAGAACTGCTGTTTTTTTTTGTTGTTGTTGTTGTTGTTTTAAATAGTAATACCTTCTGACTCAAACCTGTTCTTTAGGAACTGAAGCAAACATTAGAACATTAACTAGAGGGTTTTGATTAGTTATTTTCATATAAGCTGTGTACTAAGGGGTGGCATAAAGAGGTGATTTTGAGTCCCTCATAGGCAGAGTTAATTCTAGTGAAAGCGTGGCTCTAATTCTCCTTCCTTGTCCTCCATATGGAGTAGGATTTTAGCACTGTCTCTGAATACATATTTTTTCTCCCTTTTTTTAAAATTAAAATTTCTGTTCTTAGGACACTTTCCTTCTCTTCCACATACATCCTAGAATGGTTTATTCTTAAGAATTACCCAGGCCAGGTGTGGTGACTCATGCCTGTAATCCTAGCACTTTGGGAGGCCAAGATGTGTGGATCACTTGAGGCCAGGAGTTCAAGACCAGCCTAGGGAACCCCATCTCTATTATAATAAAAATACAAAAATCAGCTGATTGTGGTGGTGCATACCTGTAGTCCCAGCTACTTGGGAGGCTTAGGCATGAGAATTGCTTGAACCCTGGAGGTGGAGGTTGCGGTGAGCTGAGATCATGCCACTGTGTTCCAGCCTGGGCAACAGAGAAAGACATTGCCTAAAAAAAATGAAAAAGCATTACCTGATTATGCAAAAAGAAATTTTCAACCCATGAAAATGCACTCATTTTTTAGAAAACAAGTCTCCAAGACCTTGGACATAGCCAGTGGCAGTTTCCTAGAGCTATGTTTTAGGACTGCAGGGATTGTACAGTTCCACCTCATTCCTTCAACTGTGTTCCTGGTTGGATAGCTCACTCCCTCCCTCTGTAGATTGAACCTTTGTCAGATTGATCCATGTTCAGCGATGTCCTTTTTTTAAAAAAAAAAAAAACAAAGCATTGAACCAAAATGCCGTTTCCACCTTTTGCAGAACAAGAATGGCCCCTTTTATGTGTGATAGTCATACACAAAATACCAGTCACTCTCCCTGCTGTGAGACCTTTCCCTGACTCAGAGATGCTTTGGAAGACATGATAAGGAGGGTGCCCAAGGGAAGGGTGGTGCTCAATGTAGTCGTGGCTCAGGAGAAACCAAAATAGTAAAAGCATGGCTTTCTCTCACCAGCTTGCTTGCCTGTCCTGGCTCCCTGAAGAAAAACTTCACTGGGGGGCCAATCAGTCACGTTAGGGTCCCCTGTCTGCAGCCTGGCTGTCTGCAGCTTACGTGCAGCTCTTCTTTCTCTACTGCCAACAGCCTGGTCATTTCTGTCTATTTCTTTAACTTCTTTCAGATGTGCCATGCACTGATTCTTCCTGTGACATCTATTTCACTTTCCTTTAATCTTCCAAATCCTCACTTTCATCCAATAATTAGCAGCAGCCTAACCAGTGGGTCCACGCTTTACTGTAATGAATTCAGTTTAATCAGCTAATGTGAGGGAAATGACACTCTTCATGGAAGCTGTGGGAGGTGAATTTTGCATATGATCTAGTGGCCATTTTATCTCTGATTGGAATTCCTCTTCTGGTCTCATTTCAGTGTTATTTGTACCTGTTCTACAGTCCAGCCAGGACTATGAAGGTGGTGCTTATGCTGCTCTTTATTTGCCTGGGCAACATGTACCTGCACGGGCTGAGGAACCTCTGGCAAATCCTTTTCCACATAGGAGTGGCTTTTCTGTCTTCATATCAGATACTAACAAGGCAGCTTCAGGAGAAGCAGTCTGACTGTGGAGTATGAGGATGACACTGTGATGAATGGATTCTTTGATTTTCTTTTGAGGATCAATCTATGTTTCTCTTTCTGCTTCTCTACTTTACACTCCAGTTTCCATCCTTTTCAGCCAACTGGACTGAAAAACCAGGAATTGGGGATGTTAAACAGTTGCAGTGGAAGTCATGAGGTTGCTTGATACCCAGCCTTGGTTCTGTGCCAAGCATTACTGCAGGATCTCCAGCCAGTTCAGCACGTTTACTTAGGACAGCTGGATCTGGGGGCTCATCCAGAAAGAGCTTTATTGGAAGAGAGAAAGGAAATATTTTGGTCTTTTAAGTTGAATGATACAGTAAACCACTTGATTCAATAACACTGGTTTTAGTAATTGAGAGTTGTCTCCAAGGAACCACTTTAAAATCCAAATCAGCTTTCAGTCTAAACATAACTTGATTAGTTTTTTTTTTCCAGAGGGTCAGTACAGGATGAATTAAAAACCTAAAAATATGGTTCATAAATGTAAGCTAGATAAATTTTGTTTACATTTTTTCGATATCTTAGGTTTGATATACCTTTGGAATATTTAATTATATTTTGGATATAAATTGGACTTCATTTAGGGTGAGGGCAAACTTAAGCTGAGAAAATGGTTAAGAAATCTGAGTTTATTTAATTTATATGTAACCTTTTATAGTGGTGGGACTGTTTGGGTACAGAGATGTTTTATATTTATTTGCAGGGTATATCCGAATATTTTAAAAATTAATTGAATAACCACTACTTCTAGATGATAAGTTTGTCAGCATGAGCAGAAATGAGAATTTCAGGATTACTTACAATTGACCACAACCTGGAGTAGGTGAATGAACATGGATTCAGTGGCACTTTACAGATCCGCTTGGGAGGGGCTGCTGTCATCAGCCTTTTCAGTAGAGCTGAGTGCCTGTTGTTTTAATTATGATGACTACTGTACCCTGTGTACCTGTTCCCAGAGCGCCTCCAAAATTAATTACTCCTCTGCACCTTTCCCAGTCATCTTAATTAGCTTGAGGGCCTCATTTTTTATGAACAAGAGTTAAGTAGCTGTTAACTTTTTAAAGCTTGATAGAGATATAATTAACACATACTCTGGAAAGTTACTCTCTTTCACTGTCAAAAAATTGATTGATCACAGTTTTCCAAAATATGGTTCTGGATAAGATCCCTTAGGTTTCCCGAAATTTCAGCCTGGCTTGTTTTGTACCACGCAGGAGGTCATTTTGGGAGTTTGCTCTTTGGATTGTTCTTGGTAGAAGTCTGGAATCTGAATAGTTCAACCACAGTTGCATGGAACACTTTGAGTGTTCAACTGCATTATGTGGTCTTGATACATTTTTAAAAATCCTATTTTGATAGTTTTTAAAAGTGGAAAACCATTACAAGAGTTGAGTGGATAGGGAATGTAAGAATGTAGTTTTAGAAAAATTCAATTATATTTGGTTATCACTGGTATTGTATTGTTATTGAGCTACCTTGTTATCATTTTAAGAAAAATAAGTTTATATACTGGGAACTATGTTGGGAAAATGTTGCCATAGTAACTTTATTTTTTATAATAGAATTTTCTATTTTTGACCAAACATAAAATATCTGGATATGGGCCAGGCATGATGGCTCATGCCTGTATTCCCAGCACTTTGGAAGGCCAAAGCAGGAGAATCAGTTGAGGCCAGTAGTTTGAGACCAGCCTGGACAACATAGTAAGATTCATGTCTACAAAAAAAAAAAAATTAGCCGGATGTGATGGCACATGCCTGTAATCCCAGCACTTTGGGAGTCTGAGGCAGGAGGATCCCTTGAGTCCAGGAGTTTGAGGCTTCCATGAGCTATAATCACGCCACTGCACCCCAGCCTGCGTGACAGAGTGAAACCCTGTCTCTAAAAAGTCTGAATATGAAAATTATATGGGCAACATACTCAGACATAAACTCCAAAGTTGTCTCTACACTGATTTCACATCTGCATAATTTTCTGCATACCCAGCAGGTGAATTTTCAGTTTTTCTGGGAGACAATTTTGAAGAGATGGTGAAATAGAATGGGAAGTTAAGGAGGGGAGGTAAAATGTTTTAAATGAGAAGAACAAAAAAGCTTTAAAAGTCAATAACACTTCGGGAAGCTGAGGTGGCCAGATCACGAGGTCAAGAGATCGAGACCATCCTGGCTAACATGGTGAAACCCCATCTCTACTAAAAATACAAAAATTAGCTGGGCACGGTGGCTTGTGCCTGTAGCCCCAGCTACTCAGGAGGCTGAGGCAGGAGAATCTCTTGAACCCGGGAGGTGGAGGTTGCAGTGAGCCGAGATCGAGCCACTGCACTCCAGCCTGGTGACAAAGCAAGACTCCGTCTCAAAAAAAAAAAAAAAAAAAAAGTCGGTAAGAACGGCTTAAAAATGGACTGTTTTCTTTTCCTGTGTGGCATTGGGTTGCCATGTAGACCTGTACCCCACGTGCTTTGGGCATCTGAGCCTATGATCCATATTCAGCAGGCAGTAAAGAAACGGTCCTTGAAGATGAGTCGTTCCTGGTAATGCTTCCTGACCACCGAGGCACTACCAGAGATGTTATCCACACCAGGTCGAATGTGTGGATATCAGTTAACATCTACATGGGGTGAGATTGACTTTTGCAAACAAAAGGGAAAAGATGCACTAGAAAAACAGTACAAGTAATGACCACAAAAACATTGTTTGACTGAAATCCAGCTAGCTAAAAGAATCCTCAGCTCACTGAAGGAAGAGACTGAAAATAGGAAAGAAGTTCTGGTGATTTCATCTGAGAGAAATCCCCAGGCTTAGGTTTGACTTGGTTCAGGGTTGGAGGTTTATAGCCTCTTGTGTGATCCTTGATACCAGCCAACTGGTTCCAAATCCCAGGAGTTATCCTCACTCCACCATGGACTCACTGTTGTTGTAGCACTTTTGTTTTCCCAGTAGTTAAATGCTACCTGTGCAGCTGACATCACTGGACTAGATCTGGGAATAGATGAAATAATGTTGAAAACAAAACTTTAGAGGTGCCTTCTGGTATCAGATGCTGCAAGGCCTTGAGCATCAGAGTGTGTTAAGTCCCATCTACTGTATCAAGGCCAGAGTGTGGCTCCGTGCTCTTAGGAAGGGTTTCCCAACCACGGGGCCAGAGCCCAAAAGGTTTCCCCTTCCCTAATATGCTAATGAACGAAACATGTAAATCTGTTTTCCCCTGTTAGGCTAGTCTTACTGTGATGAGGACTGTACCTGGCTTTCCTTTTCCTGGGTGGATACAGCTGGGGCATATTCGGGTGGCATTCCCTCTCAGTACCAGAGGCCCCACTGCCTGCAGCTGGAGGCATGTGACCATAAGCTCCTGCTTTTGCTTTTTGGGCTTGCATCCCTCTTTTCTGTGAACTCTGGAGAATGCTGGAATTAAAACATTTAAGCATTTTGATTAAATGAGCTTGTTCTAGGTGCTCTTGTTCTCCAACTCTCCTGCCTCTTTCTACCTCTGCCCTATACACTCCAGCTCTGGAGACAGAGGCTGAAACTGGAGTGTCTGGAGGGATGAGAAAACCATCTTTAATTGTAACAAATGGGGTGGGTAGACGAGCTTCAGAGTGGGAGCAGATTGCATTGAGGTTCAACTCTCCCACCCATGCCTGGGAGTCAAGTCTTGGAGAGGAGTAACACTCTTGGTGGTCAGCACAGCTCAGAGTCAAAGACAACAGCCAGCAGGCCAGCAGCAAGGCTGGCTGTGTGAGGCACAGGAAGCAGGGCATAGGTAGGGAGCAGAGCTGGGGGTTCTCTCTCTGCTGGAAGATAGCAGCTGCCCCTTGGCATATGGGGGTTGCACACTGCACCTTGTAGCCAGGGCTGCTATTTGCTGTTCTGTGAAGGAGTTGGCCACTCATTGTAACATGCAGGACAGTGGCCTTCTGAGAACCTGCTGCTTGCTTGCACAGTGCAGCACAAGTGAGGACAGGCAGGGGTGGGAGCATTTATGGTGATCAGATGTGCCTGGCAAGCCCCTGTTCAGACATTGCTCACATTCCAAATGTTTTCGTGTAGAATATTGCACAGGTCTGGGGACGCTCTACCTGTGCCCTGTGAGTGTTAATAATGGTGGAGAAAGAGTGTAGCTGTGCCCTTAAGAGATAAGGTGAGGGAAAGAGTGCACCAGTCAGCTGACCGTCAGCTGGCTAGGCTCTTCACTGAGTCCTATGTCGCAGTGCACAAATCACTGCCCATCAGGCCTCAGTTTCCTCATCTGGTAAATGGTGATAACATCAATCTGCCCCCCCCCCCCACCAGGGTGCTGTTATGAGGGTCAAAAGTGGTAGTGGAGGATAATACTGGGTGAATCCATTGTGTGTGGGAGGAGAAAGGCTTTACATTCACCTGGTACATGAAGGTTTTTCTGCTTCAGGCAGCACAGCACAGCCATTTCTTCTGGCCTTTACAAAAAGGCATTTTGTTATACTACAGTGTAAACCTCATTTTTTTCACTCCAAAAGGTAGCAGCCCCTCTTCTTCCCACCCTGGACCTGCCTTTCACTCCCTGGGCACAGAGCGCATGGTACCATTGATGTTTGGTTTATTCCAGGATCCAAGGAGCTGGTTCTGCTGGTTGGACCAAACCTCGTGAGCCAGCCACCCCTGACCCAAATGAGGAGAGCTCTGATTCTCCCATCCGGGAGCAGTGATGTCAAACTTCTGCTGCTGGGGAAATCTCATCAGCAGGGAACCTGTGGAAAAGGGCTTGTCAGTGAAATCTGGGAATGGCTGGATTCGGAAACATCTGCCCATGTGTATTGATGGCAGAGCTGTTGCCCACAAACGCCTTTTATTTAGGGTAAAATTAACAAATCCATTCTATTCCTCTGACCCATGCTTAGTACATATGACCTTTAACCCTTACATTTATATGATTCTGGGGTTGCTTCAGAAGTGTTATTTCATGAATCATTCATATGATTTGATCCCCCAGGATTCTATTTTGTTTAATGGGCTTTTCTACTAAAAGCATAAAATACTGAGGCTGATTTAGTCAGGGCAAAACCATTTACTTTACATATTCATTTTAAATACTTGCTGTTCATGTTACACAAGCTTCTTACGGTTTTCTTGTAACAATAAATATTTTGAGTAAATAATGGGTACATTTTAACAAACTCATAGTACAACCTAAACTTGTATAAAAGTGTGTAAAAATGTATAGCCATTTATATCCTATGTATAAATAAATTAAATGAGGTGGCTTCAGAAATGGCAGAATAAATCTAAAGTGTTTATTAACATGTGTCTTTGCACTTATGTGAAAAATTCTGAGTTATGGATCCTTTGCTAGACAGTGTGATGTGGGCCTGACATAATGGGAGGGGGTTGTTGAAAGAAGTGAAAGTCAGGTCATCTTGTCCAGTGAGGCCTAGACAGGCGCAAGGGCTCAAATAGTCTTTAGTACTAACCCCCAACGAAAATAGCAGTCACAACAATGCCCTGGGGGCTGGGAGGCCTCCCCACTTTGCAGGCTCTGCCCCTGCCCTGCTATGTGCAGCAGGCACTTTCCGTGCTCTGCGTTTTGGGCTCTTGTCTACTGTGAAGGTGAAGTTTCATCTCCCAGGACCAGCCTGACCACAGAATGGCCACCAGGGGGCGCAGCTGCTGGCCACCTCCTCAGGTTTCCAGCCAAGGGAAGGTGGCCTTTAGCAAAGGCTGTTCCTATAGCAGCTAATAAAATTCCCAGAAAGAAAGCAAATGCACTATCCTCTCCTGACCATCCTCTAAACACATTGGGGAATTCACTCTCCAAGAGTCTCTGCACCATCTGTCCTGAATCAGAATCTTTTGGAGGAAGGCAGTGACTTCCAAAATAAACATCTGAGTTATTGGGTGCTGGGATTTGGTAGTTGATAGTTTTCAGACACCATCTGCTTCAACCACTTTTTTGCTCAGGTTGAGAAGCTGAGGCTTGTTCTAGGGAGCCAGTGACAGTAAAGTTTGGAGCTCTGTTTCCCCTGAGGAGGAAACAAGTGGCTGTCCCCCACTTGGCAATACCCACAAAGAATAAAAGATGTTCCTTCTATGCCAGGAGGGCTGGATGAGAAGTTCTGGCTGGTGAGTTGCCTTCTTTTTTCTTGGGGCCTACCCCTTGGAGGGGGCCAGGTAGCAGAAGTGCTACCTGACAGCTGCCAAGCATCTTTGGGCAGTGCTAGTGGAGGAGAGGCTCTAAGGAGCCCACCTGGCTCTGCTGAGTCAGCACCAAGACATTGCTGGGATCAAATGTGGTCGGCAAATTCTATGGAATACATTGAAAAACTTGAAGATTATCTTTGTGGCTTGTGGTGGAAAAGGACTTCTTAAGTCAAATGTGGACGGCAAAATCTGTGGAATATGTTGCAGAACTTGAAGATTATCTTTGTGGCTTGTGGCGGAAAAGGACTGCCTTAAGGCAAAATGATTGATGAATTTGACTATATACAAATAAGGATTTCATGGGCAAAGTTAAAAGAATGGGAGGAGATATTTATGATGCCAGAAACCACTAAGGGATTAATAACAGAAGAAATTCCTGTAAATCAGCAAGAAAGAGCAACCCCACTAGAAAATGTGCAGACAATTAACAGAAGAGAAAACCTAAAAAGCTAATAAGCATATGAAGAGATTTCAAATCATTAATACACATTCAAACAACAATAAGACATCACCTCACACCTATGAGTTTGGCAAATCTTGCAAAGCTGGATGGCACTAAGTGCAAGAGGGAGTGTGGAGATGCAGGACTTCGTGCGAGGTGGCAGTGAGTAGAGAGGCACGGCCAATCTGCAGAGCCATGCCACTGTTAAGAGCTGAATTTTGTTCCCCCAAAATTCACATGTTGAAGTCCCAACCCATGAGAAAATAAATGTCTGCTTAAACCACCCAGACTGTGCTACTTTGTTAAGGGCAGCCTAAACAAACTAATACAGCCTACTTACCCAAGTTAAGAGTGCACACCTTGTGAAGCGGAAATTTGACTTCTGGTTATTTGTCCCAGGAAAATTCTTATACAGATCCTCAAGGGGACATGTTCATTGAAGACTTACTGGTGTTGGTGGAAAGCAATCTGTGTATCCATCATGGAAAGAAAGTGTGCAGGCTCACCACAGAGCATCACGATGCAGGCAGATGTACCAGATTTAGATGTAACATCACAAGGATGAATCCTCAAAACTTAGAGCTGAGTCAAAAACAACCGTTATATGATAAGAAATATATGCATACAAGACCATAAAATATTTTGTGAGGATATATGCAAAAAGATACATGTTAAATACACTTGAATGGCTGCTTACAAGGGACCAGGAGCTTGGGAGTTAGGTATAGGGATAATAAGGAATTGTTTTAAAAAGAGGGTTGCTTGTGTCAGCAGTCAGTTCTGAGAGCTCTGGGAGAATGGGGTGGGCCTGCATTTCCCCTGGGAGATCTTGTCCTGGCCTTGCCCAGCCCTGCAGTTGACATGACAAGGTTAAGAAGGCTGGCCTTTGGGGGCCCTAAAGCCCCATATGCTGCCAGAGTGTTTAAGCCTGCACAGGGCTGCAGTGGTGGGGGAAGGGGCGGGGAAACAAGCCTGGGGTTATATTGGTCAGGGAAGGCTCTGGAAGCCATGGGGGGCTTGGGTGGGGAAGAGCAGAGAGGAGAGATTCCAGAGGGGAAAGTGGGCAGGGGGAGCTGGTTCTGACCCCCAAGCCACTAGGGACTCTCCTTCTCATATTCGAGCCGTCTGACCAGCAGTTTCCTGGCCAAGACTTTCCCATATGAGGCACTCAGCTAAAGGGCTCTCATGAGGACAAGGAACACAGCTGCAGGGGGACAGAGGTGCCCTCAAGGCAATTTCTTCCTCCTAACCCAGAAATAGCCTGTTCTGGCCACAGAGCCCAGAGTGTGGGCCTGGGGAAGTGAAGCCAGAGGCGGGTGGGGGTGGGAGGAATAAAGGTGACCAGGACCTTTATTCCCCCAGCCCTGGGGGTTATTCCAGGCGCTTTTCCTGAGGCCCCAGGGATCAGAGCAAGGGCCGGGGCAAGGAACACAGGGCCAGCATTAGAATGAACTTTCTCACAGAGCTGTCCAGCAGGGGCTGGAGAGGCAGTGAGCTCTCCACTGTGAGGTGTGCGGGCAGAAATGAGATGTGTCTAATGGAACCTTGGAACATGCTGTCCCCATCTCACAGACATCGTCTCATACAGAATGCTGGCGTCTGAGGGGACATTTGCCTATCTCCCGGAGTGCCTCCTGTTGTGTCCATCCCACAGGGCGAGTCAGACGCCAGTTGCAGGAAACAGCCTGTGCCAGCTCTTGTTTGAAGAGTAAATATTAGTCTTTTCAAGAGCTGCTTGTTCTGTGTCACTTGGCACCGAGGACATTGAGCTGGAGGCGGGCGGGGGGGACACTCCACATCCAGATGGAGTCTGTGGGCCTGGGTCACTGCTGCAATGAGGGACCCAAGAAACAAGCCTCACCATATCCAGCCAGGCATCCTCTCCTTACTGCTTGGTCAGCCCCTGAGCCCCTGCCTAGGGGAGTTCAGACCCTGCTGAGGCCCCAGGCCACCTGGTTCTCCTTAGCTACTGTCCAGGCTGCTTCTGCAGAGGCAGGGAACTGGATGTTTTGACCTGGACTGCAAGATCTCTGAGGCCCAGCTCTGATGCATATGGTTTAAATTCCTCTGATCATCAGGGAGGGGGAATGACCTGCTCTTGCCCCACTGTCATTCCCTCTGGCCACCCCAACTAACAGAGCACCCCCCTCACTCTAACCCTCATCCTGCCTTCTTTTTCTGTAACTTTTCTCATTTACTATCTGTCTCCACCATTAGAGGGTCAGTTCCATGAGGGCAAGGGCTCTGCCATGTTCACCACTGCATCCTCAGTGTCTAGAACTGTGCACACAGTAATTATTTGCTGAATGAAAATATGATGGTAATACTTTGAAAACATTAAACAGATACCATTCTCATTACCTGGCCCCTGAGATTATATCCCTCTGAAGCCCTCCACCATTATGACCTGGGGAAAGGTGGAGGAGGGGTATGTCATCTCTGCAAGGAGAAAGTGACGATGGAAGGAAGGGAGGAAAGCCCACCTGGTCTCATTACCTAGGAAATATTGAAGGGACACATTGAAACCTGAAAACAGAGGGTGTGTGTGTCCCACTCTGTGTTAGGAAGTCAGTCCTCCAAGCAACCTGTGCCCCTTAAGTGGCCCTTCTAGATAAAATGGTGGATCTATAAATTTAACGCCAAGTAGATCTGAGTGAACACCACCAAGCTACCCTCAGCTCCCAGAGGCCTGGAAGGGACTCAGAAGTTCCTGCATGCTCCCTGGGGCATGAGAAAGGTGGCGGAGTTGGAACTGGTGGATCTGTCATGGTGTTGCCATGGTGAATGGTGAAGTGAGTGCCACAGAGGCCATGGCGGGGGGAAGCTCACACCCAAGGCTGGGTGATGGCATGGCTGAGCCTGGAGCGGTGTGAGGGGCCAGAGTGAGCCTCAGTGGGGCCAAGTCAGCTGGGTAGACCCTGGGGCTGCAGCCAAGAGAGCAGCTATGAGTACCCCAGCCAAAGACCTTGGCAGCAGGGCCAGTGAGTGTCTATGCAGACCTTAGTGCACAAGGACCTTTGTGTGGGGCTCCTCTTCTCTGCCCCAGGAGGCCACCTGTGTTGGGTCCTCTGCCTCATTCCCTATTGGCCAACCTTAGCCAGCTTCCTGGTGGGGGATCCCGACAGCTCCTCACCCTATCTCTACCACATAGCTGGCCCTTTCTGCCCTGGAGTTCCTCTGACTATGTGATGGGATGCCTGCAGGAACCTGCTTCTTGTTCATGCCTGTCAAGCCTGGAAGAGTGAGGGGGCTAACGTGGGCAAACCTTGAGCAACAGAGGCTGGGAGCCAGTGGTTAATGCTTTCCTTCTCTGTCCCTCAGGAGGACAATTTTGGGCGTGTTCTGCCAGCCCTGCGGAGGGTCCCAGTGAATTGAGTCCTGTTGCCCCAGTAGTGGCCAGTGCAATAACTCACCTTTATCGTGAGACAGGGTCTTGGTCTGTCACCAGACTGGAGTGCGGTGGCATAATCATGGCTCCCTACAGCCTCAGCTTCCTGGGCTCAAGTGTTCCTCTCACTTCAGCCTCCCAAGTAGCTAGGACTACAGGCGTGCACCACCACACCCGGCTAATTTTTTATTTTTTAATATTTTTGCAGAGATGGGGTCTCACCATGTTGCCCGGGCTGATGACTCACCTTTATATTGGCTTTCCTCACTTCCCCGTTTCACTCTTCTGTTTCCTGGTCACAGGCCCTTGTCTCAGGCTCTGTTTTCTGGGACTTGGGCTACAATGCCACCTGAGCCGCTGTGCTAGAAATTATCTATTGGCATTCAGCCTCTTCTCTAGCCCCTTCCATGTTCCCCTGCTTCGTTGGGGTTGGAAGGCTCAAGGCTTCCTTTCCGGAATTCTCTCACTGCTAGGAATTTGATGCAACTTAGGCTCTGCCAGAGGGAAGCACCACCAAGACAGTTGGGAAGCAGAGAAAAGTAAAGGCTGTGTTTCCTGCAGCGTGGTGGCTGATGGGTGGGATATGGCAGACCTGAGTTTTCTGCAGCAGCAGGACACTATGTTCCTTCTGCTTTCTTGTCACTAGCTTTAATGGATGTGCAACCGAGATATTGGCAGTAATGTTCGGCAAGGTGGCAGCTGCAATGGTGTGACCATGGATAGAGGTGCACCCAAACTTCCAGCCCTCCAAGCCTTCCTATATTTAATTCCCTACACTCAATCTCTTTCTGTACAAAACACCCGGAATGTTTTCTGTCTCTTACACTGAAGCATGACTGATTTGGATCTCTCCCCTCCCCCATATACTGCACCACCAGGCTCAGGTGGAGGAATATGAAAGATCACACATTTATCCCAAGAAATGTCCAAAAAGAGACTGAGAGTCAGACTCTGTTGGTTACCTACTCAGCAGCCATCCACATTTCTTTCTCAGTAGATCAACTTCCCTTATAGAACCCTCACCAATCTTTGCAGCTGTGGTTTGGGTATGTGACCTAATCCTGGCCTGAAGAGAGTGTGCGAAAGGTGGGTCCTGGGATAGATGACTGTCCCTGATAAAAGGAGACATATAGAGGAAATTCTCCTCCCTGCCAGTGGATGGGGTTCTGTGGGAACATGATGCTTGGGCAGCAACAGTCATTGTGCAGTCATGAGGGGGTAAGTCTGAGGATGAAAGTCCACATACTGAGATGGCAGAGTGGACAGACAGAAAATACCTACATCTGCGGTGACATTGCTGAGCCACTGAATTTGCCCTGGAGCTGCCTCCTTCTAGTAGACATCACCCTGACAGGATCCTTTCCTTCTGAGACACATAAAGACCAGTCTGGAGCTCTCCAGAGTTTCTTCCATGCTAATATCCTGGGACACGGGGATGCTGGGAACCCGGGAGCTGGGCTGGGATTAGAGTGAGGCAAGCAAGATACTTGCTTCAGGTGCAAAATTGAAAGGGGTGGCAAAAAAACCTCAGTGATCAAGATAATATTTTAATCTAATATTTTTTAAATATCAAAATTAATGCAAAACATATATAATCAGCAAAATATCAAGATTTTAAACAAAGAATCAGTGTCACTGATTAGGCCTGCTCTTCATGTGTTTCCACAGAGGGCATCCCTAATGGTCTCACCTATGATGATCTGTGTAATGGAAGAGGCAGGGCTCTGAAGTTTGGAGAACTGGGTTCAAGGCCAGGCTCTATCAGTGACTTTCCTGGTGATCTCAAGCATGTCCTTTCCCTTCTCTGGCCTTTGGTTACCCCATCTGTCCTGTGTAGAGGCTGGGGCATTGCCAGGGTGGCCTTCTGACCTGTCTTCCTTATCCCTATAGCCTACTGGGGTTACTGTCCCTCTTCCTAGGAGACTGTGTCTCCAGGGTCATTGGCTCCTGCCTATTAATATCTTGGCCATCCCTGGCCTGATTGGAGTGTTTAATGACTGCCAGCTGTGGCTCCGGCCCCCTCCCCTGGGAGAGATAAGAGCAGTTCCTGTTCCCACATTGGGAGAGGCTGGGTCATTGTTCATTAAAATAGGCCCTGGGTGAGTGGTGAGAATGGAGGGGCTGATTCTGACTCTTCACCCCACCCCTGCCAGCACAGCAGATGGGGTTGCCTGGGGATATACGCTCCCCACACACCCCTCCCCAAGGGGGCTGCCCTCTGTCCCCACCTGCCACCTGAGCTCTGTCACTTTGGGTCCTGATTCCAATTGCCTTAGAGCTTCTCCTCAGATGTCCTGCAGACATTACATTCAGCATGTCCTAAACCAGGTCATCATTTCCCCAGCCCTCCTCCTCCCCACCTGGATGGGGGACTGGCAGCTTTTCCCAGCCTGCCCCTTGGGCCCTTCTCAGTAGCCAGAGTGGCCCGCCCCAAACCCACCATCATCCCCTCGGCCTCACTTAGGAAGCCTCCACTGTGCTCCTGCTGCAAAGGACCCCTGATGCCCGCCCTCTAGGATTCAGGTATCCCTGGCACCCATCATGTTCTCTTGGGACCCAGAGACCCCTACCTAGCCCTCAGAGACCACCTCGATGTTCCCTGAGACACCGTCCCCTATCCATACTGCTGGCAAACTGGCCACCCTCCTTGGGCAGCCCATGCCCTGGAGTGGCAGGAATCGCCCAGATGGTGACCTCTGCCATGGAGGGGATGGTGGCTCTCTGCACAGGGATGGTGGGGTGCTCCTTGTCCTTGTCTTCCCAGGAGGTACCCACATGAGTCAACTGGGCTTTGCCCTCAGGGACTGGGCTTAGGGCTCAGTCAGTGGCTAGGGTCCAGCCTGTGGCCAGTCAGAGGCTGGGCTCTATCGGCGGTTACAGCTGGGTCTGAGGCAGGGTTTGTGTGCAGCAGAGGTCAGTGGCCTGGGTCTAAGGGCCAGGCCCCGGGTCGCCTTAATTTCAGACTAAAGCCTGATAACCAGTCCTGCGGCCTCACTGCCTCGCCGCCTCCTCCCTTTTGTATCTCACTCTGCATGGCGCTCAGGAGAGAGGCCCGCCCTCTGGATCACTTGGCCTCCTAGGAATGGGCCTCCACCCAGGTGTTTGGGCACTAAGGTCAATCTTAGTGAAGTCCTTGAAGCATCCACCAGGGGGCGATAGAGATGAGTTGGCCTGGCCGGACAGGTACCTGGCAAGGGACCTGGGAGTGGGCGGGGCAGGGGGAGAAGGAGGGGACCAGGAAAAGTCCTGCTTGTGGCCAACCCCATTATTCCACGGCTGTTTCCGGCCTGGGAGACTGTTTCAACTTCTCGCCATCCTTAAGTGCCCATCACTAAGCTTTGCCCTTCCCAGTAACCTCTCTGAGCAGGGCCCCACCTATGTCCTCCCTTTTGTTGCCCACATCTTGGATCTCTGCTTCATTCACTCTCCACCCTCTTGGCTGACAACTGGTCCCCTACCCAGGCTGTCTGCCTTACCCCAAAGCCATGACACACGAATACGGGGGGATATCAGGGACTGTGGTGGGTGGGGCAGATACAGTGTGGTATGGGGGCCCCTCCCAGCCTTCACACAGCCCAGGCAGTCTATAGGGTCCTAACCTGGAAGGCAAGGTGCTGCCCTTTCCTCCGCATTTCTGTCCCCCTCTCCCTTCTCCTTTCTTCTACTGGCCTGAGTTAATCTCTCAAGGAGTCCTGCCAGATCTCTGACCTTGTTCTCTGCACAGCCTCCATCCTCTGTGTATGCCTTAGCCCCCAACTTCTTGGGGCTCCTCCCACCAGCTGCTGTCCTTCCCCTGAGCCCAGGGGGGCAGAGTGGGTGGCAGAAGGCTCTGGGCAGCCCCTCGTCATTAATCATCTGTGCCTTAGCCAGGGACTAAGCAAAGTCATCTAGAACACTCCCTATTGTGCAGGTGGATGGAGAGATTCATAATCAGGAGGAGACCTGCCCATGATCTCTGAGAAAGTCTGAAGCAGAATTGGGATTAAATGACAAGGGCTGGGTCTTCTGGACCTTACTGAGAAGTATGGGGTGGACAGGGTCTCTGGAAGCAGTTCAGAGTGGCACCAAGTAGGGAGTGGGAGGAGGGAAACCAGAGAGAGAGAGGGAGAGAGAGAGAGAGAGAGAGAGAGTGGCATGCCCCAATTGGATGAGGGGAACATGGACAGACTGTCTGTCCCCTGTCTCTCAACTCCTATGCCTTGGAGTGGCGGGAATGCAAGATGCTCAGGGTCAGTAGACTGGGTGCCGTGGCTTACACCTGTAATTCCAGCACTTTGAGAGGCCGAGGTGGGCGGATCACCTGAGGTCTGGAGTTCAAGACCAGCCTGGCCAACATGGCAAAACCTCATCTCTACTAAAAGTACAAAAATGAGCCAGGCGTGGTGGTGCATGCCTGTAGTCCCAGCTACTCAGCAGGCTGAGGCAGGAGAATTGCTTGAACCTGAGAGGTGGAGGTCGCAGTGAGCCAAGATCACACCACTTGCACTCCAGCCTGGGCGACAGAGCGAGACTCCATCTCAAAAAAAAAAAAAAAAGACGCTCAGGGAAGAATGAAAGAAGTTCTAGATGCCCCAGCTCAGCTCTCCACCACCAGTACCTCACTGGTGGTCACCACTGTTGGTCTGGGCAGGGGTGGGGGCTACTGACAATGTTCTCTCTAGCAGGCCTGGGGGTACCTGAGGTCAAGGTTAGGAACAGTGCCTCTTTCTCGATCCTATGGCTGACCATGCACAGGGCAGGGCATGGAGTGTGAATCTAGATGGAGAGACCGTGCCACTCCTGGATATGCTGGGCAACTGATCAAAGGGCATTTCCCTGGGGGTGCCTCTGCCCATGGCTCACAGTCACTTCTATTCTGGCCTGAACACCCCTGACTCTGGCCTCTGAGGATACTGGGTTGGAACTGTCATTGATGATGGGTCCTGGAATGGTACTGGGTCAGACAAGGCATTGAAGTAGCTGGGCAGGCAGATCTGAGCCTTTGCCAGCCCATTCTGACCACATTTTACCAGCTTGACATCCCTCTCCTGCTCCTCTAGCAAGTTTGCAGGAGGTGGGACCCAAGAAGGTCAGCATGGGCAACGGCTTTGGAGACATCTCTTGCTGACTAATGTTATTTGCCATACTGCCTCTGTGTCTAAACCTTTTTATTAGTGCCATATTGTCTCTGCTCACTCAACTTGTGTTGGTGACATTTGTTTTGTCCACTACCTACCTCCTCTTAGCTGAGCCCTGGGTAATTGCAACATGGTCATCCTAGACCCTTGTTTGCAGCAATGTCTGCGGCCTGTGAAACACTCACACTCAACCATTTCTGGGACCCTGGGCAGCTCTGCCAGCTGTTTTGTATTGATCTGAGATTAGAATGGTCTTTTCTTGGCTGGATTTAAGGAGTGGGGGGACACAATGGGGACCTGGTCTTCATCACACTCAGAGGAGAGAGGATACCACTCAAAAAGATGGGAGCTGAAGGCCCTCAGAACTGTGAGCGCCTCATATGAAAATATGGATTTCTGTCAAAAGCCAAAAGAGTGGAGGCATCTGGTTTCAGTAATGTATTAGATCACCCATCCTTTGGGTGGAGGAAGATGGCTCCAAGTTGGAAGCTGGTCCCATTTTAGGCCATATGAGAACATCAACCACCAGGGGAACCAAGCCAATCCAAGCCAACATTTATTGTTGCACAAGCCTGTTGCAGTCCTGAGGGGATCTTCTGGCAGAGGTGTCGGTAGGAAGCTGAGTGGCCACTGGGGTGAAGGGCAGACAGAGGAGGCTGTGACCAGCAGGCTCCTATCCAGATGATACATGAGATGGAGGCCTCCTCAGCCACACTCCAGGGAGGGTGGGGTGGCAAGGGGGATTCAGGGATAATGGTATTAATAATACAAGTGGTAAACAAATAACCAAGAGGATCTGGCTGGTTATGATACACAAAAGTTAGCAGTAAGAGTCTGTGCTTTCACATTCCTATCAGACAGATCTGAGTTCAAATCCTGTATGTGTAGCAGGGTGAGGTATCTGCTTTCTGTCAGAGCCCATGGGTGCACATCTCTGAGCCTAGTTACAACAGTTGGCACATAGGTGGGTGGACAAGGAGGGCAGCTCTCGATTCCTGTTGCTTCCACAGCACAGAGGGATAAGTATGGCTGGTGTGACAGATCCCACTTGACAGATGAAGCCACTGAGACTTGGAGAGCAAGTAGGCTAAGTCTGAGACCTAGCATTCGCTGGTGGCTGCCTTCTCATTTCCCAGAGGCTTCAGAGTCCCTCAGTCCTTGGGTTGCACCGTCCTCCCACCAGACTGACCCTGGGGCCACTCTACTTCGGTGGGGAACCACTAAGATACGTGTGCTCTCAAAACAAAAACTCCAGAATAGCCCACTTTGAAGACCTGATAGCTAAGCGTAAGAGAGAATGGGGTAGTGAGCTGCATCTTCAGTCAACTGCCTGAGTGGTAATGCTTAACCCAAAGGAACTTGACAGCAATGGTGAAATTTCAGGCACTATCGTGGTGTTGGTGCTGGTGACCTTCCCGGGCAGAACCTTTCTGCCCTCAGATCACACCAGTGTTGTTTGAGGATCCACCGGTTGCTTTCCTCCAATTGGGCAGAAGAGCCAGCAGGGGGCAGAGTCAGGATGAAAGTATGTAGACTTTTTGCCCTTGATTGGCGTAGGGGGCCTTTGGAGGAGGAGTCTAATGACTGAGTTCCACCTGCAATCCTCCAGGAGAGGAGCTCCCATCTCTCTTACTTGCTAGAAACGCTCCAGGCAGGCTCTAGGGCTGCGTTCTCTAGGAGTGTCCGGACCAGAGACCAGGGGGCCGGGGGGCAGCCTCCGAGCCCAGGGCCGGGGCTGGCCGCGCCCGGGCAGGCCTCTGTCCCCGGCGTCTGCCGGGGTGAGTGGGAAGGGGCGGGAGGGGCCGCCTTGGGCCCCTGGGATCCTGGTGGTCAGACCAGGGAGACTTCGGCTTGGAAGCTGGAGGAGCGGCGGGCACCGGGGCTGACGCGGGTCAGCATGGAAACCTGCGTGCTGCACGTGGCGCCGTTGCTGCCTCCCGACGGGTGCCGGTATTTGGGGTTCCAGCCCAGGACGCCCTGCAGGTGCCAGCGCCGCCACTTCCGCCTCAGCTCCGCCTGCACCTAGGAGAGGGGAAGGTGGTCAGGCCCGCTGTTGTGGAGCCTCTTCCACTGCTGATTGGGCTGCCCTGGACTTAGGGTTCTGAACTAGCCAGTCTTATTCTCTTCAGGAAATCAAAATGGAGGGACCCCTATGCTGCCTCGGGCGGTGCAAACTTGGGACTGGGTTGAGGCCAGGTTCAGAAGGAGGCCTTGGAATGGCAGGAGGTAAGAGGCAGAGAGGATCCTAGAATACAGTCCAGGGAGAGGGAGGGATGCTGCCTAGGGGTGACTGTACTCCAATTCTTCCCATCCTGGGTCTCCAGCTCACTTGAGTGGGTTTTTTGTGCAATGTAACCAGAGCTCCACAGCAACTCAACCTTCACTGGAAGCCCTCACCCCTCCCCACTCACTGCACACAGCCACTTAACTAGGTGTTTCTCAAACTCTGTTGTGCACAGGAATCCCCCTGGGGTTTAGTAAAAAGCTGTTTGTTTGTTTTTTAAAATAATTATTAAAATGCAGATTCTAAGCCAGCAGGTCTGGGGTGGTCCCAGAGATGCGCATTTTTAACAAGGGCCTAGGTGACACCAGTGCTACTAGTTTGAGGACCATACTTGGAGCAGCAAGGTTTAACCCGTCCTTGCTCTGCACATATCCCACCAATGTTTCTGGACCCTGGTCCTGGGAGTTCCATTGCCTGAGCCCCAAGGACTGGGAGGGGCTTACCTCACCATTGAGGAAGCAGTAGAGGATAGCCACCACAAAACCCTGAGAAGGAAGATGACAGGAGAGGTGAGGTAGACAGATCAGAAGCCCCCAGCCCTGCCCCACCCCTGGCTCCAGCCCCTGTGTTCCCCTGGTTAAGGAAAGAGCTAAGCACAAAGTAGGTGCTTATCTAATACTTATTACAGTAAAAAGATTGGAATCCAGTGGCAAGGGCCAAGACTCCAGGTTGAATTCCCTTAAAAGCCAGGGAAGAATGCAGCCTTAAGTCAACAGCCCATACCTGGAAAGACCCCACGACGAGCTCAAAGACCATCTTCACTTCAGGCTTAAAATTGTCCGGAAAGAAGGCGAACATGATGTAGTGTACTCCAAACAGGGGGATCAGCAGGAGTGTGGACCTGGCTAGCCTCCTGGAGACAGGGGAGGGACAGGCCATGGGTATGTGTGTCCACACATGTGGATATGATAGGGTGTGGCATGGGGGCAGCTGGAGGCACAGAAGATGGGGACAATGACCAGGAAGTGTGAGGATGGACTGTAGGTTCCTCTGAATATTATGCCCTTGTCTGCTCCTGTTCCACAGCTGCAGTGCCTCTGCCCTTCTGCCCCCAGCCCTCCTGGCCTGGAGGGAAGCATGAGAGAGAAAGAAACCCCCTCTATTCTCACCCTTCTGGAGGAGAGAGGGTAAGAGGTAAAGGAGAGGCCAGTGAGAATGATGCTAACAGGGACATGTTAGCTGAAATCCACTATTGGGAGTTCTGTTGCCTGGGCCTCCTGGTCTAGGAGAGGCTTACCTCATCATTGCAGTAGAGGATGCTCTCAGCCATCAAGAGCAGTAGAAAATCTCTTAGGCAACAAGAGATTCTGGTTCCTCCTCTCCTGGTCTCAGTTTTTCCAATTTGTATAATGCAGTAAGTGTATGCTCGACATAGTCAAATTATAGAAACAGAGGCCCACTATGAACTTGGAAGTGTTTTGGGTACTATGAAGTATAGTGCATCCACGAGAGACCATGAGAGAAGACATACTAGGAAACAAGTCTTTCTAACTGGGTGCTGACCACATATGCCCAGGGCCACTTGGGAGGGTGATGGGGACCCAAGTTCATACCTGATCACCAGGGACAACTCAAAATTAATCAGTATCGCCCTCTATCTGTGTTTTTTCTGCTGTGTCTGCTTCTCCAGAAGTTGCCACCTTCTCTGGGGTTGCATCCCCCTCCTCCTACCTCCCCACACCAGTGCATATACTCCCAGCGTGCTCTGAAGGACCAGCTCCTTCTTCACAGCTTTGTGTGCTCAGTAGGGTCAGCATTCATTTTAAATGCTCACCCGCCTCCCGTGGCCCAGAGCTCTTCCTGGTTCAGGCCTCCCAGCCACCTGACCTCATAGCTGATCCAGGCAGTGTGAACCCATTGCTCCCTGGCTAGGAGAGGTGGGGTGTGGATAGGGAGGGTCTCTGACTCTGTCTCTCCTGGCTTAGCAGTCAGTCCAAGGAAGTCTAGCCCAAGGCCTGAGGTCCCACAGCAAGCTGGGGGCAGAGGAGCTGGCCTTGCCCCTCCCACTCCTTCCTGGACCTGGTTCTCAGCCATGCCAAGATCCTGAGCAATGCCCACCCCTCTTCGGCTGCAAAACTATCCCACACACTGGAGGCTAACAGATGGAGGCTTTCTTTAAATCAAAGGCTTATGGGGAGGTGGAGAGTGGGAGCTGACAGCTCTCCTTGAGGAGCTTCATCTCCAACTGCCCCCACCCCTTTTGCCTGCTGACAACTGTTTCCTTTCTGTCTCACCACACAGACCTGGCCCTGACCATGGCCAGCTCTGTTTGCCTCAGATTCAGGCCCTTTTGAACCATTGTAAGTTGGGGGAAATAAGGTCCCATCGGCAAAGGATAGGATAAGGGTGCACAGGCCCGATGTGCTGCCCCTCAGCAGACTGTAGATGCCCCCCCGCCCCCCAGCCTTTCCTTCTCAGACAGGAAGGGAAGCTCCACCTACACACCTGGCAGGAGAGAATGCAGTCACACCAGGAATGTGAGTCTTAGTCTCATCAGGGAGAATCACAGGATTCCAGAATAGAATCCTAAATCCAGCAGTGTGTGACATTCTAGCCAGGAATCTTAGAACCACAGCACAGACTCTCCAAAGAGAAGCCAGGCCAAGAAGAATCCCAGGACTGGAAGGCCTTGTGGGACGTCCCAGGTATGTCTTGTGTCAATAGCACTGATACTCAATCTCCTACTCCCATCTATGAGCATGCAGACCCTACTTGCCTTCCCACAGCCTCCCTTTTCATATTTTTCATGTTTCTTTAGCTCTGTCTTCAAGCCTTGTTGCTCCCGCAAAAAAACCTGCCTCTTCCTCCAGTCCTCCCAAGCAGGGGGAACAGTCCTGACACCTTTCCAAGCCCTGGTCCATGGACATTGTGCCCCCTTCTCCCTGCCCATGGTGACCTGCTCCAAAACCCTCAAGGAGAAGGGAGTGTATGTCAGTTTCCTCCCTGTAAAGTAAAGATAATTTTGCAGGGGACTGTGTGGATGAAATGACATGATGCATGGAAATCCCTTAGCATGTGCCTGGCATGTAAACTGCAGGTGTCATCATTATTACTGAGGAATACTGAGTCCCGAACATGGCTGTCTCATTGGTGGACTGGGGTCTCCCCCAGGGCATTCATCTACTATGTGTTTATTGCACCCTTTTTCCATGTGAGGCACATGCCAGGGACTGGGCACATGGTATGAACAAGACACAGGTCATTGGTGTCCTCTTGAGCTCCCTGGCTTGGCAGCAGATGCATACCTGGGAAGGATGCTAGGTGAGTGTGGGCAGGAGAAGCATGCATGGGGCTCTGAGTGCAGCCTGGTGAGGCTGGGGCTGGAGCAGGGGATGGTGGTGGGCTGAGCCAGGCCATGGTGGAGGTGGGAAAGAACAATGTGGCTCTTTGGTGACTCTGGATGTTTGGGGTGGGAGGACTTCAAGGAGATGTGGGATGATTTGAGGACTGGGGATGGAGGTACCGGGGGCTGAGGCACTAGGCCCACACTCACGAGTATGGACTGCTGTCACTCTTCCTGATATCTGGGGGCCGCAGTTTCTGAAGCAGGATTCGGATGATGCAAATAAACAGGATGAAGTTTACCTAGTGGGTGGGGACCCAAGTTCGGGCAGTCAGAGTGGGAAGGCTGAGGTGTTCAGGCCCCTCGACTGCTGGCCTGTCTTCTTTCCCAGGGTCCTGCTGCCCCTCTCTCTATCTTACCTCTCCTCTGGTGTTTCCCCTTTGGGCAGGTCGTCCGGGAACTCTACCTCCTTCAAATCCCTAAGGACTGTGCTCCCAATCCGCTTACGCTCAAGGAAGAACTGGTAGGACAGGGGTGGGGATGATCCTGCATTGGGCATTAGGAAGCTACGTTTCAGTTCTGACCTAGATACTAATTTCCCATGTGACCTTGGGCTAAGTTGCCTGCCCTTTGGGCCTGTTTCCCCATCTCTAGGTGGTGGGAGGGTATCTTACCAAGATGGAGGTGAGGATGGGGCCCTTTATGATCCACCACAGTGAGGAGTTGATGGTGTCCCAGCACCTGAGCAGACCGTGGGGAGGAATGAGAGGGATTGTCCTCAGCCAGAGAGAGACTCAGCAGCACCTCCCCCAGTTGTCCCCAGCTCTGCTCCCGAGCACTTTAGCAACCCCGGGCCCAGAGTCTGTTGCTCCCCAGGTCCTCCTCCAGCCTCCCCTCTGGCCCGAGAGCTGTGGTTTTTGTCCACTCACCAAGGCCAGATGGCATTATCATCCCACCCAGGGGGTCTGCCCAAGTGATGGCAGCCGGGGGAGTGTGTGGGGCAGCAGCTCACCCATAATCCTCAAAATGGATCCTGGCAATGGTCCACACCATGGTGAATGTGCTGGGTACCCCTGTCAGGCCCAGGGAGAGTGAAAGAGCAGAGAGGGCACAGGAAGCAGGGGTAGAGGGCATGAGGGAGAGATTTTGGAGAAAAGCAGGGAGAGGGAGGGAGAGAGAAAAGAGTGGGTTGTCAGTCTACTGTGTTTGGTTGCACAGGTTGTTCACCACGGAGGGATGCTCCACTGAGGGGGTGAAGCTGTATGCCTGAAGGGCTGTGTCTACCTAGACGGACATTCTCTTTCTAATTGTGACAGAGGCCCTTTATAGATTAGCAGTGGCCCTGTGTATTTCGGGAGCTAAAGGGAAATGGAAAGATGTTCACAAAATCTGTCCCACAGGTCAGCCCTAGGTGCAGCTGCAACCTGAGGGACTTGTCCTGGGCTCAGACATTTTGAGGACTTTCTTGACCCTTGGCTGATATCCTTGCAGGCAGGACCTGCAGCTAAGCAAGACGTAGGACTGCAAGCTGGGTGGGCACCCTCCCCCTAGGGAGTTCTCCAGGCCTTGCCCCCTCTGTCCCCAGCCTGGAAGCCCTCCCTGGTACCATACCCCAGCCGATGAGTATGTACCCCCAGAAGTACTTCCGCTCAGAGAAGAAGGAGACGGCAAGCAGGGTGTACAGGTAGAGGCCCTCCACCAGCAGCCAGAAGAAGTTGGCCATGACACAATATTGGAAAAAGACCATGGCTGCCTTACAGCCCACCTGCAGGGGGAGGAGAAAAGACGGGGTTCACTGGGGCTGTCAAGGGTCCTTGACTGCCCACACCTGTGTCTGGGGGGACAAACACAGTTGCAGTGCAGCCAACTTAATCTCTTTGTTGTTTTGCATTATCCCCTTAAAAATGTACTCATTGGTTTTCCCATTTTCCCTAATTTTAGATCCTCTGATACTTTGGGATAAACTGGTGATTTTAATTATCCATCCATCAATTCATCTATTCACCTTCCCATCTATATATCTACCCATCTGCCCATTCAGTCATCCACCCACGTATCCATGTATCCATTTATTTACCCACTCACCCACTAGACATTCACTATCAACTCACCCATTTATCCATTTTTTATCCATGTGTCCATCCATCATCTATCATCTTCCCATCTATCAATCCATCCACCCACACACCTATCTCTCCATTCTTCTACCAACCCACTCAGTCATCTACCCATCCATTCATCTCTGCACCCACCCATCAATCCACTTGTGCATCCACCCACCTATCTACCTACCTGCCCCTCTGCCTATCATCTGTCCAATCTTCCTTACTTAACCCATTTATCCTGCTGCCTACTTAGCCATCCACCAACCTGCCCATCCACACTCCCACCCCACCCACTCATTCATCTAATGCCAATTTGTATTGAAGGTAGCTGGAAGGTATGAGGGAGAATTCTTGCTTGAGTTTGCAAGAGTCTGCTCAATGTGGGGGAGTGGAGGGCTGTGGACTGTGGAGTGGGGCCCAGATGGAAGTGTGGAGGGAGACTGGGACTGAGAAGAGGGTGGAAGAGGGGGAAGTAGAAATGAAGAAGAAGAGGAGAGGGGAGGGGTGGCCATTCCTCCTGGGGTTCAGAGGACTGAGTGGAAGAATGGGTTTCTTAGGCAGACGAGGACCATGAAGGAGTTAGGGAGACCCATGAGTAGAGCAATCACGGGGCTCTGGGTGGCCCACTTGGCATGACTGGAAGGTATTCTGGGCCTTCTGTCCCCTCCCAGAAAGTCCCCCATTTCAGATCAAGCCTAGATGTCTGTCAGCCAGGGCTTAAAGCCACCCTCCACCAGGAAACTGTCTGGCTTCCACTTCCCCCTGTACCCAAAACATTGGTTCCCACCCTTCCTTCCTGTACCCTTGGTTTGCGACATCCTCAGAGAGAAGGCTCCCCCTGCCCCCACCACTCCCTTTGGTTGGAAAGTCCTTCCTCAGGTCTCGCTTCAGTCCCTCCAGTTACAGGAGTTCTTGCCTCCCCATCTTCCTCCCATTTGCTTTGGGAGAATAACTCAACTCTTTTTTTTTTTTTTTTTTTTGAAATGGAGTCTTGCTCTGTCACCTAGGCTGGAGTGCAATGGCATGATCTCGGCTCATTGCAACCTCTGCCTCCTTGGTTCAAACGATTATTCTGCCTCAGCCTTCTGAGTAGCTGGGATTACAGGTGTTCACCACCACACTCGGCTAATTTTTTTTATTTTTGTATTTTTTGTAGAGACTGGGTTTCACCATGTTGGTCAGGCTGGTCTTGAACTCCTGACCTCATGATCCACCCAACTCAGCCTCCAGAAGTGCTGGGATTAGAGGCGTGAGCCATAATCCGCGTCTGCCCATAACTCAGCTCTTTACTTCCTAGTCTGTGCTTCCTCCTAGTCTTAGAAAAGCTTCGCAGTAATGAATTGGGAAGCCAGTCTCCATAATTATCCGTAACATGTGCACAGGAGGCAGCAGGTTCCTCCACAGGTCCTGTGGCTCACAATGCTCATGTCTGACTTGGCCTCACAGCTCCTGGGACAGAACCTCTGAGAAGCTCTGGGAATGGCCAAAGTGGGTCCCCTAGGTTTTCTCTCCCCCTTGTTGAAATGCCTGAGATTCCAGTATGATCATTTCACCCTTTGGGGAGAAGGTACTGCTGACCCCTGATATAATGCACTGCCTCTGGGGTCATGCATGAAGCAATGAGTTACTGACCACAAGGAATGAGTCGGGGCTGGGGCTGATCTCAAGCTCTCTGTCAAAGCTTGGGGCACTCAGAGAGGGTCCCTCAGAATCCCTTGGAGATGGCCCCCTTAGTGACTGGCAATGAATTCCTAGATGATCCCTTTACCTCTCTTCCCTAGGAAGGCCCAGAACCAGCCTGCTGTCAGGATCAGAACAAAAGAGGAGGACTGCATATGTATGGACCCACTCCAGATGGCATGGGGACGGGGGGAGTAGGAAAAGTGGCATGGTGAGCAGAGCCCTGGCTATGCAGGTGGCAGATGGCAGAGTTGGAAGGAATCTTGGAATTCCTTGCACAGATGGGGAAACTGAGGCTGTAAGTTCCCCAAGGCCACATAGGAAGTTAGCAACAGGTGGGACAGGTGCTCTGGGCTGTGGCCATGAAGTGTCCCATTTCCCATCTGCTTTTCTCACTGGCGGCGGCAGGTCTGTGAGCGCCCAGATGGGTGAGCAACATCTCCTGTTGCCGGAGGGGAGTGTGATTTGAGTACTGCCAGGTGGGGTTGGGTGGGGGTTAGGCTATCCTTGGATTGAGGGGTGGGGTGGGAGGGAAGAGGGAGGAGGGAGAGGGAGAAGCAGGGGGAGAAGAGGAGATTACAGTGGCTAAAGATAACGGCCAGACTGAGGGAGGTGGGCCAGGGCCAGGATCCTCACCGAGCCCTCGGAGCACTGGTCCGACTCCCCGCTGTCGAAGAGGGCCAAGTCTTTGATGAAGACAGCGGCAGCCCTCAGGATGAAGGATATGAAGAGGTGCATGTGGATGTAGTTCCGCGTGCAGTGGAGCTTCCTGTGTGGGGTGGGCAGATCTGGGAGGCCAAAGGGGCCTTGGATCCCCACCCCAGCCAATGCTGTCCTATGTGCTGAGCAAGGGTGGGGCAGGGGAGCATGTGTCCTCCAGAGGGCAGGCCCCGCCTCAAAGGGGATCCCATCCTGAAATACGAGCCCCACCCCCAGGTACCCCATCCACCTGTGCAGCTGGGCTCCCAAGTGCCTCAACCTCGTGTGTGGCCCCAGAAGCCTCATTCCTGTGTGCAGGCCCCACCCTCTGGTGCCCTGTCCCCAGGTGCAGGGCCATCCTAGGGGAGACTAGGCTGCAACACATGGAACAGCTCAGCCACGTGCCTTCTCCAGGGGAAGCTGGCCTGGCAGGAGCTGGGGAGTGTGTGCTGCTGGGGGGCAACAGTGGAGGGGTCGGGGCACGCCTGGGCCACGCTGGGCTCCACTGTGGGAGGGACACTTGCCAGGTTTGCTTTGAGGCCTGTCGCTTGGGCTGGGCCTCACCTGAACAGGCTCAGGATAGCTGTGGCGACCAGAAGGGTGGCGAGGGACAGGCCATAGCCGATGGTGTAGCCGGTCTTCACAGAACCGTAGAACATGGTCTGCTGCTGTTGGAGGGACAGGGAGAGGCTCTTGGGTGGTGGGGTGGGAGGCTCATCTAGGGGGTATTCGCAGGGGTGGGGTGCCCTACACACTCTGCCTGCCCAACCCTGCCTCAGCAAATGAGGAGGCTGAGGTCTGGGGCTCCCAAGAGCAGCTGAGCCCCTGACCCCTAACGCCCTGGTTTCCACAGACAGGGCAGGACTGTGTCTTAGGGTGGGGTGGGGGTTGAATGTACTTCCTGTCTTTGCTTCTTTACGAGGGACAAGTTGGTGAGGGAGAGAATGAAGACCTTGCCCATCCCTTTTGTTAATTTCATGTCTCCAGCCATGTGCCCGGCTTCCCTTCTGTGCCAGCTCTGAGCTGGGCACCCTAGGGGTGGGGTCTGCTTGCCCTTCAGACACCCCTCGAGGCCCTGTCTCTGTATAGGGAGGAGAGGTATGCAGAGGTTGCAGGATGTCGAAGAAGACACTGGCACTAGTATGTCCCATTTTGGGCCCTTGGGAGTTGGGGTCGGTGGGATGAGGGCAGTCTGGCCTTTCTGGTGGAGGAGGGCAAAGCTAGGCCCCGAGGGTGTCTTGCTTGGTCCGCTCTCCTGATGCCCTCCCCATGGACACAGGTGCAGTGCAGCACAACAGCCACTAGGCAAGCCACTCCTTCCTGTCCGCCTCCCATGCTTGCCTGAGGAGAGGCAAGTGGTTAAGGGGAATGAGGGCCTATAGCTCCAGTGGGCTTCAAAGGCCTCTGAAGAAATTGCTGTCCTCGGGGGTGGGTGGAGTGAAAGCCCGGTCTGAGAAGGGCGCCTGAGGGTGGGGCAGATGCCATCGCAGACAGACACACACACATGCATTTGCACCCCAAAGCAGTGAGGGGCTCCTAGCTGAGGACTCCAGCCTCCCCATCAATGTCCTTACCAGGCTCCCCAGTCTTTACAGAGACCATGTTTTAACTGCTCCGGGGAAGATATCTGTCCTGGGACTGAGAATGACAGGCTCTGTCCCTGTTCCTGACTGGCTATTTGGTAGCCAAGGCTGGTTCCTTCCAGGACCTGCAGCACCTCGGTTTCCCCTCTGGATGGGATGGGGTGCTGGTGTCTGCCTGCCCTGCCAACTCCCGGGCTGAAGTGAGGCTCCCATGAGGCAGTGGGGTGGCCCAGCCTGGGGGAGCTGCTTCAGGTTTTGCTGCTCTGGGGGCCCCTCCTGTGGGAAAGCCTCCTCTCATACCCTGTCAGGGGGAGCCAAGGGTTGGGACCCCAGAAAGGCAGGCCTGGAGGAGGCTAGAGGAGGGCAGACTCCAGGAGTCCTGTTCCCACACAGACAGCAACCACACCCCTCGGTGGGAGAGATCAAAGTCTCCTAGGTGGGCCCCGGCGCTCTGCAGGTGGGGTGGGGGTGCCCTGAGACCCACCTCATCCAAACTCGCTGCCTTGTCATCCAAACCACAGGCAATGGGGTACGGGCCAGGCTCCAGGTGCGTCCAGCCTTCGTCGGTGCAGCTGCGGCTTACATTGCGGCCTGGGTGGAGGGCAGGGGCAAGGACAAAGGCTGAGGCCGGGAGCATGGGGACCTGGCTGTCTCTGCTTGGAACAGGGCAGAGAATTCAGCCCTACTCCCACCAACCCTGGTGCTGTCAGGTTCCAGCTGCCCTGACCCAGTTACCCAGGGCACCGTGGGGGCACCTGGGGCAGGGAGAAGCCTCTTCAGGGCTCCCGCACCGATGACAGAATCAGAGCAGACATTCTTGGGCTCAGCCCTTTTGTTATGGTCTGAACCTGACCCCAAGTACAACATACACTCTTATCCTTGTCACAGACCCTGCCTGGATCCTTGTCACAGAATGATTCCTGACCCTTGCTGTGAGCAGAATGCTGACCCTTGTCACAAGGCCACGGCTGGGGGAAGGGGCCCAGGCCTGCCCGGTCCTCCTCAGTCAGCCTGCCTGGGCCTGTGGGGCTGGGTTTCTTCTCACACCTGGAAGGGCTTAGATGTGCTGCTGGAGGGGGAGCAGGAGTGTGGGGGTGAGGAGGGGTGGAGTTGGGGAACCTGTGCAGGCAAAGGCATGTGAGGGGGAATCAGGCAGCACAGCATGGCAGGGGCTTGGGGCTGAAACAAGCAGAGGCTGAGGCTCCAGGCAAGCTGCACTTTCCACTGTCCTCAGAGGCTTGAAGCTGCAGCAAAGAGACAGGACCGCTTAGGGGGTATGTGAGGTGAGGGGTACCACTGAGGCTCCCCACTCTCCAGCACTGGGGAGGTGTCTTCTCCCCAGAGAGGGAGAGGATGGGTTGAATAGAAATTAGATGAGCCAGAGAAGAATCTCGCTTCCCCATCTCAGTACCCGTTCATCACCACCACCACCACCGCCATAGTCACCATGAGCAGCATCAGCAGCATCACTGTTGTCAGCCTCATCACAATGACAGGTTTTGAGTACTATTCAAATGTCAGCGCTGGTCAAGCACTTTAGGCACATCCTGTTTAATTTCCTCAATCATCCAGTGAGGAAGTTAACTCCATTTCACAGTTGAGAAGTGGAGGCCCCAAGAGGTTGGTTACTTGCCCAAGGCCACATAGAGAGGACAGGATAGAGCTGATTTGGTCTCCAGAGTCTTCCCAGATAAGCTTGGTTCTCACCTGCATGGAGGTGACCTGAGGACTTATTTTGGTGACTAGATAAAGAGCTGCAGGAGGGTCAAGCTGTCCTATGAGCTCAGAAAGTGTCACTGGGCACGTGTGTTTATTTCCAAACTTTGCTGTATGCCCGGAATATACCAGGTGATTCCATATTCACCATTTCTGTAAATCCTCCTGGCAACCCTTGGAAAGAGGTCTTGTCACCCTACTTCATGGATGAAGAACTGAGGGACAGCTAGGGGTGGGGATGGGACAGCCAGGAAAGAGCAGCCGTGGGCTGGGTCTATTTCCACCGCATGGCCCAGGGAGGGCAGGATGGATTTGGTTGAGGAGGGGGCATTGGACTGGGCCAGTTTCCTGCCTTGGCATCCCTTTTTCTGCCCTGGGCTCCCAACCTCATTGTTGCAAGAGGCTCCTAGGACAGCAGAAAAGCCTTCAGCTGTCCTTCTGCGCCCCTCTCAGCTTCCCATCGTTGCAGCCAGAGGTGGGCCTGGCCCAGAGCCTTCAGCCCAGCCCCTCATCAAAGGGTAGGCTCTTCCTCAGCCCCAGTTCCAGGGAGCTAACTGCAGGCTCTGAGGCCCTGGATCCCACCCACAATCTGATTATTTTGAGGACTTCCACCTACAAGGCTCAGGCAGGTAGAAAACAGGGTTAAGGGCTGGGTGTGGTGGCTCATGCCTGTAATCCCAGCAGTTTGGTAGGCCAAGGCAGGCAGATCACGAGGTCAGAGTTCAAGATCAGCCTGGCCAACATAGTGAAACCCTGTCTTTACTAAAAATACAAAAATTATCTGGGAGTGGTGGCACACACCTGTAGTCCCAGCTACTCAGGAGGCTGAGGCAGGAGAATCGCTTGAACCCAGGAGGTGGAGGTTGCAGTGAGCCGAGATCACACCACTGCACTCCAACCTGGGTGACAGAGTAAAACTCCGACTCAGGGAAAAAAAAAAGAGGATTAAGGCCAAAATCACCCAGCCTTGAAGCTGGGACACTGGAGCTTTGGGCTCCCTACTCACCAGAGGGACCGGGGCTTGAGGAGGCCAGGCCCAATGACATGGCAAGCATCTGGTATCATGAATTATGCCAGCAAACCTGGGTGACTCTGTCATGTACACAGCAGCTTCACATGCCGCGCGCGCGTGTGTGTGTGTGTGTGTGTGTGTGTGTGTAGTGGCGGAGGTGTTAGGGTAAACATTAATGTGTTAGGGCTAGGAATTGGTAGTTTTTGTTATCCCATCAAAAAATGGGGATCCCAAGGCTAAGAGAGGTTAAGTCATTTGCCCATGGTCACACAGCAAGGGAGCAGCAGGTGGGATGCAGACCAAGGTCTGCCTGACTCCAGATCTTTCTGGGCTCCCAGCAGCGGCCAAAGGGATACTCTGTTTTCTGGAGCCCTGGCTGCCATAGATGGTGAAGGAGAGGAGGGGAGGGGACAATGGGTCATCTCTGGGGCCAGGTGGTCTCTTTGAAGAGCCCTGGGATTGTGGTCAAGGCCTCATAGCAAGCTGCTCTCAAGGATATCAAAATGGCAGTCACCATGGGATCCCAAGAAGCAGCCAAGAGTCTCCCTCCAGTCTGGGCCTGGAAACCGGCAGGCCCAATATCTGTAGAGGGGGACATGAAGGGCAGGAGGGAGGTAGCAAGGGACTTTAACCCTGTGCTGGGAAGGACACTCCATTGGGGGGGGGGTCAGGGCATGCAACAGTGAAGGGGTCAGGGCATGCCTGGGCCAGGCTGGGCTCCACCATGGGAGGGACACTTGCCAGGTCTGCTTTGAGGCCTGTCACTTGGGCTGGGCTTCACCTGAACAAGCTCAGGATAGCCATGACGACCAGAAGGGTGGCAAGGGCCACCTTTCTTCCAGTCTTCTCCCACTCACTATGTCTCAAAAAGCAGTCATGGCCCCCGCTTGTGCCTAGCTAGGATCCTCCACTCAGTGCCTGGAGCCAGGAATTGAGGAATAATCCTCTCCCTCCTCTCCCCCATCAGTCACCAGTCCTGTCCCAGCTTCTTCCCCAGCACCACCACCACCTCATCTCCCCTGGATTAGGTAGGAGCCCCCTGCTTTCCTGTCAGCTCCCCACCCTGAGACAGCTGGAAGGATCATGCTAACACCCAGACCTGACCATGGAACTCTCCTGCTGATTCCCTGCCGTAGTGTCCCATCCCAGCCAGCAAGTTTGAGCTTCCTAGGCTGGCAGCAAGGTTTTCTTATTTATAGCATCATGATGCAGGTGGTAGGGGAGGGGAGGTATCCCATAGACCCCACAGACATGGTTAACATAGACTGTATGTCGAATTTTCTCAGCCAGAATGGCTCTCCCATATTTATTTTAAAACAAATCTTTTCAAATATTTGAAAGTAGAGGCCAGGCATGGTGGTTCACGCCTATAATTCCAGCACTTTGGGAGGCCGAGGCAGGTGGATCACAAGGTCAGGAGATCGAGACCATCCTGGCTAACACGGTAAAACCCCATCTCTACTAAGAATACAAAAAATTAGCCGGGTGTGGTGGCGGGCGCCTGCAGTCCCAGCTACTGGGGAGGCTGAGGCAGGAGAATGGTGTGGACCCGGGAGGCGGAGCTTGCAGTGAGCCGAGATCGTGCCACTGCACT
Organism: Pan paniscus; assembly: GCF_029289425.2. NCBI lineage: Eukaryota > Metazoa > Chordata > Mammalia > Primates > Hominidae > Pan > Pan paniscus. Next base: position 42,484,230 of record NC_085926.1, on the reverse strand, counting down.
CCAGCCTGGGCGACAGAGCGAGACGCTGTCTAAAAAAAAATATATATATATATATATATATTTATATATATATATATATATTTGAAGGTAGAAACACAGATGAAAGATATGCAGACTACAGATTAAAGAAGTATGCACCTGTAATCCCAGCACTTTGGGAGGCTGAGGTGGGAGGATCATGAGGTCAGGAGTTCAAGACCAGCCTGGCCAATACAGTGAAACCCTGTCTCTACTAAAAATACAAAAATTAGCCAGGTGTGGTGGCTGGTGCCTGCAATCTTAGCTTCTTGGGAGGCTGAGGCAGGAGAATTGCTTGAATCCGGGAGACAGAGGTTGCAGTGAGCCAAGATGGTGCCACTGCACTGCAGCCTGGGTGACAGAGCAAGACTCTATCTCAAAACATTAATAAAATAAAAATAAAGAAGTGAGCTACCATGAACATTTTGATGCCTTAATGAGCAATTCCTTGCCTGGCCAAACTCCCTCCTTCAGGTATTTTATCCAGTCTAGGTAGATGACTTTTTTCTAACTCTCCACAATTTTTATCTTCTGTAAGGTTTATTTAGCTTTCCCTGTATAACCAGGTCCCTTCCCGTGGGTATAATTCTTCCCAGGCCTGTTGTGTGAGTTGGTGATGCCATCTTTCCTGCCCCACACTTGCAAACTTCCCTTTTTGGAATTTCAGATCGGTTGCCCACACCTTCTTCATCTACTTGCTCAGGAGAACACTGTCTTTTTTTCTGTTTTCAGTCCCTAATCGCAGTCTCTTATTTCTCTCCACCATTTTCAGAGACCAGGCCCACAGAGTATGGCTGTGCAAGTTGTTCACTCTACAAGGGCACCTGGCCGGTAGGCATATTCTGCTTGTCACTAGGTGGGCTCTAGTGAGAGGTCATCTCTGCCCGAGGAAGGACTGCCTTTTTCTTGTCAGTCCAAAGGCACCGTATGGGCCCCATTGATGGCGGCAGCCTCAGGGTTAGCTAGATGGTGGGCTGGAGTCCAGGTTCTCAAGGGCAGGAGTTGCCTTGACACATTCCAGCAGGGACAGAAGGAAGAGCCATGGGGAGGAATGCAGTTAGCAGAGTCTCAGGGAGAAAGGCAATTAGCAGGTGCTTCCAGGGATCAGAGAGAAGGCTAGTTTCCAGGCTTGGTGATGGCGTGCACTGTGAAACCTGCCAGAGGAACTCATCTCTTATCTGCCCAGGCACTGGGTGTCCCTGGAGGAGGCGACCAGGCCAGGTGGGCACTGGCCTGGAGTATGGCATGGCTGTGACCCTCCCAGACTCCTCAGGAGGGCTTCAAGTTCTGTCTTTCACTACTGAGGTCACAACAGCAGGCACTGGGGGGCAAACTGGCTTACCCCAAAGAGACCCTGGGGTCTACCACCTATCCCCACTTTACGAACGGGGAAACTGGGGTCCAGGAAGGAAAAGGCCATCTGGAGTGAGAGATGCCTGAGTTCTGTTCGCTCTCTGAATAATTATATAAGTTCTGCTCCTCATGAGTCCTCTCCACTCTAGGCCTGCCCCTCCCTCCATGCTCCCCACCCAGTCCCACTCTCTTCCCTAAGGCTCATTAAACCTAAGCCTAGGGTGGGGCCTGCTTGATTCCTCCTTCGCCTCACTCACTCCCATTCCCTCCATAAACAACTCTCCCACTTCTCTCCCGCACTGAGCTCACTACCTGAATTCAAGCCATCATTTCCTGCCTGCCTTGTGATTGGGTTTTCCTGTTTACACTCCTAGAATTCTTCCTTCTCACAGAAACCATTTAGACATTAAAAACCTAAATTGGACTTTGTCAGTCCCCTGCTTAAAACCCCCCACTTCTAACTGGACTTAGGAAAAAACTCAAGTCTTCGCCTCTGTCCTCAAGGCCCTGCATGGTCTGGCCTCGGCGCACCTGTCCCTCCCCTCCCTTCATCCCTGGTGCTTTCCCTGCTCCAGCCACACTGGCCTTCACGGAACTTCCTTGGATGCTTGTTCCATGGGCTGTTGATTCTCTCTCTCAGTTGTCCCCAATCTGGGATCTTTGCCTGGTGGTTCTTTCTCACCTCCAGGTCTTCAGATTGCAGATGAAGTGTCACCTCCTCAGAGAGGGGTTGTTTGTGAACCTCTGCCTTAAGTTAGTCCCCACTCTCCTTATTCTCTCGTCCAGCACTTTTTATTATTGATGATACATCTGTTTATTTCCTTACTAAGTGTCTCTCCAATGAGAATGCTAGCTCTGAGAGAGCAGCCCTGGGGGCTGTTTTATCCTCTCTCCACTGTGTTTGTCCAGCTCAGTGCCTGGCACACTGGTGAGTGCTTCATTCACTGCACAAAAGAATGACTGAATCGATATTGTGAATCTCTTTAATGACTCACTAGCTAGAAAGCCACCTCCTAAAGGGGCTCCCCCTTTTCTTTTCTGCCTCATTCTGTGGACATTCATTTAAGTGGAACATGACAAGGTGTGTAAGCAAAGTCATGTGGTGGCTTCATGGAGCCCAAGAGGTCATAGGCTCCAGGCATCGAAAGACTGAATCAAGACCAGCCCAAGACAACAGGACTATGGGAGCCATAATTTAATCAAGTACCTGTCAGTCAATCAGTTATCAATTGTTGAGCAAATATTTAGTGAGCCTTTCCCACATGCTTATCTTTATGTGAAGAGCTAATCAAATCCCGTGAGTTCTTTAAAGACCCAGCACCATTGCCTCCTCTGCCAGGGAGTCCCTCGGATTGCTCCAACCTCTTTGACCACTTTCCTTTGCCTTTCCACTTCCTTGAGAGGTGAGTCCCCACTCCAGCTGGCCCCACTCACGTCACCTCTTCAACCCAGGGGTCTTACCTTGAATGGGGGAGAAGAGCTTGAAGATGAGGGGACAGGCCAAGACAACTACCTGGCCCCGAGGGGTGGCTGGCCAGCAGGTGAGGTTGTCCCACATCTTGCTGCAGCCTATGGGGGTAAGGCAGAGGACACATGGGTCAGCACAGTGCAGGTGCCTCCAGCCCTGGGGCCTGAGGCCATAGGCACCCACTCTCTTCCTCCCTCTGCCAGGCTCCCACCTCAAGGAGCCTCCAGTCTGAGAGGGGAGGCACAGCCCTGCCGAGGTTGCACGGGGCCTGTCCTGACAGGGAGGCAGGAAGGAGGCCTGACTACAGTTCCTTGGTCCTTAGTGAGGGATGGAGCGCCCCCTGGGGATGTTTCCAATGCCAGTGGTGGTTTTGATTGTTGCAGCAATAGGGGGGCCTCACTGGCATTTGATGGGCAGTCACCAGGGATGCCAGACAGGCAACTCCTGCACAATGATGAATTGTCTCACATTCTGCATGGCTTCCAGATGACCCACTGGGCATATGTATAGGTGAAAACCTTTCATAATGACCAGAGCCTAGACTCTTACACCATTTTACATATAAACACACGCCATTTACTTTATTATTTATTTACTTACTTATTTTTTGAGATGGAGTCTCACTTTGTCACCCAGGCTAGAGTGCAGTGGTACAGCCTTGGCAACCTCTGCCTCCTGGGTTCAAGCAATTCTCCTGCCTCAGCCTCCCGAGTAGCTGGGACTATAGGCCCATGCCGCCACGCCCAGCTAATTTTTGTATTTTTAGTAGAGACAGGGTTTCACCATGTTGGCCAGGCTGATCTCGAACTCCTGACCTCAAGTGATCCTCCCACCTTGGCCTCCCAAAGTGCTGGGATTACAGGTATGAGCCACCGCGCCCGGCCAACACAAGCTATTTATTGCACAAGTTTAACATACATGGAGTTTTCCAGGAATGCAGCCACTGAGAAAAGGGAGGGAAGATTGTATTTTGTTTTGTTCTGAACTTCACTAAGAGTTGTTCAATGTTTTGGAAAATCATGATACCCATAGCAGTGCTGCCTGTGATACTTGAGTCACCGATACAACTACCTGTGTCCATCAGTCTGCATTTGTAGGCCTCACATTCCCAGGATTTATATTTGTAGGTACAACCTTCAGACTACATCTAGTGTGGTTATGCTTGAATATGTACATGGTACTTTATTGTAAATTACTTTCCTTTTAATATTTATTTTACAGTATAGCTAGAACATTATTTTTTATAAAGTGGATCAGTATGTGTCCTGAATTTCATATTATGATAGTGAAGGAGGCATTAGAAAATGTTTTGAGACTCTGTCTCAAAAAAAAAAAGAACTAGATGCATCCCAGTATACTCATCACCCCATCATAGTCTCGCTCTGTCGCCCAGGCTGGAGTACAATGGCATGATCTCGGCTCACTGCAACCTCCACCTCCCAGGTTAAAGTGATTCTCCTGCCTCAGCCTTCTGAGTAGCTGGGATTACAGGAGCCCACAACCACACCCGGCTAATTTTTGTATTTTTAGTAGAGACGGGGTTTCGCCATGTTGGCCAGGCTGGTCTCGAACTCCTGACCCCAGGTGATTCACCTGCCTCTTAGCCTCCCAAAGTGCTGGGATTACAGGCATGAGCCACCGTGCCCAGCCCGCACCTAGTTCTTGAACAACACAGATTCCCCCAACGTGGTCGGATTGTGAATTGTGATGGAGGGGAATAGTTAGGGAACAAGTGCAGCGAAAACCCTGCATTGTGGCTGCATTCTCCGCCACAGCCTTGCAGAGCCTGGCCAGTGAAAGATGCACAGTGTGGTCTCTAGGGGTCTGCTTGAATAGGCACATGCAAATGCCATCATTTAGTCTGTTCAGAAGCTTCATGCCCGTGAGGGACTAGGACTGCTCTGGACCCATCCCATGCAGGAGGCTTAATTGTCTCTTTGCAATCCTGCCAGTCCCATAGATTTGCTCAGAAAACCCAACCCCTGAGCCAAAGTCAACGCCAGCTGGGCCAAGCCCAGCCCAGCCCAGCTCAGGTCCGAAGGTTCACAAGTTCCCAAGAAGGGGGTCTGGGAAGAGGAGGTGGAGGGATGTGCTTACTTGGGGAAGAGCCTCGGGACTGTGTGCATTGGAGTGGGCTGGCAGCAGCAAGGGGCACTTTCTGGGGCTGCAGCAGTCAGGCCACATCTATAGCTGAAGGCTGAGGAGGACACCTGGATCCCTAGGGCTTGGCCAGAGATTGCAGCCTTCCATGGTCATGGACCCTGACCACTTTTCCCCCAACCTGTCTTGAGGGCTCTTGTGGCCTCATGTTGGCTGCCAGTCCCTCTTCCATTCTGGGCCAGCTTCTCTGAAAGCTGAGTAGGGGCACTTCAGGTCAGTCAAACCCTGCTGGGGGTTCAAGACCCTGTTAAGAATATCAGCAAACATTCATATAACCTTTGCATGTGCCAGGCACTGTTCTAACCTCTTTGGATGAATAACTTATTTAATGCTTCCATTTCACAGATGAGGAAATGGAGGCACAGACTGATTAGAAAACCAGCTCAAGGTCATGTTGCTGGTAAGTGGTACAGTCTATTCCCACTCCTCTTGGTTGGAAGGCCTGTCATTTCTCTGGGAATTTTGCTGCTGCTGGACTTTGTTTACCCCTCTCTGACAGCGCTGGGCACGCCCTGTTTTGTAGGCCGGCTATTGTGTCTGAGTCCCTGCCAGACTTTGGGCTCTCTAAACCTCCGGCTGCCAGCACAGGCCGGGGAGTGAATCCGGGGCTGGGTCTCTGGCCCTGAGCTCTGCTTCACTGCAGTGGGACAGAAGAGAGGAAACCAGGCCCTGCCCTTGGGAGGCCACACTTGGCCTCAAGGAATCTCAGCACAACCAAGGCTGGGCTGTGAACTGGTGCTGGGGCGTAGGGCAGCCAGCAGGGCAGGGGAGCAGGATGAGAGGCCAATATGAGGGACATGGTCAGGGAAGCAGGGGACGGGGTGACAGCCATGAATATACTTGGTACCTGGAATGGCCTGTTGTCCTGGGCTAGGCAACGGAAGTATTTCCTGTGTGCCTGCCCTAATGAGGCCCCATAGGTCCCATCACACATGTCACCAGGCCTACAGAAATACAGGGCCCAGGCTGGCTGTGTGTGCCCACAGGTGGGGCTGTGCCCTCGGCAGGAAAGCCCAACCCAGAGCTTGGGGTAAGGGATGGTGAGGCAAGATGAGGTGGGGCCTCTGCTGTGTCATTTTGTAGACTTGTGTGCACACAGAGATACACACACTGACATGTACATGCCAGTACACAGAACACCAGGCACACATGCAAACATGCACACACGTACACTTACCTAAACACAGACCACAGACACAAGCAAATGGGCACAGAGAGACACACAACTCACAGAGACATACATTCAGAGAGACAGACATGTCTGGGTGTATCACTGACATTCACACTGATAGACATACAAGCCAACACACAGAGACACAGCACACTGGGCAGACACATCTAGGCATGTTGAGATGGCATGTGCCCAAGCTTAAATAGACACACGCTTCTGACTCACAAAGATACTCAGAGTCAGACACAGAGCTATAGACCCCAGAGGCACAGACGCAGCTCCAGACAGACATGGGCCAGGAGCGCATACCTAGATGTGCATGAACACGCACAGAGCCCTACAGAAGGTCACGGGCAGACCCATGGCCACAACCTATGCCGGCCCTTCTCTGCATCCCAGCCTGGCTGCTGGTGACAGGGTGTTGGCACCCGACGAGAACACTGTGCCAGCAGTGACCTCATTGGAATCACGAGGGTGGCCTGTCCCCAGGCGTGGGAGGTGCGCAGTGGAGTCTAGAGTCTGGGCCTCTTGGGGCTGCCTATGATCCCACCGCTGGGGCCTGCCAAAGCCTGTTTGCACCTGGTCCTGGCTCCCTGCACTGGTGGAGTGGGGTGGGGCCTGTAGGTAGTGGGCAGGCCCCAGCCACCCCTTGACCCATGCCTCAGTCTCTGGGCCCTAGAGTCAAGGGGTTGTCCTGCTTTGAGACAAGGGTAGGCAAAGCCCATCTGTGAGGCTACACATACTCACTTACAGAACAGGAGGCAGACAGCCTGGGCACCAGGGCCAAGAAGAGGGACCCAGAAGGGGTTACATAACTGTCAGCTTTAGAGAGGTGGAAGGGGAACTAGGGAGCCAGGAAGACGTAAAGATGCTCCCTGCTCCTGAGCAAGGCTGTTACATAACTGTAAGCTCAGCCGCGGGGAGATGGCCTGGGATGGAGGCCCAGAACGGGCCCAGCCATCTCATGCCTCCAGCCCAGACGTGCCAGGCTGGTGTCCCTGGCAGTAAGACTTGAACCTGCCAACCATGCCCCACTCCCCATGGGAAGTCTGCCTCAGTGCCTCCCACCTTTCCAGACTCTCTGTTTCTCCAAACCTGCTCACCCCTCCAAGTCTGGTTCAAGTGGTACCAAAGAATTCCATCCATTCTTACCTGGGGCTGCTGAGTCAAAAGGAGGGTGCTGTCATCTGTCCTGATAGCCCTGCTGTCCAGTCTTGGTAGCTGGGCACTACCCTTCACACTGCCAGGTGGAGCTCTCCCAGCCCCCTGAGGAGGAGTGGCTGGGGCCCTCATGTGCTCAGCCCCTGGGGCTGACCTTGACTTGTCTCATCAGCCGAATAATGAGCTGATGGTTCATCTGGCCACTAAGGGTGGGTTGGGATGGAGAGGCCAGTGTGTTTGCCTGTATGTGTATGCTTAGGGGCTGGGCGTGTGTGTGTGTGTGTGTGTGTGTGGTGTCACTATCGGTCCTCTGGATGTAGCAGAGGCAGAGCCTGGGGTTGAGAGGGAGGAGTGGGCCTCAGTTTCCAGGCTGAATATTGGCTGTGGTGAGTATTCCACATCTTTCCAGACAAAACTTGTGCCCCTTCTTGCTCTGGACCACTAAGATGGCTTTGAGCTTCCATGTGGTCCCTGTGGGGGTCACATATTGTGACTGAATGTGCCTCTTCTTCCTCTGGAGATGCTAACAGTACAATGTTCTAATCCTGGAGTGTGGTGTTATGGGGCTAATTCTCCCCATGCCAGCTCCAGGGGGTCCTGGAACCTGCCTGCCCTCATTGGTCACAGGTCCCCCACCACATAGCACCCTGGGCCTTGTGTCCTGGGTGGGCTGGCCGCCATGGAGATCTTCACTTTTCCTGGAGAAGAGGGATAGGGACCCCCAGAGGCAGAGCTGGCTCCATGTACTTTTCAGAACCCCAATTTAGTATGTCCTCCTCAGCTGCGGCTGGGAGCTCCCCAGACCTGGGGTGGGAATGTGGAAGCCTGTTAGCCCCTTTCTTCTTCCATCTGGCTCCCCAGCCGCTCCTCACTATCATCCAATAAATGTGGAACAAACGTGACTTGGGTCTCAGCTTGAGACATGAGGAATCGTGGGCTCCCTGGGGGCATGCAGCCCCTCTCTGCCCATGGGGGCCTCACCTATTGTCTCATTCTCCAGCTGGGCCTCCTCCAGGCACTGCTTGTGCTGCACCTCGATCATCTGCACATAGTCACACTCCTCCTGCAGCCTGGCCGCCTGGCCGCCCTGAGGACAAAGACAGGGAGGGCCCATCAGCCTCGTCCATAGACTCAGGAGCACCAGGCCCAGTCTCTGGACTGCACCTGCCCTCTCCCTGGAAGAGATCCAGGTTCCAGATGGAACCCCAATACCAACCCAAGACTGAAACCTGAACCTGACCCCAACCTGTTGTCCATTGCCCCCAAACCTGGGTCGGCCCCGAGGACCCTGCCACAGCTTCTTGATGGCTCCCCCATTAGTGCTGCAGCTGTAACTGCTTTGTCTCTTTGCGGGTGGCACAACTCCAGATGGCGGCAAGAGGGCCTCCCCTTAGAGGCCTGAGCTGGCCCTCTGGACTCTGCCACTCTCCAGCTTGGTTTGAGAGTCTGTCCCTGTCTTGATCTCCCTGATGAGTGGGGCCAGCTCATGCTACTACTCTGTTATGTGGAGTTGGATCCTGGCCTCTGGTTCCCAGGGCCAGCCCTGGGAAGAATCCAGGAGTCTAGCTGTATTTTCCAGCTTCTGTCATTCCAGGATTCTGTGCTCAGTCCCCTGGGTCACCAGGCTAGGGAGGGGACTCTGGCCTTCCTTGCCCAGACCTCACCTGCCTCCTTTTTAGTTTCTAAATAATTCAAGCTATACCAGATCTACTGAGGGTGGGGAGGTTTAAGGAAGTAAGAGAGCCCCTCTAGGATCCCACCAGGCCTCCCCTGCTTCTGGAAGGTGAAGAGAAGGGATGGAAAAGTCTAAGCTTCTCCTCTTCCCCTCCCTGTACCCTGGCCAGGGATCAGGGGTGGGCCAGACCAGTGTCACTGGGGACACTGACCTTGTGGAAGACATGTGAGTGGGGGTGATGGCTGTCTAGGAACAGCCAGAAAAAACAGGTCTTGGGAGCTCTTAGATGGGTGTGGGTGGGTGAAGGCCTCCACGGAGGAAGCGTTGGACTGGCAGCACCTTCTGCGTCTTTGGCTTTAGAAAAGTGGTTGCTGGCCCCGGCAACCCCACACCAGTTTCCTCATCTCTGCCTGGGAGAAGAATGTCAGTTTCCACCAGGGCCATAGAAGAGAGTCCAGCAAGACCACTCCAGAATCAGACATTCTCAGTGTCTCCTCCAGCTTGTCCCTCCCACCCTGGGACAGGGTCCTTACCTCCCTGGGCCTCAGTTTCTCTGTAGGCTACATGGGCCTCAACCACCTCCCCTGCCGACTTAGAGATTCTTGAAGTGGGTCCATGGGAAGAACATAGGTGGGGGACCTTCCTTTAAGGGGGTCCCTTCTGGCCTGCAGGCACCAAAGTGCTTAGTACTTTGACCATTGTTTTAAGTAAATCAGCTCCATTTACTGGGATGTGCATCCCAGCTGGCAGCCAGCAATCCATTGCTGCGGAGGGAGAGGGGTCCAAGCTGAAGCTGAACAACTCAGTGCCTAAGAAGCTGCACAGCCAAGTCCTTTCCACCCCAAACAGCTCTCTCATTCCTGTTGAGGGCTCTCTGGTGGAGCCTCTGTCTCACAGGTCACCTGCAGGCCAACACTCCCAGAAGCAGCTAGCACCATGGTTGACCTCGTCCAGGTCCAGGGAAGGCCTCCCTCTCCAGGACTCCTTTAGATTTCCCCAGCATCCAGACCTCACCTGCCTAAGTGCTGTTGCCCTGGAAGCCACACAGTGAGCACGAGCTCCATCTTGCACCTTTACCAGCCAATGGGGGTAAAGACATTAGCTGGTAAGTCATTTAAAACTTATTGAAAGTAACACAGTTGTGTGATGGAGTATGATACAGTTACTCGTATAACTGTTAAAAGATAGGAGACTTCAAGGAAACTGTCTGTGGTTCCTCTTTGGGGTCATGTGCTTTCTCTCCTTCCCATAAGGGTTAGTCAGGCTGAAATGCTCAAGACACTCTGTCTCAAGGGATTTGTGGCTGTTTCATCCTCAAGTATAGGGGGAATAGTGGCCAGGAAGATCTCAGAGGTGGCTTCTGGAAGAGGAATCTGGGTACTGGCTACCCTGCCTTGTGTCCCATCATTGGTCTGTCTTGCCTGTCTTGGAGCACATTTCTCACCAAGGTACCATCCCAACCCCATTTCCCACCAGCAACAGGGTTCTTTCTGCTTTCTGGCCCCTTCCCAGCGTCTCCTGATTCTCCTGTCCATTCTCACCTCTCATGACACTGTAACGTCAAAACAGGATGGATGGTAGCAGATATCTCTTGTTTCTGCCTTCCACCATCCTTTACTCTCTTCTGGTGCCATGTCCTCATCTGTGTCTGGGAAACAACCTCCTTCCCTACCTCTAGTTCATGGAGTTCTGATGAACCCTCTTCCAGGGGATTGACATGTGACCAAGGCTTAAGTCCATCAGAGCATTCCTGGCCACAGTGCCTGACACATGGCCTGAGTCGGGCTACTCAGAGCCAGGAGGCTCACTCCTGGGACTTTGGATTAAGTGATTAAGCAAGTGAATTTGGTTTTTCCCACTGGACTGGAAACCTTAAAGGAAGCAAGGGCTCAAGCTTCTGCTGTCTTCTTGTTGACAAGTGGAACACACGGATAAAAACTATACAGCTGAAGGCAGAATAGAGAGATGGAGAAAAATCAGGTTCTCTTAATATTGTCTGGGTCTGTGAATGCAGCCATGCCTGAAACCAGCTCTACTGCTAGCAACATGAGCTGATGCCTTTCCTTTATGGCTTGGATCAGTTGAGTTTTCTGTTGGTCGCTGTAAACAAAAGTGTCCAGCCTTGCCCTCTGAGGACAAGATAATGGACGCCCTCACTTTCTGGGCCTTCTTAAGCCAGGACTGTGGCTATGTAGTTTGCCAAGAAATATTTGTTTCCCAATCACCATGGGCGCCTAGGATTTCTGGCAGCTTCTGCTTGCGACTCTCTGAGGGTAGAAGAGTGTTGGGTCAACTTCTCCAGCCAACTCTGCTCCCTCAGCAGCACAGACACACAGCCCTTCCTTAGAGGCAGTTTGGAGAGAAAGGAGGGGTGGGTACCGAAGCCTGTGGTGTTTATGAAACAGTGGGTGTGGTCTGGAAGATGAGCTCTCTCTTTGTCACAATTTAGTTTAGTGTTGAGCCCTATCTGGGGAGGGGTAGAGGAAATGGAGACCCAAAGAGGGACCTGAGGTCACCCAGCAAATGCGCATTCCCAGATGGGACCTAAGTCTCTGACCGCTGGTCTGGACTGCATCAATCCTTCAACACAGCCTCGCCTTGGACCCTCTGGTCAACCATTGCCCTTTGAGGGACCGGGCCAGGGCAGCTCCCTCTAGTCCTTATCACTAAGGAATTCAGGCAGACTTTGGACTTCCTCTCCCACTTATTTATTTCCCTATTCTAAACATCCTCATTATCCCTCTGGACTTCAGGAACACAGAGAGAGTTGAAAAATTCCCTGGCTGAATATAGCCAAGTCTACTGATGTCAGGGAAGTGTTCCAGGGTGGGATATAGCTGGAGTCTGGGCTTCCTACAGAATGGGTATGCTGTACTCATTCTGTAGAGGTAGGTCATGGAGGATGTGCAAGTTAGACAATTAGAAGTGGAGTAAGAGCACCCCAGAAAGTAGAGCAGCGTGTGCACAGGCATGGAGGCATGAAAATGCCTAATACATGCAAGGCTGTGAGAAGCCTGGTGTAGCTGCAGCAAGGAGTTCTGGGGGCATCAGGAGACAAGTTGAGAGATGTAGACTGGGCTAGGATTGGGAAGGGCCTGGAATGCCAGTTTTCAAGTGTGAGCTTTCACTCCTAGGCCATGGGGGCTAACAGAGACTTGAAGCAGGAGACTGAGGATGGGGGATACACATTTTACAAAGATCCCTCAGGTTGCAGGTGGTGGGGCTGAAAGCTACTGCACCAGTCCAGGCAGGAACTGATGAAGCCTGGGCAGGACAGTGGGTATAAAGAGAGGGCACAGAGAGGAGGGGGCAGGTGGAATGAACAAGACTTGGTTAGTCCCTGTCTCCAACTAGACTCAGGATTCTCCTGCCAACTCCCTGTCATTCACCTCCCATATCCCCGCTAGCCCCATGGCAGAGGACAGAAGAAGACCAGGATGGAGAAGATGCTGTGGACTTCTTCAGTCTTCTTCAGCCTGGGTCCCTTCTGGGCTTAGGAACTCCTGCCCCAAAGAAGGTGCTGAGAGCCCAGCCTGGCCCAAAACTCTCTAGCCTCAGCTCAACGGCAGGGTCAGGCTGCCTTTAAGCTTACTTTTTGGAGCTCAGTCAAGCATAGGAATTGGTGAGGGGCTAGAGAGAAAGCCCTGCTTTTTCCTGTCCATGTGGGGTTCTCTGAGATCTGGAGCAAAGGCTAGGTGTGGTGATGGGGGTATGGGTGAAGATGCTGGGAGTTGTAGCTGTTAGATGCAAGGGGCTCTGAAAGACAGGGTGGGCCATGCTCAGGTTCGTAGGCCATGTTCAATCCCCTCAAGGGAAGCCTGAGACCACAGCTACTGCCTCGAATCAGAAGCCCCAGCCTCATCATCTGGGGCCAGAGAACTAGGGCAGGAGGAGCCAAGTAGCACAGCAGGAAGCATGAGTCCCTCCGAGGAGAAGCTGGTCTCTGAGAGGAGCACAAAATGCAGCAGGCTGGATAAGGTGAGGCAGGAGAAAGAACTGTCTGCAAATTGCCAAGCATGCAGAGCCTCCATGGATGATTCGTGCTTCTGAGGTTTGTCAAGAGGGCTATTTTATTTTTTTCCAGCCTGCAACTGTTAATGGAGGCAGGGGAATGGGGAGTAGAGGACAGGGGGCTCAGGAGTGGTTTCATTTACCCTCTCCCACATGACCCTAGCCCTTTACAGAAACCATCTCATATCTCACGACTTATTTACTCTACTCTGCCAGCCCCCTGCTGAAATCATGGGGTAAAAAAGAGACACAGGGGGAATGGAGGAGCCAGAGAGAAAGCGGTGTGATCACAGGCACACAGGACAGCAGCTCAGCTTCCCGTCCTTGCTGGCTTTTGCACGTGAGTGGGCGAGGACGTGCAGCCCTTGTAGTTGGGAGGCAAGAGGGGAGAGAGGAGAGAAAAGGTGGGAGGAGGAAGGGCAGAAAAGGAGTGGGTAAAGGACATAAGTTGGATCATGGGATCCAGGAGTCACAAAAGAAAGGAGAAACATGCTCCCAGCTTTGCAGAGAGCACTAAAGGAAATCAAAATAAGACTTCCCCTCATTGCAGAGCAGCCTGCTAGGGTGATGGGAATGTATAATAGTTTGACCTGGGCAGTGGTGACACAGGTGTACACATATGTGACAATTCACTGAGCTGTCAATTCAGATTTCTATATTTTACTAATTTTAAAAATATCTAAAGTCCCAGCGCAGCATGTGACATGCCGTCGCCCACCCTGGAAGTAGTAGCCCCTCTTCACGAGGTGGCAGAGCCTAGTTCGGACCACAGGTTCCAGAATGAGACTGTCTTCTGCTTCTTGGCTGGATGACTTGGGCAATTTACTCAACTTCATCTATAAAATGGGGACAATAACAATACCACCTACTTCTAGAATTGGGGTTGAGGGTCACATGTAAAAGACACCAGCCAGGCACCAGGGGGCTTAGCAGCGACTGCCGAAGCTCTAGTCCAGTCCTCATGCCAGGCTGCCCCTGCTGTCCACATCCAAGCCTAGCCACAGCCGTAGTGCCTTGCATAACCCCAGGTAGGCTGAAGGTCCTACCCACTGACAAGTGCCAGCCGTACCCACCAGAGGTCTCAAGTCTGCCAGTTACCTTCGCCCCGTACTGATTTCTCTTCCTTGTATTTTTACATCCCTTAGCCAACAGCCCAAAGCCTCCCCGCTGCAAATTCTTTTTTTTTTTTTTTGCCAGCCTCACTTCCTCTTGGGGAAGGCTGAGCTCTGGTAGAAGAGGAGAATGAGAACTGCTGTGTGAGTGTTGATGGGGATGGGGAGGAAGAGGGGGAGACATAGGGATACAGGATTGTGCTTTGGGTAAGAAGAACTCTCCACATCTCAGAGTGATATCAGGACAAGGGCTCTCATAATTAGCAGAACCCAAGCGCAGACACTTAGCTTGTTCCCATCTAAGGGTTCTTCTTGGAAGGTTTCTTTTGGGGGCATGAAGCCTTTATTTGCAGAGGAACACAGGCTAAGCATTTAGTTTAAATCCTCTGCTGCTTGTTCACGATCCTGGCCACACCTAGGGAACTGGAGTTTGCAGGACTCAGCTTATAAACACAGTGCCTGTGGGTGACGTTGGTGTTGGAGCCACCTGTAGAGGGCTGGACTCCAGCACAGGCAGCCACAAGGCTATGAGTCCTTAGTACATGGAGATTGGTTGGTGGCCTCTTCCCCCTCCTCTGGTGACCTGCTGTGCAGGAAGAACTTGTTTTGAAGTTAGGTAGTAGGAGGCACTTCCTGAGAGATAATGGGCCGCATGAGAGGGGCTGCACGAAAAGACTGGGTCCTCCCAGTGGAGGCTAGCCTGAGGCTCACTGCCAAGGCACCCTGCTTTCTCCCTGCCAGCTCGCTGGACAGTCCCGTCAGACACAGACATGAAACTCCTGCGAGAAGACCAAGCCCTGGATAATATCACCACTCATCCTGTGGCACTTCATTACATTCCGGCTGGGGATATTTGAATATTAGATATTAAGCAATTCCTGTCAATTTTGTTAGGTGTGTAATGACAGTATCATAGTTATATAGAAGAGTGTCCTTTGGTTTTAGAGATGCATTCTGAAATGATTTGGGGTAAAAGGTCAGGAGGTTTATAATTTACTTTAAAATACTTCAGCCCAAAAGCAAATGAAGCATATATTAATTGTTAGATGTTAACAATTGTCAAACCTCGGAATTGGGTATTTGCACGTTCATTATAATGTTGTCTCTGCTTGTTTAAAAATTTTCACAAAAAAAGTAAAAATTTAAAACACTATACACGTGGTGGAGAGATTAAACTGTTTTTTCTTCTTCAGAAATACTTCTAAGGGGCCAGGCGTGGTGACTCACGCTTGTAATTCCAAGCACTTTGGGAGGCTGAGGCAGGTGGATCACCTGAAGCCAGGAGTTCAAGAGCAGCCTGGCCAACATGGCGAAACCCTGTCTCTACTAAAAATACAAAATTTAGCCAGGCATGGTGGCGGGAGCCTGTAATCTCAGCTCCTAGGGAGGCTGAGCCAGAAGAATCACTTAAACCCGGAAGCTGGAGGTTGCAGTGAGCCAAGATCACACCACCACACTCCAGCCTGGGTGACAGAACAAGACTCCATCTCAAAAAAAAAAAAAAAAAAAAAAAAGGAAATACTTCTAAGTTATGTGAGAGAGTACATACTGACATTTTCAATGGGTACAATAAAAATCATTTTGTGTTAAGAAGTCAGATAGGGGAAGGCAGAATCTGGGGGTTGAACAGAAGGATTTAAGAAAGGGACTAGGCTTTACATAGTCCCCAGGCCCCATTCCCTGCTCCATGGCCAAAGGGGCCACAGTGAAGGGCCCAGCAATGGCAGAGTTGTGGCACGTGGCAGGTTAGAGCCCCTACCCTAGTCTCATGGCCCATGTTGGATTTCCACTGAGGCTGCCCACGGTGTGAAGGCCCATCTGCTCTGAGAGGCTCCATTGCCTACCTAGGCCTGGAGCCTTACCCCCAAAATGTTTTGGCCACCTAATGAGGAAACGTCCCCCATTCCCCAGGACTCCTGCTGCCCTGGGAACCTGTGGGCAGATGGGGGCCAGAAATAGCTGTGTAAGTTTCCACAGGGCTCCCAAGCTGGGGACGTTGGAGAAGGGATGACAGTCACACAGTTCACATAGCCACCTTCACAGCCTTTACCTCCTTCAAAGCTCACAGAAGTTCTGCTTGAAAGACAAACCCCATTTCACAGAGACCCTGGTGCTCCAGGGGTAGATTATGTCCCACTCAGGAGGCAGAGTTGGCTCCAGCCTAACCCTCTCCTCCCGCTTCTCCTGCACACTGGGCGGAGGCCTCTCACCTTCCCTTTTGTGGTGAGGAACCCGAGGCCCTTTCACAAAAGTTAAAGATGTTCCCAAGGTCAAGCCATTGCCATGGAGTGGAGTGAGGACCAGCTCTCCTGTCCCCAGCCTGGGCTCCCCAAGGATGTCCCACAAACCTCAGAGAAGGCATAGTCTTAGTGCACCAGGACAGGAGGGTAGAAACTTCCAAAGGGGCTCGCTTTTCCAGCATGGTACCCTGGGAGCCCTGGCCAGGCCTAACTGAGGTGGTAACCTCACTTGAGGAGGAGGCCTGACCCAGATGCAGCCATGTTTCCCAAAGCTCACAGGGTGGCCTGCTGGGGGCCAAGAGGGCCTGGGCAGCTGTGGTCCGCCTCTGGAGAGGCTAGAGGCAGGTGGCAGGGGCAGCAGGATGCCGGTGGCAAGGCAAGGCCTTCAGGAGCTTGTGGCCACTGATCAACCTCAGAGTGGGGGAGAAGCCGAGCCTCTCCCAGTCCCTGGGACTCCTCCTTCTGGGGGAGGCCCATTGGTCCTGTCAACAGAGGCTGTTTTATGGTTTAGGGTGAAAGATTGGCCCATCTGGTCAAACTCTTTAGGGCACAGTCCTGCTTCTTCCAGGGAGCCTCCCCTGACTGTTCCTCTCAGCAACCCCTGCCCCAGTTCTAGGAGGCTGTGCCCCACATCCACCTGGACTCTTTCTCCTAAGTCACTGGGTCTGGTCTCCCACACCAGATAGAGAATTTCCCACGAGGAGGCCTGTGACCCTCCTCCCCCAGCCTCATACTGGGCATTGCCCTGAGCAGCTCTGCTTCTGGATGAGGAGTCCCTGTGCCTGCTGTCCGGGGGGCAGGGGCAGTGGAAGGCTTGACAGGTGGCCTTGGGGCTGACTTCCTCCTCTGAGACACTGGAGGTTTTCTTTCCTTTTTTTTTTTTTTTTTTTTGCCTCCCTGTTCAGAGATTTCTCCTTCCCAGGCTGAAGTCAGGGCACCATAAACAGGAGTGATAAGGCCTTGGGCCTTCAACCTGAACTTTGCAGCTGCCATTTTATGACTCTGATAACTCCTGGCCACCCCCCCTCCACCCCCGCTGTCACACCGAGTCCGGCTAGAGCAGGTTTGCCCCATTCCATGAGGGAGCGATTGGTAGCTGGTGGGGAGGAAGGAGAATCAGGGATGGAAATAGGGACCCCTCACTCCAGCCTGCCCTCACCCAGTCCTGGTTGAGTCCCTTCTCCTCTCTCTGTGGACCCAGCCCCTGCACTGGGCTGTAAGAAACATGGGGATGTAAGAGATCCCAGCCCCTGACCTCATAGGATGGCCAGAATAGCCCAGCCTGGGAGGTGGGTAGGGCTGAAGGGTGGGGTTAGAGGGGGAAGGGTTGAGTTGGCTGGAGCAATCAGGGAAGGCTGTCTGGAGGAGGAGATAGAGTTGGGCACTAAACGAATAAGATGTGGAAAGACAGGGGGAGGGTAGGCATTGGAGGGAGGAGACAGATTTGGGCTGTCTCAAGAAGTGTGAAGTAGAAGTGGCCTGGTGTGAAAGGAGACCTCTCTGAATCCACTCTGCCCCTGGGCTCAGAAGCTTCTCAGGATGGAGGAATGGGGTGTCAACAGTGGTCCCAAGATCCCTGGTTCATCCAAGAAGAGTTTGAGTGGCTTGAACCCGGGGTTGGGAGGGCCAGATGGTGGTTGGAGAGGCCTGAAGGCTTCATGCAAGTTGTGCCAGAGCTGTGGCCTCTGGGACAGAGCTTGGTAAGATTTTGAGTGCTCAGGAGGTGGGTCTCATGGCTGTCATGGGTGGAGGTGAGGCTCCTGCCAATTGTCAGAGGTCCGCTCCTAGGACAGGCAATGAGCTTCCCATTCCCAGGGTGCTCAAGACATCCGCTAGATGGAAACACAGAGATACCTGCTCTGGTGGAGGTGATGGTAAGGGAAGTGATCATGGGAGAGAATGAACTAGATAATCAAGATTCCTCACCCTCCCCCAGCCAACTTGGAGTGGGCATTTATGGCCCTGCCTAAGCAGCAACTCTAGATTACTCAAAGTCTGGGGTAGGGAGAAAATCAACCTCTGTCTAGGTCTAACTGATGGGAGACAGATGTGGCTCTTGTGTCTCTGGACCTCGCTTTGCCCATCTGTAAAGTGGGCTTTGGTAGACTCAATGAGTGCTGAGGTCTCCTCTGTTCTAGAGTGTGATGATCCATGCATCTCCTGCCTCAATCAGCATCTGCCTCCCAGCCCAGGTAAGCCATCCACAGACACACATATCACACCCACACATGGGGCACACGAGTACACATGTATCAAGGGCATACACATACCCACGTTGAGAGGAAGCAGAAGTGGGAGGAAGAGGGAGGCCACTGCTTGTTGGCATTGGCTCCCTGCTCAGCTCTCTCCATGTACAGGCCTGGCCCCTCCTGTTAACCACCAGCCTTAGCCCCTCACTGCCCACCAGCTTCCACCTTGGGGTCTGGTACCTTTTTGCTTTGCTCAGTGGGAGGGCACACGGAGGGATGTGCCTGTCACTCACCTGATCCCAAGAACCCCTTCTCAAGTCCTGGGGCCCCCAGCACTGGTTCTGCTGCTGACAGCCCACAGGCACCTCCAGACGGTCACAGCACACAAGAACGGCCCCTCACATCCTCCCTCTCACCTACGGTGTACCAAACCTTCCATCTCAATCGGCCGCAGTACCTGACTCTGCGCCCACTGGCCGCCCCACCCCGCTGCGCACCCACAACCACGACAAGGAAGGCAAGTCTGGGGCCCACTCTTTCCCGCTGCCCCTCCACTGATGCTGTGCCTGCTCCGGGCTGCGCTGGGAGGGACTGGGCACGACCAATATCCCAGCCCTCGCGTCTAGGTTCGGTCTGGAGCGGTGGGAGGAGGCGAGACGAGATGCTTGATGTTCCCTATTCCTCTTACACAGACACGCGCACAGACGGCCCGGCTCCCGCCGTCCCCCACCTCCCCCGCCCTCCGCAACCCCCAGGCTGCCGGGACTCTGGGCGGCCGGGCGAACACTCACCGCCGGCCCAAGGGCGCAGGCGAGGGCGCCTGCTAGCACGCATAGCCAGCGGGCGGGCAGCGGACTTGGCGGGCGCATGGTCTGCCCTGAGCCCTCGGCGGGCGGCCCCGCGCGGGCAAAGAGCTGGCGGGCGGCGCACCAGGCGGGCGATGGCCGGGAGCCTGGCAGAGTGGCGCTGGCGCTGTGGCCCCAGAGCTAAGAGGCGCAGCTCAGGGCTGGGGGCGGGCCCCGGGGGCTCGTCTGACGGGCGGCGGATCTAGCCAATGGATGGGTGGAGGCGGGGCCGCCGCCAGGTATGGGGCGGGGCTGGGGAGCCCCTGCCAGTGAGGAAGCTCTGCGCTCTCTTTGCCAATCCCACACCTTGGTCTTCCGTCGTGAGACATTTATAGGCCTTCGCCCCTCCGGGCTCGAGACCCGAACACATCCCATCCTTCCATGCTTAGCTCACGACCTTCGCAAGCTCCCACCTCTGTACCCACCCTCAGCCCCATCCCAGGGCGCTCCTCATGTCTACCCTCGGAGCCACCTCCTCCAGGAAGCCTCCCCGCCAGCCTTCCCATTTCCCACCTGTGCGCCTCGGAGGGTTCGTGCGCGCAAATCCGATTACGAGACAGGAAGTGCCACTTATCTTCCCAGGCTGCGAGCTGGGGCCCAGCAAATGGCCAGGCGCTGACAGAGATCGGGTTGTTTGATCAATTTTAAACAACCCCAATTCATCCTTCGCGCCGAAGAAGCCGGGCGAGAGGAAGCGAGGGCTCGAAAGAGGCCCGACTCTGGGTTCCTTGGTGTTCCCTGCTCCCGGGTGACCTGGTGGGGCGCGCTCAGCATCTGTTGGGTGCCCTGGCCCTTCAAGCCTCGGGGGACCTGCTCCAGGGAGGATGAGGTGTCCGCACCCTCGCGGGTCTCGTCCAGGGCACCTCCCCAGGGAGGCTGGGCTGAAGTGCCAGCGCCCTCGCGTGGGGAGCGAGGTCTGCTCCCAGCCCGCAGGCCGACTCCGCAGCTGACCTAAAACGAACCACAGACCTCGTCCTCCTCCTGCATTCCCTATTTTACAGCTGGGGATACTGGGGTCCAGAGAGGGGCCAGGACCCTGGCCGCCTGCCTTTGGTGCTGAGCTTCCAAGGGGCGGCGGCTCGGTCGCTGGATGACACCGGGTCAGCCCCTTTTCTCGTTTATTTGTCCCTGGCATGGGGAGCGGGGTCACCAGCTCTGCGCCCTGGGAGCGCGTCTTCTTGTGGACCAAGCGCAGGTGGCTGCTAGCCCTCTTTCTACGGGCTCGAGCCTGCACAATCGAGGCTGGAGATGTGGTCGCGGCGGCAGGATAGAGTGGCTGGCGGAGACGTGTGACAGAAGGAGAGGCGGAGTTCAGTGGAGAGGCGGAGAGGGCAGCGGGTCCCAGAGCCCTGAGCAGAATGTGCGGCTACCTGAAGGAGGTCCCGCGCTAGGCTTTGGCTGAACAGCAGGCGCGCAGGAGTTCCCTGAGGACCCACCAGGGCTTCCCTCCCTACAGCGAGGGAACGTCGGGATGCTGCCATGGGGTGGGCTTGAGGGGAGTGGGGGAAAGCCGGGAAGGGATGAGTGCCCTGGCCCTTTCTTCAGGGCGTACTTACACTTTCTTTCCACTCTCTCTTCTTCCTCTTCTTTCTTCCTCCCTTCCAGCATTCCATCCCCTGCACTTGCTCTTTTTCCCTTTCCCCCCTCTCCTCCTTGCCTTCATTAAAGGGAACCTCACCACCATGGAGCCCCTCCCTCCTTTCTTCCATGCACATTTATTAATCTCTTTCTGTGTGCCAGGCCCTGTGCTGTGCACTGGAGGCACAGAGGTGGATGGGCAGCATCCCCTTGCCATGAGGGGAACTTCGGGAGCTACTGTACTCCCTGCAATTTCTACCTCCTTCCCGATATAATCAGTGAGCCTGGACACAGGCCTTTCCTTAGATTTGGGAGCTGTGGAGATGCCTCTGTCCTAGCCTTTCTTGGGTTTGTACTCGATCTCCCAATGGCGGGAGTGTTTGAATGATCCTCAGCCATCTCCTCAGCTATCCACACCCCTGACGGCTGCTGTTAGCTCAGAAATCAGGGGTCTTTGTCTCTCCTTATGACCCTGTGTACCCCGTCTCGGGTCTCAGTTCCCTGGCAGGACAGTGGAATTGTGTCTTTTTCCTGGGAAGTTACTTATGCTGGCATGGTGTCCTAGGAGCCCTAGATGTGAAGAGCAAATCTGTGGGTTTGGGGTGTCATGAATCCTCAGCCCTCACTCCTCAACACGTACATACACACACAGCACCTAGCCAGCTGCAGGATGCTGAAATCCTATCATTAATGTGTCATGCCCCCAGGGTTGTTGAAGTTCTCCTGCTCTCCTGGAGGACAAGGTTCTTGGACACTTGAGGGTGTATGATGGGTGTGAGGATTGGAGAGGCAGACCTCACTTTGCCATGTGACCCGCCAGTGAATGGCTGGTGGGCAGGGTGGGGAGGGAGGGAGAGGGACTGGCTACCAGTGGGGATGGGTTGCCTTCCCCTGGCTCTGGAGGGGAGCCCACACTACCCCTCCTCTCCTCTGTTGGAGGGCTGGATGGCCAGGTTGGAGGCAGTGAGTGGCTGGGAAGGCATCTGATGCCTTTGCAGGCCTTGCTCCCCGGAAGGGAGTAGGTGAATCAGAAATAATTGTTTCCTTGCAGATTCTTCGGAATAAACATGACTTATTTGTTCTTTCAGAATTGTTCTCCTGGGGGATCCACCCTTCCTTACCTATCAAAGGGCACAAAACATATTCAGAAATGAAAAGAGCAGAAAGAAAATAGCAAAACCAAACAAAAGCCTAAAAAATTCAACCAACATTAAATGTGACTGTGTTTCAACTAATTGTTCCCGAATGTCCTGTCCTGTGTTCTGAAGCACTGGGGGGAAGGGGGTCAACCATGGGCCCACTCTTGGGGAGTCCTGTAGAATCTGCTGAGGAAGCCATCCTTTTGTGCACCCAGTTGATCTGGGAAGGCTTCTTGGAGGAAGAGGGATGTCAGAAGCAGAGGCGGGGGACCGACGGACTACCTGAGGGAGTGGGAAGCCTGTGGTCCCAATCTCCCCACCCTGTCCAAAGCCTAAGCCCCTCTGGAGTCTGCCTTGCCTTCCCAGTCCAGGCTTGAGGAGGAGAGCCATAGTCGCCTCCTACTCTCTGTTCCCCCATGTCCTTCTTGCATGGATTCCTCCCTGGGGGGGTCTGTTCTGAAGTCTCCCCTCTGGGATCCCTAAAACCTGTCCCTAGTCTCTAGCACCATCTCATATCCCTTCTGGATGTCAGAATCACATGAGTGCCAAGGACACGGGAGGTGGCGGGAAAGAGAGAGAAGTGGAGTCACTTGCCATCCCCCGTGACAACAGGCATGGCACAAAGAGAATCTGCAGTTACTCATTCTGAGCCTGCCTGGCTTCCTGCCTGTCTCATCCATGCGCTGTGTGCCGCCCTCGCCTCCTCTCAGAATCGTGCACTCACTGCCTTCAAGGCTTCCAGCTCAGGGGCTCCATGGTGGTGAGGTTCTGTGGTGGAGTGGGAAGGGGGCTGGGGGGCCACAGAGTGGCCTTGACCTGTATGGTGGAGGCCAGGCTAGGAGATGGTGAGGAAACCACCTGGCTGGGGGAGTCACTGCTCTAGGATTCCCCTGCCAGAGCCACCCACGTTGCTGTCTGGATGCAGGCAACATTTGCTTTCTCCGGGCTTCTGAGTTGAAGGGACCTACACTTTTGGTCTTTATCCATAGAGTGGGGCTGGTAGCTCTGGGAACATGGAGTGATCACCACCTCCCCAGGGTGCACCTTCTTTTGGGGCCAGTTCTTCCTGTGAGAAGATGCACCTTAACTCCAGGCTGTAATTTGGTGGAGGGCAGGAGAGGCCTGGGCAGGCATTTAAAGAAGAAATATTCCCTTCATCCCTTCCATAACAGCATGCAGTGAATATCATTCATTCACCCTTCACGTCTCAACACCCGCACTCATCTGGGGGCTGGGGACGTGACTGTGACTTAGACATGGGCTGTCCTCTGCAGGGAAGCCTAGCACTGCTTGGGTGTGGGATTGTGGGGGATCTTCTGTTGGTGCTACACCTGCATCTAGGAAGAAAACCAAGTTCACGGGAGAGCAGGTGATGGAGAAAGAATCATCCTGACATAACAGATTTGGAAATGAAGCTCAAGGACAAGTTCTGAAATGGCTATTCCTGGTCCTGGAGGCTGGGGCTTAGAGCTCTGTTGGGGGGAAGGGTGGTGCTAACTATAGGTGTGTCAGTTCAGGTCCTCTAGTGAGCAAATGCTAAGGTGGAGTTAGGAGTGTGAACGTTTATTGGATGGCAGGGGGACCTGTGAGAGACAAAAGAGGAGAAAGTAGGATTGGGCAGAGAGAAACTCAGACTGCATTGCAGATCTGAAAAAGTCTTTGCCAATTTGATAGCGAGTTCCAGGGCAAAGGCTGGAATAGAAGCCTTAGTAACTCTACTGTGCTTTGTCAATGTCTGGGGCTGTCTGGGAAGAGCATTGACAGGCCCAGTCATAGACCTACTGACCAGAGCCTGAAGGCAATGTGGCTAGAGGTTCCAACTCATTGCCCTCCTCACAGTTGAGTGGCAAGCTCTTTCTAGAGGGGGATCCAAGTGATGCCCCTTTGCAGCTGCCACAGAGGGGAAACTGAGGCATGGAGAATGAAGTGTGTGAGAGAGCTCCTGCTCCAGGGGATAGAGGAAGAGGGGACCTAGGTCCTACCCTTGGAGCTCCTGGTCTGGGCAGAGAGGAAAAACCTGAGAACTCCTTCCCTCAAAACCCCAGGACTCAGTTTTGTCCAGGGGGTCAGCAGTCTGTCACCAGACAGCTTAGCAAGGGGGTTGTATTATTCTGTTTGCACACTGATGATAAAGAGATACCTGAGACTGGGAAGTTTATAAAGAAAAAGAGGTTTAGTGGACTCACAGTTCCATGTGGCTGGAGAGGCCTCACAATCATGGCAGAAGGTGAAAGGCAGAAGGCAGGCAAAGAGGGGTTGTGCAGAGGAACTCCCATTTATAAAACCATCAGATCTTATGAGAGTTATTCACTACCACAAGAACAGTATCGGGGAAACCGCCCCCATGATTCAATTATCTCCCACCAGGTCCCTCCCACAACACATGGGAATTATGAGAGCTACAATTCAAGATGACATTTGGGTGGTGACACAGCCAAACCATATCAGGGGTCATGGTGTTGGGAGTGTGGGAGACTCTGAAGGGGAGGACTGCTCCACCCTGTTTTCAAAAGCAGCCACAGCTTCTGGTCAAATGCTTGCTGTAGTGTGCTTGTGTGTGTGCGTGTGTGTGTGCATGTATGTCCGCGTGTAAGAGCATGTGAGTGTGTGCCCTTGTCTGTGGGCATGAGTTCATACAGACACATCTACTTCCAGCCAGGGGTCTGAGAGCAGGGCTTGGCCAGCGTGTGCAGGGAGGAAGTAGAGTTAGGGACAAGGTTCAAGGTAGGTAGGGCAGAGAGGGGCTGAGTTTCAGAGGGTGCCCATAACCACAGACAGCACTGCATCATCTCTCAGAGCTCATTTCTGAGGCAGTGAATTCCTGAGGGGGGTGAGGCCACTTAGCCCAGGGAGAACTCAGACTAACTCCACAGGGGATCTCAAAGTTCTCACGCTCACCTCCCCCTTCCCAGTCCTGCGTTCCTGTGAAGTCCTGCGAAGCTGACCTTCGGCAGAGATTCTGGAAAAGGGAGATAATGTAGGCAGGACAAAACACAACATGGAGTTTAACATAATTGATGCCACCAGAGATTAGTGTGTGTGTTAAAAATGTGAGGGTATCCACTGGGGAAAAAAAGAAAGTATGTAACTCCCAAATAACCAGAAAAAAGAAAAATGAAACTAAGAAAACTCCATGTATCCAATAAAAGATTGTTTGTTTGGGAGGATTAAAAATAAAGATTGTTTGTTTGGGAAGATTAAAAATAAAGATTGCTCGTATGAGAGGATTAAAAATAAAATATATGATAAATAGAAGCATCAAATCATGTATTAGAAATAATTACAAAAATGAATCATCATAGTCAATGGGAATGAGTGAGAATTTAAGATAGAAAACAAAAGGCACAAAGAGGATAATTCATATTGTTAGACCACCCAGTCTCTCAAGAAGATATAAAAATGCCAAGCGTCTATGCCTCTAATGCTATAGCCTCAAGTTATGTAAAAAAGGGAGGGACTGTCAAATCTACAGTCCTAGTGGAAGAGTTTAACACCCTTCTGTCAGAAATTCTTTTCAGTTCTCAGAATAAGGAGAGCCACATCTCCCTCTATGTGTATATGTAACTAAAAATATGGTGTCCAGCAACCAAAGCAAGTTGCAGAATGATACGTATGGTACAATGTTACTTTTATAGAGTTAACAATACTATCTGCAAACAATACTATGTAACTTTTATGGATACTAATTATGCAGTAAAAGTGTAAATCATGTCCAGGAATGATAAACACAAAGGCATGTTATTAGTTACCTCTGCAAAGAGAGGGAGGGGAATGGAATAAGGGAGATGTATCAGCTTTTTTTTTTTTTTTTTTTTTTTGAAACGGAGTCTTGCCCCAGGCTGGAGTACAGTGGCACAATCTTGGCTCACTGCAACCTCCGCCTCCCCGGTTCAAGCCATTCTCCTGCCTCAGCCTCCCAAGTAGCTGGGATTACAGGCACACGCCACCACGCCTGGCTAATTTTTGTATTTTTAGTAGAGACGGGATTTCGCCATGTTGGCCAGGCTGGTCTCGAACTCCTACCACAAATGTGGCTGCTTGAAACAGCACTCATTATTATCTCACATTTTCTAGAGTCAGAAGTCCATATAAAGGTTAGCTGGGTCTTCTGCCTGAAATCAAAGTGTCAGCCAGGACTGTGTTTTCATTTGAAGCTCAGGGTCTTCTTCCAAGTTCATTCAGGTTGTTCAGTTTTCATTGTTATTCCAAGTTCTTTCAGGTTGTTCAATTTTTTGCAGCCATAAGATTCCCTACTTTTTTGCTGGCCATTGACTTGGGTGTCATTCTCAGCTGCTAGAGGTTGACCTCAGGTTCTAGCCATGTGACTCTCTCTGTAGGCAGTTCACAACATAGAGGTTTGCTTTTTTTGACAGGCCAACAAGAGAGTATCTGCTGCAGCTTTGAAGCTGTCTGACTTATGTCTCTGAACTCTAGAACCTCCTTTTAAAGGGCTCACCTGATTAAGTCAGGCCCACCCACACTCACAGGGAGGGGATTATACAGGGTGTGCACACCAGGAAGCAGAAATCTTGGGTGCCATCTTAGAATTCTGCCAACCATAGGAGGGATACACAGGGGATTCTCAACTGCACTGAATATTTTATTTCTTTAAAAAATGTCTACAGCAGGCCAGGCACAGTGGCTCATGCCTGTAATCCCAGCACTTTGGGAGGCCAAGGAGGGCAGATCACAAGGTCAGGAGATCGAAACCATCCTGGCTAACATGTTGAAACCCCGTCTCTACTAAAAATAAAAAAATTTAGCCGGATGTGGTGGTGGGCGCCTATAGTCCCAGCTACTTGGGAGGCTGAAGCAGGAGAATTGCTTGAACCCGGGAGGCAGAGGTTGCAGTGAGCCGAGATCACGCCACTGCACTCCAGCCTGGGTGACAGAGTGAGACTCTGTCTCAAAAAAAATAAAAAATATGTTAAAAAACTACAGCAAATATGACATTATATTAAGGTCTAATAAAACTGGGTGATGGATATTTGGGTTTGATTTTCTTATTCTTTTCTCCTGTATGTTTGGAAATATTTCACGCATAGACAATTAATAAATTTTAAAACACCAGAAATCACCCTTTTAAGTAATTATTATGGTAAGGAAGTAAAAATTGGAATTATACATTATTTAGAAGTGAATAACAATGAATATTAAAATAAGAGTTATGAACATTCTAGTAACTGGAGGAAAATTTGTAGCCTTAATTACACTGATAATAAACAAGAAAGACAAAATTAGTGAAATAAGTTAACAGCTAAATATACTAGAAAAAAATAATAAATTAAATCCAAAGAAAGAAGGAATTAGTAACTATAAAAACAGAAAACAATGAAATCAAAATAAAATATCGAAGTGATTAATAACATAAACTTTCCTCTTGAGCAGACCAGTAAATAGACAAAGGTTTAGCAAGGCTGATCACAAGTGAAAGTGGAAATATACAAGAGAAAGGACATAGTTCCAAGAATAGAGTATATTTGAAAGCTATGAGGGAATACTATCTTAATGCCAATATATTTGAACATCTAGGTGAAATGGGTGCTTTTCTAGAGAAATATAAACTATTAAATTTACCCCTAAAAAATACCAAGCTCAGATAGTTTTATAAGAGAGTTACATAAACCTTTAAGGCACAGATAACTCCTATGTAATCAAACTGTTTGAAAGCAGTGAAGAAGATGAAATGTTTTCCAACATATTCTACGAGGTATCGTAATGCTGATATTAAAACAAAGCAAATATATGGTAAGTAAAAAAAAACTGTATTTCCATTTTATAATTTCATGGATATCAATAAATATATAAATCTATGAATTAATTTAATACATATTTAACGTCTAATGTTTAATTCATGTTCATACATAAACATAGAAGCAAAAATTAAACAGCAGCGTCAATAAAGTACAAAGTTGTCTAGTTCCTGAGCTAAGACAAGGGAGACAAACCACGGCTGCCCCACTGGGGAAGGTTTGAGGCAGGTCTGTTGTCAGCTGCTGTGCCTTAGGCAGGATGCTGCTGGCTGCTGCCTGGTGAGGGGAGGGGACCTGGGCCCAGGACGGGTGTGGGCAGAGGCAGCCTCACCTGCCAGGTGGGAGTTGAGACTGGAGGAGAGGACCCTGGCTGGTCACAGAGTGGCTGCCCTTGATAAACCAGATGTTTCCAGAAAGGGATGGGCCCAGAGTCTGGGCTCCCATTGGCTGAGAAGGTAGAGCACAGCCCAGGTCTGTGCCACTCTGACGAGGACCTCAGGACCCTGAAGAAACGCCCAGAGAAACCCAGGTACAGCCATATCCTGATCCTTGCAGAGCAGGGGTGGGAGTATCTATTTAACTTTCTTTTGACCCATCAGCCAGACCTGGGTTCTGACCTGGGGCCTTTGCAACAGCCACTGTGTCATTCCCCTGACTGAAGGATGGGTTCTAGGACTGGGGCCAAGCTTGTGGCTTGAAGACCAGGCAGAGAGAGCAAGAGATCTGAGTTAGGTTGGGGAAGCCCAGCTCTAATCCCTCCTCTGTCCCCCACTGCAGCCACAGGTATCCAGCATAAAGGCCTCTAGGGACCCTAGGCCCGACTGTGCCCACAGGCAAGCAGCCATGCTCACTAAATGCTTCTTCTTATCATCTTTATTACTTTGATGATTACCAGAGTGCCAGCCCCATGCTCGGCCGTGGGAGTGTGTGTCTACTCTCCCTGGGGAGACAAGGCTATTTTAGGGTCCCAAGGCCCTCTCGAGAGTGGCTGCCCTCTCCCTGATGGCTGCCCACAGTGGCAAGGTAGGCTGGTGCCCTGCCACTGGACAGGGACCGTGGCCTGCAATCTGGGGTCTGCAGCAGATAGCCTCGGGTCTCAATGGAGCCAGAAGCCACCCGTCTCCCTCCTAGCCTTTCCTTTATTTGGATGGAATCTCAGTCCATTGACTCAGGTTCAGGAAATATGGCTTGTCTTTATTTTCTAGAATTCAAGTTAATTTTGGCTTTATACTCTCATTACACCGGATTGGCAAAAAATAGAACTTCAGCCTTTCTTGGGTTCCTGCGTGGTTTGTTCTGGGAAAATGTTAGAGATCTCCTTCCTTCTCGCCCTCCATTGGTTGCTGGTTCTCCCAAGACCCACAGTAGCCCAGCCTGCATGGTCCTGGCAAGTTCAGGGTCTGGGGCTTTGGGGACTGAGGATTTGGTGGGGCTGGGGCCTGGTGTCCAGGGCTCAGCCTCCTGTGTACCCTGCAGTCCCCTTCCTGAGGTGGGAGCAGGCAAAGAACAGGTGGGGAGCAGGTAGTGAGTCTAGTGCTGCTCAAGGGAGACAGTTTGGAGGAATCCCAGGGAAGTCCTCCCCTTCTCCTCCTGGGTCCCCAGGCTTGGCACTTGAAAACAAATGCCTGGACAGGAAGTGTCTTAGGGTCACTTCTGCTTTTCTTCCAGCCTCCACCCTCCTCTGCAGTGAGAGGAATCATTTCCGGGAGAAGAACAGCAAAGACCATCTCATGCTGTCAATGCCAGGTTGGGTCCCTAACGCTTTCCCCAGGTCCTCACCTCCATTCCCTTCCAAGCTGGGCCAGGACAACCTCAGGCTGTGGTGGTGCTTCCTCTGTGGAGGGAGGAGAGGCCCCAGCAGCACTCTCTTTTCTCCTTTTGAGGAAACTTGGTGAAGGCAGCACTCAGCAAGGAGAGCAGGCCCAGGAAGCTGGGGGTGGTGGTGACCAGGGGAATCAAACTGGAGCTGCCTGGCAACCTAGCTGCAGAGAAAATCCAGCTGGGTAGGACCACCTGCGCAGGGCTGGGAAGGAGGCCAGGAAGACGTTTGCTGAAGATAGAGAGGCAGGAGGAAGAGAAAGAGGAAGGAGAGATAGGGGAGGAGGGATGAGGAAGGAAGGAAGGATGAGGAGGGTGGGCAGAGGATGGAAAGTTGGGAGAGAAGGAAAAAATGAGAGGGGAGGAGGGAGTTGGGAGGGAAGAGGAAGCCAAATGCTGGAGCCAGGGGAGGAAGGGGGAGTCTTTTCTTGCAAGCGCATCCCTGACTTCTTTCTCTCACCCTTTGCTTGCAGTCTCAGGTCATCTTTAACTTATCCCTCACCTGCTCACCTGTTCACCTGTTCACCACAATTGCTTCCTCAGAATCTCTGGAACCCCATTCTCCAATCTCAGTATCCGGATTGAGTAGTAT
Organism: Pan paniscus; assembly: GCF_029289425.2. Classification (NCBI taxonomy): domain Eukaryota; kingdom Metazoa; phylum Chordata; class Mammalia; order Primates; family Hominidae; genus Pan; species Pan paniscus. Next base: position 42,453,947 of record NC_085926.1, on the reverse strand, counting down.
TATTGTTTGTTAAGAAGAGCTTCAGGCCAGGTGCGGTGGCTCACACCTATAATCCTAGCACTTTGGGAAGTCAATGTCAGTGGATCACTTGAGGTCAGGAGTTCGAGACCAGCCTGGCCAACATGGCGAAACCCCAGCTCTACTAAAAATACTAAAATTAGCCAGGTGTAGTGGTGCACGCCTGTAGCCCCAGCTACTTGGGAGGCTGAGGCAGGAGAATCACTTGAACCCAGGAGGTAGAGGTTTCAGTGAGCTGAGATCACGCCACTACACTCCAGCCTGGGTGACACAGTGAGACTCCATGTCAAACAAACAAAAAACAAACAAACAAAAAATAAAGAAAGAAAGCTTCAAAATACATGAAGTGAATAAAGTATTATAATGATCTTCCATGCACCCATCACTTAATTTATTTCCTCTGTCCCTCTACCTCAACCATGATCATTTTGAATCCAATTACAGATCTACCATTTTATCTGTAAATATTTGAGTGTGTACATCTAAAGGATAAGGACTCTAAAAAATAACCACAATACCATTACACACAACACAATTTTCACACTAAGAAATACCAAAATTCCTTAATAGCATTCAATATCCAATCATTATTTAATTTTCATTCCTTGCCTTGTAAGTGCTTTGATTGATAATTTATTTATTTTTACCAGTTGTTTGCTTAAATACAGAGATTCACACATTCAAATTTCATACAGAGACTCCCCTCAATCTCTCTGCCTGTGCTTCTCTTTTCCTTGCAGGCTCTCTTTTGAAGAAACTGGGTTGTGGGTTCTGCGCACGGGCATCCTCCTGTCAAAGTTTGCTGCTTGTGCCCCTGTGGTGTTATTTAATACATTTCTCTCAGACTGACTATTGTGGAACACATTTTAAAACATCAGCGAGATCCTGTGGCTCCTTAGTTCCGAGCGCTTACCAGGCCCTGAGTGATGCCTCCATCACAACCCTTCACCTCTCTTCTGGTCTTCTGCTCTCCCTGAAGGCATACCAGCCTCCCTGCTATTTTAAAAATTTATTCCTAGACCCCTGTTGCTTTTCAGTCTGTACTGGCGGCTCCCTCTACTTGGAATGCTTTTCCCCGGTATTCCCATGGCTCCCCACCTCTCTTCTCAATGCCAGTCCCCCTCCTTAATACTGCAAACTGCTCCCTTCCCCCCAACTCCTAAACCTCTTTACTCTCTACTCTTCTTCATAACACTTATCACCTTCGAAGGTATTGTGTCTCTAGGGTACCTGGAGGCAGTTCTTACATCTGCCCTTTCTCTACCCACCCATTCCTCCCCTCTGGCTCCCAACCCAGTGGGTACTGCCTACTTGGTAAGGGACTTCCAGGCCAGGTGCCAAGGAAGGGGAGGAACTGGCCAGACCAGCTCATGCCTCTGTTTGCACAGGTCTGGGTAAAAATAGCCTCAGCTATGCACGCCTCTCTCGCTTCCTCTTTATTCTGGATCCTGCCCAGGCCTGAGTCACTTGCCAGCTGTGCTTGCCCCTAGGCCTATTCTTGCCTGAGATGGGATAAGGCCCAGAGGAATAAGGATAGGGACCCTGACAGCATTAGCAGCTCTGCTGCAGCTCATGTGAACCTTGACGCCTGCTGCCACTCTGGGAAGCCACCCTGAATTGACCGCTGGCTTCTTTTGCTTTGTGGTGACCCTAACTTTCAGATTATTTAACCCCTTCTTTGGGGGTAGGCCTGTCTGTCCTCTGTCTTGCATGGGGAGGAATTGGGGTGGGGAAGGAGCAAGGAGGAAGTAGAACTCCTGCCCTGGGAGCTCCCAGGCTAAGTAGGGAGACCAGAGTCTCTTGTAGGAATGAGGTAGGGTGTGAGTGGAGACTGCAGGCAGAGCTTAGCCTCTCTGGGTGGTGCAGATCAGAGGAAGGGCTTCGCGGGAACTGTGCTCTGAAGAAATGGAGGGTCGGAGGAGAGGTCTTGGACTGGTGGTGGAAGAATGAGTGTGTGTGTGTAACCTACTATGGTGGGAGAGTGGAGAGAAGGTAGAAAGCAGAAGGCTTGCTGGAGCTAAGACCACATTTGAGGGTAACTGGCCACCAGCGGAGGGCCATACTGCGGAGTAAGAAAGTACAGAACTGTGCGTAACAAAGAAATGTCTTACTCCTGGTCTGGAGGAGCGCCAATGCATGTGGAAGCCTGGGGCTGAGGAGCCCTTAGTCTGAGGCCAGACTAGGGCTGGGTCTTACCCTACCGTCCACACGGTGGGGCTGGATGTTCTGCCATAGCCAAGCTGCTCTAGCCTGGCACATGCCAGCCACTCAGCTGAGGGAGTCCCTCACTTCCTTATCCTCCTGGTGTCAGTGTGAAGACGCACCACACAGAGTTCATCCATCATCCAGTGCCCTTCTGACTGGGGGGAAGCCACAGCTCCCTTACTCTTGACCCACGTAGTTCAGTGATTGGGTAGCGCTTATACTCCGCTCTGGCTCCAGTAGTGAGCACCTGCCCCAGGCCTGGCCAATGGGAGTCTTGCCAATGGTCACATGCCCCAACCTGGGCCAATGAGCATCAGCCCTGGGGCTTTTGCTGGAACTGTGGGAAAGAAGCTGCTTTTCCGCTAGTAAGCTGGGAAAATGCAAGCTTGCTGCTGCTGTGGCATATTTACCTGCTTGAGATTTGAGCAAACACAAGGAAATCAGATCCAAGCGATAGAGATAGACAGATTTCTGATGACATTGTTTGAGTTCCTGAATCCAGTTGCATCGGAAGCCCTGTGAACTTTTCTGTTTCTGTTATATAAATCTCTTCTTTGCTTAGGCCAGTATACGTTGGCTTCATGTTAAGTGAAACAGAAAGAGTTTTAATACTGCAAGTTCCAACTCCAACTCCCCAGTCCTCAAGTTGTTCAGGGACAGCAGAATGGAAGAGGCCACCTTGGGAAGGAAGGAGAATGTACGTGTGGTTCGTTTTAGCCCAGGACAGAAAGAAGCACTTCTTTTGAATCTTCGTGTTGGCCTCCGCTCCTGGGCAGTCTCTCCTGGACCTGGTGCCCTTTCTTTTTCCTTAGAGAGATGTTCTGCTCTGTCTCCATAGAGTGAGTAGAGCCAGTGTGGTTCCTCCAGACTTCCCCCTCAGTCCTGCCAGGATGTGCTGCTCCTTCACAGCAAGGGCTTCCTGCATCCCCTTCCACCCAACCCCACCTGCTTTCCATCTGGAAGAAACACTCAGTGTCTGTGTGCGAAAGGAAGACAGTCTTTACAATCTTGATGACAGTGTTGATCTCAATTTATTTCTTTATTCTGGGGATTCATTTCCATGTGAAATCAGTCAGGACAGCACATGTCTAGAGGAAGTTTTAGATGCTGAATTTGTGAGGATATAGCTTCAGCTACGTGGGCTAGAGATGGGAAGAACAGCGGCTTAAATAAGACAGGGATTTATTTTTTTGCATAGAGAAGCCAGAGTTGGTGTGGAGGCTCTTGCTGTGACATGAAAGGCCGAGAGTTCTTCGGTCTTTCTACTCCCCTATCCCTTGGATGTTGTCTGTATCAGTTATTGTACTGGTTTGCTCTGGCTGCCGTAGCCAAGTACCATAAGTTTGGGGGATTAAACAACAGAAACTTATTTTCTTGTAGTTCTGGAGGCCAGAAAGCCCAAGGATAGGGTGTTAGTAGGGTTGGTTTCTAAGGACTAGGAGAATCCCATGCCTCTCATCCAGCTTCTGGTAGTTGCTGGCAATCTTTGGCACTCCTTGGCTCGAAGAAGCATCATTCCAATCTCTGCTTTCATTTTCACGTTGGCATTCTCCCTGTGTGGCATGTGTCTCCAAATTTCCCCTTTTTATAAGGACATCAGTCATACTGGTCTAGGGCCCACTCTAATAAGTTTATTTTAACTGGATTACCTCTGTAAAGACATTTACTTCAAATAATGCTACATTTTGAGGTACTAGGGGTTAGGACTTCAACATGTAAATTTTTGACAGGAGAGCCACAATTCAATCCATAGCAGTTATTTAGTATTATATAAGAAATTGACCTAAAACTTAGTGGCTTTAATAAATTATTTATTATGTCTTATGGTTTCTGCCGATCAGGAATTTGTAAGAAACTTGGTTGGACAGGTTTGGCTTGAGACCTGTCATGAGTTTGCAGTCAGATGTCAGCTAGGGCTGTAGTCATCTAAAGGTTTATTTGGGGTACTATCTATTCCCAACCATTTTCTCTCTCACGTGGCTATTGGAAGGAGGCCTTGGTTCCTCCTCCATGTAGACCTTTCCACAGGGCTACTTGAGTGTCCTTATGTCATGGTGGCTGGTTCTCCAGAGTGACAGACCCCAGGGACTGAAATGGAAGATAGAGTGCCTTTTATGACTATCTGTGAGAGTCATACACTGTCACTTCTGCCGTATTCTATTGATCACAGAGGCCATTCTTGGTTGAATGTGGGAGGAGGCTACACAAGGGAGTGAATATCAGGAGGTAAAGACCTTTGTCCACATGGCCACTGCTGCTTCTGCTTTCCAGGCAGTGAGAAGAGGCAAAGGGGAAGAAGATGGCATGCCCCTTCCTCGCAACTGAGTGATTTGGAAGTTGCACAGTCACCTCTTCTCACATCCCATTGGCCAAAACTTAATCACATGGCCACCCATGGCTAAAATACACAGCTGAGCAATATAGCCTTTATAAGAGGCAGTCATGTGTCCAGCTTAAAAACTCTATTACTATGTCTCAGTTTGGGTCTCCCTAGAAGCAGAACCTGGAGCAAAGTACTTGGGTCCAGGTAGTTTATTTGGGAGGTGACCCTAGCAGGCTGCAGGAAGGGAACAGGGAGTGTGCCATCAAGCTCTCTGCTTCAGAAGATGGGGGCCCAACTCAGCGAGAACCTCAGAAGCCTCCCAGAGTGAGTGGGAAGCTGGGCCATTTATCCGTGGGTCCCACTCTGGGGAATTAACTCCCCTGCACTTCCTGGCTACATCTCCCACTCATCCCCCAGCTGACTCTGTGACTTTTAAAAATAGCCCTGAGACAGGCAAAAGGAGAGACCTATGACTGTTGAGGTGGGATGTTGAGGGCTGGTATAGAGCTGGCCCCTGCAGCTGCAGCTGTTATCAGAGGAGGGGCCCCAAATATCTGCTACACTCTGGAAGAAGCAGAGGTCAGATGGGAACCATCCTAGCATCTCTCATATAGTTTCCAGTTTTGCCTGCCCTGCTCCCTACTCAAAGTTTCTGAGGACAGGGGTCCAGGTTGTGCAGCTTAAAGATCTCCTGTCAGCCACTGACTCCCCAGGGCAGGTGCTGTGGACTCACTTCAGTTCGTGCCTGGGAGTTCACTTCTCAGCTCTGCCATACCAGCCTTCAGTGACAGCCCAACATGGTCCATCTCCAGGAAAGTCCTGGAATGTGGACTCTATCACTCCCAGACCCCCTACTGGGAAATTGAGGGCTGCCCTGTCAGTCCTTGGCCACCACCCAAAATCCCAATTCAAGGGGCTAAATCTAGTGCCTGTCAGGCTCTTGTTTCTATTCCACCCTGCCAGGAACCCTCACCTGCTAAGCTCCTTGCTGGGCACAGTGGAAAAGTTCAGAATCCATAAGTACAAGTTAAAACAATAAGTAGAAAGAAGATAAGATGGAGTAAAGTCCTTTTCTGGGCAGTCTGGCTGCCAGCCCCTGCCCTAGAACATTGGTTTCTAAGATTTCCTGGCCCATCTCTGCAAGGATTGAATGAGGACCCCTCCCAATTGGAGGCCACCACTTCCCTCTTTCATGGGGGTCTGTCCACAGCAGGCGTTTGAACCTTTTTACTGCCATGGACCTTCTTTTGAAGCCTATGGACCCTCATTAGGACAATGTTTTAGTTATTTATTTTTTTCAATAGTTTTGGGGAATAGGTGGTTTTTTGTTACATGGATAAGTTTTTTAGTGGTAATTTCTGAGATTTTGGTGCATCTGTCTCCTGAACAGGTGTCTTTTTCATGTAATGACTTTTTTTTTTCCTTTGGGTAGATACCCAGTAGTGGAATTGCTGGATCAAATGGTAGTTCTACTTTTAGTTCTTTAAGGAATCTTCTTACTGTTTTCCATAGTAGTTGTAGTAGTTTACATTCCCTCCAACAGGGTAAAAGTGTTCCCTTTTCACCACATCCACTCCAACATCGATTTTTTTTTTATTTTTTAATTACAGTTATTCTTGAAGGAGTAAGGTGGTATCGTATTGTGATTTTGATTTGCATTTCCCTGATAATTAGTGATGTTGAGCATTTTTTCCATATGTTTGTTGGCCATTTGTATATCTTCTTTTGAGAGTTGTCTATACATGTCCTTTGCCCATTTTTTGTTGGGATTATTTGTTTATTTCTTGCTGATTTGTTTGGGTTCTTTGTAGATTCTGGATATTAGTTCCTTGTTGGATGCATAGTTTGTGAATATTTTCTCCCACTCTGTGGGTTGTCTGTTTACACAGCTGATTATTTCTTTTGTTGTGCAGAAGCTTTTCGGTTTAATTAAGTTCCATCTATTTGTTTTTGTTTTTGTTGCATTTGCTTTTAGGTTCTTGGTCATGAACTCTTTGCCTAAGCCAACGTTTAAAAGAGTTTTTCCAATGTTATCTTCTAGAATTTATAGGTTTCAGGTCTAAGATTTAAGACTTTGATCCATCTTGAGTTGATTTGCATATAATGTGAGAGATGAGGATCCAGTTTCATTCTTCTACATGTGGCTTGTCAGTTATCTCAGCACCATTTGTTGAATAGGGTGTCCTTTCTCCACTTTATGTTTCATTGCTTTGTTGAAGATCAGTTGGCTGTCAGTATTTGGCTTTATTTCTGGGTTCTCTATTCTGTTCCATTGGTCTACATGCCTATATTTATACCAGTATTTTATGCCATTTCGATAACTATAGCCTTGTAGTTTAGTTTGAAGTTGGGTAATATGATGCCTCCAAATTTGGTCTTTTTGCTTAGTTTTGCTTTGGCTATGTGGGGTTTTTCTTGGTTCCATATGGACTTTAGGATTGTTTTTTTCTAGTTCTATGAAGAATAATGATGGCACTTTGATGGGAATTGCACTGAATCTGTAAATTGCTTTTGGCAGTGTGGTCATTTTCACAATATTTATTCTACCCATCCATGAGCATTAGTTATATTTCCAATTAGTTTGTGTCATTGGTGATTTCTTTCAGCAGTATTTTGTGGTTTTCCTTGTAGAGATCTTTCACCTCCTTGGTCAGGTATATTCTTAAGTATTTTATTTTTATTTTTATTTTTGCAGCTGTCATAAAAGGGATTGAGTTCTTGATTTGCTTCTCAACTTGGTCGTTGTTGGTGTAGAGCAGTGCTAGTGATTTGTGCACATCAATTTTGTATCCCAAAACTTTACTAAATTCATTTATCAGATCTAGGAGCTTTTTGAATTGGTTTTTAGGGTTTTCTAGGTATATGATCATATCATTGGTGAATAGTGACAGTTTAACTTCCTCTTTATTGTTTTGAATAAACAATAAAGCCTTTTATTTCTTTCTCTTGTCTGATTGCTCTGGCTATGACTTCTGATACTATGTTAAATAGAAGTGGTGAAAGTGGGCATTCTTGTCTTGTTCCAATTCTCAGAGGGAATGCTTTCAACTTTTCTCTGTTCAGTATAATGTTGACTGTGGGTTTGTCAGAGATGGCTTTTATTACCTTGAAGTTTGGCCCTTCTATGCCAGTTTTGCTGAGGGTTTTAATCATAAAGGGATGCTGAATTTTGTCAAATGCTTTTTCTGCATCTATTGAGATAATCATATGATTTTGCTTTAAATTCTGTTTATGTGGTGTATCACATTTATTGGCTTGCATATGTTAAATCATCTCTGTGTCCGTGGTGTGAAACCCACTCAATCATGGTGGGTTATCTTTTTGCGATGCTGTTGGATTCAGTTAGCTAGTATTTTGCTAAGAATTTTTGCATCTAAGTTAATCAGGGATATTTGTCTGTAGTTTTCTTTTTTTGCTATGTCTTTTCCTGGTTTTAGTATTAGGTGATACTGGCTTCACAGACTGATTTAGGGAGGATTCCCTCTTTCTCTATCTTTTGGAATAGTTTCAGTAACATTGGTACCAATTCTTCTTTGAATGTCTGATAGAATTCAGCTGTGAGTCCATGTGGTCCTGGATTTTATTTTGGTAGCAATTTTTAAAATTACTGTTTCAATCTTGCTACTTGTTATTGGTCTATTCAGAGTTTCTATTTCTTCCTGATTTAATCTAGGAGGGTTGTATGTTTCCAGGAATTTATCCATCTCCTCTAGATTTTCTAGTTTGTGTGCATAAAGGTGTTCATTGTAGGCTTGAATGATCTTTCATATTTCTGTGGTATCTGTTGAAATATCTCCTATTTCATATCTAATTGAGCTTATTTGGATCTTCTCTCTTCTTTTCTTGGCTAATCTCACTAACGGTCCATCAATTTTGTTTATCTTTTCAAAGAACCAGCTTTTTGTTTCATTTATCTTTTGGGTTTTTTTGTTTGTTTCAATTTCGTTTAGTTCTTCTCTGATCTTTGTTATTTCTTTTCTTCGGCTGATTGGGTTGGTTTGTTCTTGTTTCTCTAGTTCCTTGAGTTGTGACCTTAGATTGTCTATTTGCACTCTTTCAGTCTTTTTGATGTAGGCGTTTAATGCTATAAACGTTCCTCTCAGCATCGCTTTTGCTGTATCCCAGAGTTTTTTTTTTTTTTTTTTTTTGAGTTGGAGTTTTGCTCTGATGCCCAGGCTGGAATGCAGTGGCACAATCTTGGCTCACTGCAACCTCTGTCTCCCAGGTTCAAGTGATTCTCCTGCCTCAGCCCCCTGAGTAGCTGGGATTACAGGTGCACATCACTACGCCTTGTTAATTTTTGTATTTTTAGTAGAGACGGGGTTTCATCATGTTGGCCAGGCTGGTCTTGAACTCCTGACCTCAAGTGATTTGCCTGCCTTGGCCTCCCAAAGTGTTGGAATCACAGGTGTGAGCCACCCCACCCAGCCTCAGAGGTTTTCATAAGTTGTGTCACTATTATTGTTCAGCACAAAGAATTTTTAAATTTTCATTGTGATTTCATTGTTAACCTAAAGATCATTCAAGAGCAGATCATTTAATTTCCATGTATTTGAATAGTTTTGAGTATCCCCTTTGGAGTTAATTTATAGTTTTATTCCACTGTGATCTGAAAGGATACTTGATATAATTTTGATTTTCTTAAATTTATTGAGACTAGTTTTGTGACCTAACATATGGTCTATCTTGGATAATGTACCATGTGCTGAAGAAAAGAATGTATATTCTGCAGTTTTTGGGTAGAATGTTCTGTAAATATTCATTAAGTCCATTTGTTCTAGGGTATAGTTTAATTCCATTGTTTCTTTGTTATCTTTCTGTCTTTATGACCTGTATATTGCTGTCAGTGGAGTATTAAAATCTCCCACTATTATTGTGTTGCTGTCTATCTCATTTCTTAGGTCTAGTAGTAATCATTTTATAAATTTGGAAACTCCAGTGTTAGGTGCATAAATATTTAGGATTGTGATATTTTCCTATTGGACTAATCCTTTTATTATTATATAATGTCCATCTTTGTCTTTTTGTTTTACTGTTGATGTTTTAAAGTCTGTTTTGTCTGATATAAGAATAGCTACTCCTGCTCATTTTTGTTTCCATTTGCATGGAATATCTTTTTTCACCCCCTTACCTTAAGTTTATGTGAGTCCTTATGTGTTAGATGAGTCTCTTGAAGACAGCAGATACTTGGTTGGTGGATTTTTATTCATTCTGCCATTCTGTATCTTCTAAGAGGAGTATTTAGGCCATTTACATTCAACGTTAGTATTGAGATGTGAGGTACTGTTCTATTCATCATGTTTGTTGTTGCCTTAATACCTTGTTTTTTGGTGTGTTATTGTTTTATAGGACCTGTGAGATTTATGCTTTAAGGAGATTCTATTTTGGTGCATTTCAAGGTTTTGTTTCAAGATTTAGAACTCCTTTTAGCATTTCTTGCAGGGCTGGCTTATTAGTGGTGAACTCTCTCAGTGTTTGTTTGTCTGAAAAAGACTTAGTTTTGCTGGATACAAAATTCTTGGCTGACAATTATTTTTGTTTTTCAGGAGGCCAAAAATGAGTCCCCAGTCCCTTCTGGCTTGTAAAGTTTCTGCTGAGAAACCCACTGTTAACCTTGATAGGTTTTCCTTTACAGGTTTTCTGATGCTTTTGTCTCACAGCTCTTAAGATTCTTTCCTTCGTCTTGACTTTAGATAATGTGATGACTATGTGCCTAGGTGATGATCTTTTTTTGCAATGAATTTCCCAGGTGTTCTTTGAGCGTCTTGTATTTTTAAAAATTCTTTTTTCTTTGTCTGTGTTGGAGTGGGTTAATTTGAAAGCCTTGTCTTCAAGCTCCGAAGTTCTTTCTTCTACTTGTTCTAATTTATTGTTGAAACTTGCCACGGTATTTTGTATTTTTCTAAGTGTGTCTTTCATTTCCAGAAGTTGTGATTTTTTTTTATGATATCTATTACTCTGGGGATTTTTAAATCCATATCCTGTATTTTTTAAAAATTTCTTTAAATTGGTTTTCACCTTTCTCTGTTATCTCCTTGAGTAGCTTAATAAACAACCTTCTGAATTCTTTATCTGGCAATTCAGAGCTTTCTTCTTGGTTTGGGTCCATTGCTGGGGAGCACATGTGATCTTTTGGGAGTGTTATAGAACCCTGTTTTGTCATATTACCAGAATGACTTTTCTGGGTCCTTCTCATTGGGTGGACTATTTCAGTGGAGAGGTCTGAAACTCAAGGCCTGCTGTTCAGATTCTCTTGTCTCATGGGGTGATCTCTTGATGTGGTGCTCTCCCTCTTCCCTGGAGATGAGGCTTCCTGAGAGCCAGACTGAAGTGATTGTTACTGCTCTTCTGGGTCTAGCCACCCTGTGGGCTACCAGGCTCCAGGCTTGTGCTGCAGTATGTCTGCAAAGAGTCCTGTGATGTAATCTGTCTTCAGGTCTCCTAACCATGGATACCAGCACCTGCTCTTGTAGAGGTGGCAGGGAAATGAAGTAGACTCTGTGAGAGTCTTTTGTTATAGATATATTTAGTGTGCTGCCTTTCTTGAATGCTGATTATGCTAGCAGTGAAGTTGTCACATGGACACACTCAGGATTTCTGGTTAGCCAGGATGTTGCAGGCAGTGGAATTAGGTGTTTTTTCTCCTTCCTGGGATCAGGGTTGTTCTGTCATGGGTTGCTGTAATGGCCTGAATTGGTTGACCTCCAGCCAGGAGGTGGCACTTTCAAGAGAGCACCAGCTGTGGTAGTGGTAGGGGGATCTAAGCTTGCCCTAAATTGGCCAAGGTAAGTATTTCAATTTCTCAGGTGATTGGTGGGCTCATAAAGCTCCCAAGAGTTTCTGTCTTTTGTGTTTGGCTACCAGGGTGGGTAGAGAAATACCATCAGGTGGGGGCAGGATCAGGCACGTCTGGGCTCAGACTCTTCTTGGGCAGCACTTGCTGTGGCTACTGTGGGGGATAAGGGGTGTTTCTCAGGCCTATGGGGCTATGTTCCAGAGGGGATCTTGGCTACCTCTGCTGTGTCATATAGTTTGCCAGGGAAGTGGGAGATAGCTGGTAGCAAGAGGCCTCACCCAGCTCCCATGCAGCTGGCGAGGCCTTTCTCACTCTTGCAATACTCCCACTCAGAACTTGCCCCGGGCTGTGATCCACCCTGTTGAGAAAGCAGGCTTTCAGACCTCACCCCTCCTCATCTGCCCACTCCATAGCCAGCTCCCATGCTCCTACACTCAAATCTGCAGCAGCTCCTGCTTGTCCCCTGGACTCTGCTTAAGAAAATTTGTGCCCAGTTGAAACCACTACTAATTTCAATTGGGAGTTTTCTTCACCCTGCAATCCCTCCCCAATTCTGCTGGCTGCCTTCCCCAAGGGCCTCTGTGAGAAATAGTCAGAGATGGCTTCCCTGGGCTCAAGCTGGAGACTGGGAGTGCCTAGAAGGCCCATCCCACTGCTACCTCTACTTTTTATATTTCACGCAACTTCCTAATTCTGTTTCAGCTCTAGGCAAGGCTAAATCTTCCTCTCATGATCTGGATTTTCAGATTCTCCAGTGGGGATGTATGTTCAGAGGCAGATATCCCCCCCAACATATTTTGGGGCCTCAGTTTTTTGCCTATTTCACAGAATTTGCAGCAGCATGCCACTTCTTTCAAAGAATCTGTGAATTATTTTGGTTTTACTTGCACATTCCTGCAGTAGTTCTTGGAGCAAAAGATCATGGTGTTCTGTCTGTCCATGTGGGAGCTGCACGTTAGCCCTGTCTCCTATCTACCATCTTTTCCAGATAATGTTTTAAAATGCACAAGAAACAAAACATATAATTACATAGGAAATCAATTGAAATACAGTTATCAAAATATTAAAAACACATTTTGGCTGCAGTAATCCATGTGTTTCTTTATTAATGTATCAAATAACAAGATCTAGTGGCAGGCTGAGTAACCCCAGTGATTTTAAAGTAGTGATGAGAATAAATGACATTTTGAGACATCTCCACTAATGGTAACTTGAGATTAAAGTAGCTGGGATTTCTGTTGGTGATAAAGTCACAGCTCCTGCTGATACCACTGTGCTATGTTGTCTACTTTCATCATGGAAGAGAATGCTAACCTTCAATTAAAATGGAATAAAGTAGCCATTTTTTACCACCCAAGTATTTGGACTCCATAAATTTCTATTCATGCATTTCTTGGATGTCACTCGACCCAGGGCTAAGATTATCTGTTCTATGGGAAGCCTTAACTCAGATCTGTTGCCTTCTCAGGCCTCATGGCCCCAGCTGGACACTCTCCCTGCCTGGCTGGTTTTGATTGAGCCAACAAGGGCAGGGGCCCTGCCAGCATATGTGGCCTATGCAGATGTTCTGCATCCAGACCTTGGGAACAGGAGGGTAACTCCAGCCTCAAGTCATGGCCACCATGGCTTCCAGGTGAGGCTGGGGTAGAAGTGGAAAGGAGGGTTGGGACTGGAAGGTATTGGCCATCTCCTGAGGAGGGACTGGGGAACACTCTCTCAACTCTGCCCTCAAAAGAGTCATTTCTACAGATGGATGGAGAGGGCTAGCCCCTGACTGCTTCCTGGCAGAGCCTGGCCCTGGATAGCTTGGGCTTGGTGCTGGGGAAACTATGAGCCCCACGAGATCCCAAAGAGAGTGAGAAATGTGGAAGATACCTCACTGAACTCTAGAGCTCTTCCCATGCATTAGGGGTGGGGGCTTCCAGGAAGGAGGTCCTGGAACTAGTGCTTTGTCTCCAGTGCTTACTCTGCAGCATCCTAAGTGGTCCTAGACAACCAGGTATGAACCACGAAGAGGGAAAGAGGAAGGAATGCTAGTTCAGCAGCTACTGCTGCATCCTTAAACTCAGGTGTGTAAGAAACTGTTTCATGTTCCGTAACCCAAATTATTTCTGATTCTGGGCTCCCGCTCTACTACGATGACAGAAAATTAAATCCCAATGATTTTCTAGACTTATTGCCTTTCTGGGGGGTTGAGTCAAAGCTCTGGGGGCTGATGTAAGTCCAGCTATTAAGGGGTTTCCATAATGGTTCAGTCCTGGAGTTTCTTTGCTATTTTCCTGCTGTGCCTGTGGGATCAGAAAACTGAGGCTTCTGGCTATGCCTGGGGAGCCAGCTCTCCAGGAGACAGAGAAAGTCTCTTCTGGGCTACCCCACATGCCCATTTCCTCTTTGGGTTCTTACTGCCCCTGCTGAGGCTCTGTCTGGGGAGTGGGCCCAGGGAGCTTTGCTCTTGAGTTTCATGAACTTTTTCTGCTGTCAACATGTCCTGATCAGTTTTGAGACTTTCCTCAGAGACCTCTGGGATCATCTATGATCCAGGGGGACTCATAGGTGTTCCTTGCCTCCTTTTGGATTCCTTTAGCAATAGACCCCAAGAGCAGAATTTGAGCACAGGCAATTTATTTGGGAGGTGATCTTAGGAAGCACTCAAGGGAAATGAGGAAGTGGGACAGAAGAGGGAAGGCAGCCAATGCAGGGTGGCTAAGGACCAGGTCACCCCCATGGGTGCCTGGAACTCCAGCTCTGGGAGGCTGCATGGAACACACCTCAGAGTCGTGCTATCCCCATCTGTAGGTCAAGGAAGCTGGGGCATCTCTCCATCAACTCCCATAGGTTGTGGGTCCTTTCATGTCCTGTGGCCAAAAAAGCCCTCAGATAGGGAATTGCAGGTGCCTGCAGTAAAAAGTTACAGGTGTCTTTTGCTAGGGTAGGTGAATGTGGAGGGGATACGGGCAGGGCGCCATCCACTCCACCCTCTCTTCCCTGGGTGATGTATCCAGGTCCACAGGTTGTTTGAGGGGAAGGAGAGAAAACCTCTGCTAACTTGTTAAAAAATACCCTCCTGTGCACTGGCTTCTTTCAAGGCTGCTTTCCCCACCAGTAGTGCTCTCATGCCTGTTTTAGGGGGTCTCCTGGATGGAGCTCTGTAGGCTGGATGGGGAACAGTGCAAAGACGAACTGGACTGAGCCTCAGCCCTACATGACTCAGACAAGAAAGAAATAAGACTGCATTGAGATAGCACTTTTATGTGAGGCGAAATGTTGTCAGGGCCACCAGAGGGGAGCAAGACAGCTGGGGACCCTTAGAGGAGGAAGGCAACATCTCTGCTGGGATTCTGGAAAGTGTCAGGGAGATGCTGGCTTGTGAAAGTGTGGTGGGATTTGCAGGGTGGTGGAGGAGAGTGAGGGCATCCTGGCAGGAGGCACAGGAAAAGCAAAGGAGCTGCTGCTTGAGAGTCCAGGGAGGACAGGACTGCAAGCAGGGAGGCCTGGGCAGGACTAGGAGTGGAGCCTTCAAAAGGCAGGCAGGCTGGGCCTAGCTCCACCCTACTGAGCCCTCAGGCACTTCCTCCTGTGGAGGCCACCAGGAGAGCCGGTCCAGCTACCAGTGCAGTCTTGGCTTTAGGGCAGTTCAACCCAGCAGTGCCAGCTGCCAGGCGCTCCAGTTAGAAGCCACTACCCTCATTAGCTGGCATGAGATCAGCTGCTTTGAGTCTCAGAGCTCCGGATGTCTTAGAGGTTTGTAAATTACCAGATTAAAAAACTAATTGCAGCATTTGCCCTAAGCCTGGCTCATTCCTGTCAATGACTGGTTTTGTTTCATTTCTGGTGGGGGGTGCGGAAGCTGCAGAGAGGGGCTCAGTAGAATCCTGGGCAAACCTGAGCCTCAAGACGTGGTGGGTGTTCTGCCCTGGGAGAGCCAGTCTCTGACTTCCGTGGTGGCTTCAGCTATGCCTACCTGGCCTCTGAGTGCCAGGCAATAACATTCACCCTCGAGTGCACTTTCCAGGAGCCTTTGAAGAAGGAGGGAAGAGCATTCGAGGACACCAGTCAATTGGTTAGGGCCTGACTGGGGGACACAGCTTCCCTCAGCCACACCACACCCTGGGAGGAGGAGGAACAGGCTATAGGGCTGCTGAGCAGAAGTGGGGAAGTGGCAAGGCTCAGAGGCCACTAGGTCACTTTAATCCAGCCCTGACCCCGAAGATGCTTACTGACCTAGGTGGCTTTTGGTCAGCATCTCAGCTCTGCCCCGTGGTCCTCTACTCCCTCCAGCCCATCCCCACATGACTCACTTTGGGTCTCCCTCCTGACTTCTTCATCCTCTGCAAACTCCCAGAGCCTCCAAGTCTCCCCACAGCCTGGCTCCCTACCTTCCTTGCTGGCCTGCCAAAAAGGGCTTTCCAAAACACATATTGGCTGTGCCACTCTCCTATTCCCCACTTTCAAGGGCTCCCATTGGCTGAAGAACAAAATTTCTCAGACTGACATCCCAGCTCCCCTACTCTTGAAGGGTTATGGCAAAGTACTTCTGGTGTGACTTCTGGCTCTACTATTCATCAGCTGTGTGACCTTGGGCAAGGTGTTTAACTTCTCTGCACCTCAATTTCCTTGTCAGTGAAATGTGGATTTAGTCCCTAAATCCTGGTGAGGATTAAATGAGTTAGCACACAGAAAGCATTTAGCACAGTGCATGGCACATAGTAAGTGCTCAGTAAAATGTAGCTGTTATCTATTTCACACTACCCTGCCGCAACGGCTGCCTAATATTTTGACCACCCTTAGCTATCTCAATGACCTGAAGTTCTGTCAAGACTTCCCAGTACTGCTCTATATTAGCTATCTATTGTGTAGCAAATGACCCCAAACTTAGCAGCATAAAACAATGAATACTTATTATCTCACAGTTTCCGTGATCAGGAGTCTTAGCTGGGTCCTGTAATTCAGAACCCAGCTAAGTTCAGCTGGGTCCTGTAATTCAGAACCCAGCTAAGTTCAGCTGGGTTCTGTAATTCAGAACCCAGCTAAGTTCAGCTGGGTTCTGTAATTCAGAACCCAGCTAAGTTCAGCTGGGTCCTGTAATTCAGAGTCTCACAAGGCTGCAATGCAGGAATCAGTCAAGGCTGTGGTTTTACCTGAGGCCCAGCTGGGGAAGGGTCTGCTTCCAAGCTCATGTAGTTGTTGACAGAATTGTTTCTTGCGGCTATAGGACCAAGGACCTCACTTTCTTGCTGGCTGCTGGAGGTCCTTGAAGGCTGTTAGCTGGAGGCTGCCCGTGGTTCTCGAGGCTGCCTGAGCTCCTTGACATGTGAGGTTCCCCAACATGGTTGCTTGCTTCGTCAAAGCCAGTAAGGGAGAGAGAAGCTCTAGTAACAGCATTTCAGTATTGTGTAGATACTTCTGTCTCGCTGGGTTCAGACTCCTTTTGAAGTCCCAGCCTCTACAAGGTCAGGGCTGAGTGTGGGTCAGGGTCAGGGTGTGATCTCAGGTCAGGCATGAGGACAGAGCTCCAGGGACATGCTAGAAAGGGACTGGGATTTTGTTAGATTGATAATGAGAACCAATCAGTTGGTTTTCAGAAACAAGCACAGCCCTTTCCAGGAGCCACAGTGAGCCCAAAGCTATCAAGACCCTGGGTTCTCCTCATGAAATAAGGTAACTACACTGGGGGATGGAGAAAATAGCATGAAGGGGACCCAGAGTTTGTTTCTTATACTCAGCAAAGCCACTCTGCTTATCTGGGGTAAAGGCAGAAATTTCTATTTATTCAGGTGCTACTCAATCCTACTCCTCTTTTTGGCTCAGAGAAAGGAGTGCACAATTCCTGCTGGACCAGGCCTTCATAAATGAAGGCTATGTCTGGGCTTGATCATCACTCCGAATGATGGGATTGCAGGATTTCCCTATGAGAAGGGGGTGGCTGGTCCAGTTTTCCCTGTGGCATGAGAAGAAGCACAGGGTGGGCAGAGCAGTGACCTGTTGGGCAGGGAGCAGAACTGAGTAAGTATTAAGGAGAGTCTGGGCCACACCCTGGGCTCTGTTGGGGTGTATACGTGTGCCCATTATATTGTTGAAGAAATTGAGGCTGGGAGAGGCTAAGGGACCTGGGGAAGCTCACATAGTGAATAAGGGTGGACTGTTCCCACAGCTCCTATCCTGCCTCCCTCCTGTGCTCTGATGTCACGGTCTTTAGGCCCTGTATGTGTACTTTGCCTTTTTGTACCATATGTGGGAGGTGAGATTTGGCTGGGGGATCTTTGTGGCCCCAGGACTGAGAAGCATAGTCCCCCTCTGGAACTGCAATATATCTTTGTTTTGGGGGAAGGGCTGGAAGTTTCAGACCCTGGTGGTTTGGAGGATGGTTTAACCTCCTAGCCCGTATTCTATGGAGGCAGAGGACAGAGCAGGGTATGTTTTGGGGAGCCAATAGATGACATATCTGTTAGAAACAAGAGACAGTCCCTAAGCTGGACAGTCTGAGAGATTGTCTGCCCATCTCTGAGGAAGCTGAAATCCAAAGAGCTCCAAGCTACACACCACACAGTGTGGGGCTGGGCTGGAGCTTGAGGTTCTTTTCCCACTTTCTTATGATCTCTCTGGAGGTCTGGGAACCCAGGAGCACCCCCACGTCCCTGGCTCCCAAAGAAGGCTCTCCCTGCTGGCTGCTGAAGCCAGGGGAGAGCATGCTCTGGGTAACCCAAGGTCTGGTTAACAGAGAACTGTTGCTTAAGTCATAGATGAATTTAGAGCCCCCACAAAATCCTGCTTCCCTGGAAGATAGCTAAACTCTGTGTAAGTGTCAGGGGCTCCTCAGCACTTGGAATGCCACCATCTGTGCTCTGGTGAGGCATGCAGTGTGGTGACGTGTTGGAGAGGAGCCAGCTTCCGTCTTCCTCTCAGGGTTACAGGCTGGGGTCTGGGTTATCTGCACTGGACAATGGGCACACATTCCATCTTGAAGAACAGATGTCCTGACCAGCACCAGCCACTTCACATGCACGCAAAGCCTGGAGTTGCATAATGGCTTTTCCGTGGAGCCGGAGGGAACTGGCTGGAAGCAGCAGGAGTGATTTAGGTATGTCACAGGAAGAGTTGCTTCTTTTTGCCAAAGACCCATTGGGAAGGGAGGAGAGGCGAACCCACCTCCCCAGGAGCCTAGTTCCCAAGGGCTGGGTGCTCCTTACTGCCAGGGAGGAGTCAACAGCCTCTTTGTCTTCCAGAGTGGGAGAGGGAGTTTGCCAAGGAGGGATGAGCTGCCTTTCAGACGCCTCTAACCAGGCTCCTGGAGGAGGAAACAGGATGAAATGAATCGTCCAGGAACAGGGAGGGTGGAGACTTTGCTTTGAGGGTTGGGGTGGGGATTGGTGACCAGAGCAGTTGTTTGAGAGCACTTCACCCCTGGGCACAGGGTGGTGTGCTGCAGGTTGCAGGGGGCAGGGAACCATGGGCTGTGCCACGCCGCCCTTCCTGGAAGCCCAGTCAGGAGCTACATGGGCTGGGTCCTGATGGGCACAGTGGCTTGCTCCAGGCTGGAGTGAGCAGCCTGTTGAAAGCCAGGGCAGGTGAATCCTAAGTCAAGATTCCTGCCTCCTACACCATTGCAGGGCTCTCCTGAAACCAGAAGGATAGGTTGAGTCCTGGCTCTGTGGTGATCTTGACCGTGCCATTAATTCAGCCTCTGCCCCTTCTGGACCTCAGTGTTGTCACCCGTGGAATGAAGGTGTTTAAGGGAAGGAGGAGAGAGGGAGGGCAGGGGGAAAAGAGAAGGGAGGTGGGTGATGAGTCTGCTCAGAAGAACCCAAATCCCTCCAGATATTTGTTGGTTTTGGTCATTTGCCTGTTGGCCGTTTGGAGTGGGAGGGCATACCCTTGCTTGTTAATGGAGTGTATCTGTTTTGGGACCCAGGGCTCTGAGTTGAGCATGTGGGGGAAGGGGTGGTGGGTGGAGGTTGACTGAAAGCAGGGCTGAAGGCTGCCCTGGAGCCATCACTATCATCTCTGCCTGAATGTCTGACTTCAACCACCTCAAGGGCAATTTTGCAATGAATTCCCAGGCACATAGCCTCAAGTGTCCAAATGTAGACACTTTAAGAGAGTACCGGGACGTGCTTTAAATTATGTATATTACACAAATATTTACATATTCATTAACAAACTATTTTATTTTATTGGTGGGCTTATGCAACATTTTCAATGAAGAATTCGAGCTGGGTACGGCAGCTCACACCTGTAATTCCAGCAGTTTTGGAGGCTGAGTTCGGGAAATTGCTTGACGCCAGGAGTTCAAGACTAGCCTGGGCAATATGGCAAGATCCTGTCTCTGCAAAAAAAAATTTTTTTTTAAATTAGCCAGGCACAGTGGCACACACCTATAGTTGTAGATACTTAGGAGGCTGAGGTAGGAGGATCCCTGAGGCTGCAGTGAGCTATGATTGCACCACTGCACTCTAGCCTAGGCAGCAGAGCAAGATCCTATAAAAAAAAATTGTTTCAAATATAAAATTCTTCCTAATTCATAATAGTAACATATATCCATGTACACTAAAACAAAAACCATTATGTGGATTATTCGGACATTAAAAATAGCATAAGCAGGCCGGGCATCCTGTCTCATGCCTGTAATCCCAGCACTTTTGGGAGGCTGAGGCGGGCAGATAGCTTGAGACCAGCCTGGGCAGCATGGTGAAACCCCACCTCTACAAAAAATACAAAAATTAGTTGGGTGTGGTGGTGCATTCCTGTAGTTCCAGCTACTTGGGGGGGCTAAGGTGGGAGGATTGATGCTTGCTCTCAGGACATGAAGGCTGCAGTGAGCCAGGACTGTCCCATTACTGGTAATACTAACTTTGATCATTTGGCTAAGGTAGTATCTCCCAGATTTTTTCACTTTAAAATTATCTTTTCTTCCCTTTGTTATTTGCGGGGGGTTTTTGGTTTGTTTTTCGTTTTTTCAAGGAAGGGTCTTACTCCGTTGCCCAGGCTGTTCCTATCAGAAATGACACAACTGTCATTTCCAGCTGTAATGTCATTACACAACTGTAATCCCAGCACTTAGGGAGGCCGAGGCGGGTGGATCAGGAAGTCAAGAAATCGAGACCATCCTGGCCAACATTGTGAAACCCCGTCTCTATTAAAAATACAAAAATTAGCTGGGCATGGTGGCGCACACTTGTAGTCCCAGCTACTCAGGAGGCTGAGGCAGGAGAATTGCTTGAACCCGGGAGGTGGAGGTTGCAGTGAGCCGAGATCACGCCACTGCACTCCAGCCTGGGTGACAGTGTGAGACTCTGTCTCAAAAAAAAAAAAAATGTGGTTGATTTTTGTTTGTTGATCTTGTGTTCTGCTACTTTGCTAGACTCACTTCTTATTTGGAGGAGTTTTAAAAAAGATTGCTTGTGATTTTCTACATAGACAGTTGTATCATTTCTGATAGGAACAGTTTTATTTTTTCCTTCTCAATCTATTTATTTTTCTTCTTTTATTGCAGGGGTTAGAAATTCTAGTACTATATATATGTATATATATATGTGTGTGTGTATATATATGTACATATATGTGTATATATGTGTATATATGTATATATGTATATATATGTGTATATATGTATATATGTATATATGTGTATATATGTATACATATGTGTATATATGTATACATATGTGTATATATGTATACATATGTGTATATGTGTGTGTGTGTGTGTATATATATATATATTATTTTTTTTTTTTTTGAGACAGAGTCTCACTCTGTCACCCAGGCTGGAGTGCAATGGTGCAGTCCACTGTAATCCTAGCACTTTGGGAGGCTGAGGCAGGCAGATCGCTTGAGACCAGCCTGGGCAACATTTTATTTATTTTTCTTCTTTTATTGCAGTGGTTAGAAATTCTAGTACTCTCTCTGTCTCTCTCTCTATATATATATTACGTGGTGTTTATGTGGTGAATTATACTGATTGTTCTTTAAATATTGAATCAGTCTTGTATACTTAGAATAAATCATACTTGGTCTTGTTGCATAATTATTTTTATACATTTCTAGACTGAGTTTACTAATTTTTGTTGAGGATTTTGGTGTCTAAGTTCATGGGAGATATTGGTTTGTAGTTTTCTTTTCTTGCAATATCGCAGTCTGGTTTTTTATTTTTATTTTTTATTTTTTTTTATTTTTGAGACAGAGTCTTGCTCTGTCTCCCAGACTGGAGTGCAGTGAAACGATCTCAACTCACTGCAACCTCTGCCTCCTGGGTTCAAGCAATTCTCCTGCCTCAGCTGGGATTACAGATGTGCCAGTAGCTGGGATTACAGATATGCACCATTATGCCTGGCTAATTCTTGTATTTTTAGTAGAGACAGGGTTTTGCCGTGTTGGACAGGCTGGTCTCGAATTCTTGGTCTTATGTGATCTGCCTGCCTCAGCCTCCCAAAGTGCTGGGATTATAGGCGTCAGCCACTGTGCCCGGCCTGCTGTCTGGTTTTTATATCAGGGTAATACCAGTCTCATAAAGTGAGTTGGAAAGTATTCCTTCCCCTTCTATTATTCTGGAGGATGTTGTGTGAAGTTGGTGTTAAGTTAAAAAAAAAAATTTGGTAGAATTCTCCATTGAAACTACCTGAGCCTGGATATTTCTTTTTTAGGAGTTTTAAAATTACGAATTCAATTTCTTCAGTGGTTATAGGACTATTCAGATTACCCATTACATCTTGGTTAAATTTTAGTAGTTTGTGATTTTGGAGGAATTGGTCCATTTCTTCAAGGGAGCAAATTTTTTTTTAAATCCACGTTTATTTATTGACTTTTCATTAGTTTAAATCCTTGAGGGGTACAGCATCACTCCGATTCCATGTCCAATAGTCTTAGCAGGAAGATCACTTTGGAATTTGGCATGAACCATGCCACTGTTTCCATGGGCCTTTTTGCCCAAATAGAATTCTGTTTCATCTCAGGCATAAACACCTTCAATTTTAAGAAGAGCTGTGTGCTCCCTTTGGTTCTGGAAACCCCGTTTATAGCCAGCAAAAATGGCCTTGGACCACAGTCTTCCAGACATATTTCCTTTTATAAGTCCTGTTACCAGCAGGCCTCCACAGGAGCCAAGATGGGGGGAAGAGCAAGGGAGTCAAATTTATCAGCATAAAATTGTAGTATTTCATTTATGACACTGGTGATTCGTGTTTTCTCTTTTTATCTTTGTGAGTCTTGTTAGGGGCTTATCATCTTTTTTAAATTTTTCAAACAAGCAGGCTATGTTTTATTGATTTTTCTCTATTATTTTTAAATTTTTAATTTCACTGATTTATAATCTTATCTTTATTATTTCCTCCCTTCTGCCTGCTTTGGGTTTATTTTTCTTTTCTTTTTCTAAAGTTTCTTCAGATGGGCGCTTACATTATTGATTCGAGACTTTCTCTTTTCTAATGTGAGCCTTTAGTATTGTACTTCCCTCTCAACCATTTAGCTGCACCCCACATATTTTGATATGTTATATTTTCATTTTAATTTAGTTCTATACATATATATGTGTGTATATATGTGTATCTCTGTGTGTGTAAACACATGTATGTATGTATGTGTAAACATATGTATGTATGTATGTATGTATGTGTGTGTGTGTATATATATATGTTTTTTTTTTTTTTAAGACAGGGTCTCACTCTATCACCCAGGCTGGAGTACAGTGGTACAATCTTGGCTCACTGCAACTTGTACCTCCCGGGCTCAAGTGATCCTCCCACCTCAGCCTCCTGATTAGCTGGGACTACAGGCATGTGCCACCACACCTGGTTAATTTTTGTACTTTTTTTTACATGCAGCCCAGGATGGCTTTGAATGCGGCCTAATACATATTCATAAACTTTCTTAAAACATTATGAGATTTTCTTGTGATTTTTTTTTTTTTTTACCTCATCAGCTATCATTAGTGTTAATGTATTTTGTGTGTGGCCCAAGACAATTATTCTTCTTCCAATGTGGCCCAGGGAAGCCAAAAAATTAGACACCCCTGGATATGGTCTGTCTTGGTGCATGTACCATGAATACTTACAAATAATGTATATTCTGCTCTTGTTAGGTGGAGTGTTCTATATACGTCAGTTTGATTCTGTTGGTTGGTTGTGTGGTTCAGTTCTTTTATATTCTTGCTAATTTTTTTTCCTAGTAGTTCTAACAAATGCTGAGAGTGGGGTGCTAAGGTTCTCAACTCTAATTGTGGGTTTTCAATTTCTCCTTTCAGATCACTCGTGTATTTTGAGGCTCTGTTATTTGGTATTTACACATTGAACATTGCCATATCTTTCTGGTGGATTGATTCTTTTATCATTATGTAATGGCCTTCTTTGCATCTAGTAATTTTCTTTGCTTTGAAGTCTACCTTATCTGACATTAATATACCTTTTATTGGGCTCAAAGTTTGCACGGTGTATTTTTTCCACCTTTATACTTTCAACGTACCTGTGTCTTTATATTTGAAATGAATTTCTTGTAGGCAGTATATTGTATCATCTTTAAAATCTACTGTGCCAATATCTGTTGTTTTACTGGTATATTTATATTCATTGATGATTTGCCATTTTCTGTTTGTTTAATCTACTTATCTGTATTAGTTCATTCTCACACTACTATAAAGAACTACCTGAGATTGGGTAATTTATGAAGAAAAGAGGTTTAATTGACTCACAGTTCCACAGGCTGTACAGGAAGAATGGCTGGGATGCTTCAGGAAACTTACAATCATGGCAGAAGGTGAAGGGGAAGCAAGCACATCTTACCACAGTGGAGCAGGAGAGAGAGAGCGAAGGGGAAGTGCTACACACTCTTAAACAACCAGATCTCAGGAGAACTCAATCACTATCACGAGAACAGTAAGGGGGAAAGCCACCCCCATGATCCAATCACCTCCCACCAGACCCCTCTCCCAATATTGGGAATTACAAAATTTGAGATGAGATTTGGGTAGGGACACAGAGCCAAACCATATCATTCTCATTCTGTATTTCTCTTTTCTTTTTGTTTATTTATATAAATTTATGGGGTATAAGTGCAATTTTGTTACATGCATAGATTGCATAGTGGTCAAGTCAGGGCTTTTAGGGTAGCCATTAGGGTAGCCATAACTCAAATAACATACATTGCACCAATTAAGTAATTTCTCATCATCTGTCGCTCTCCTACTCCTTCACCCTTCTGAGTCTCCATTATCTATCATTCTCCTCTCTACATCCATATATACACATATTTAGCTCCCACCGCTGAGTTAAAATCTTCAATATTTGTTTTTCTATGTCTGGCTTGTTTCACTTAAGATAATGACCGCCAGTTCCATCCATGTTACTGCAAAAGACATGGTTTTATTCTTTTTTAATGGTGAATGGTATTCTGTTGTATATATACACCACATTTTCTTTATCCAATTATCTGTTGATGGATATTTAGGTTGATTCCATACTTTGCTATTGTGAATAGTGCTGCAATAAATATATGAGTGCAGGTATCTTTTTGATGTATTGATTTGTATTTTTTTCTTTTTGAGACAGGATCTTGCTCTGTTGCCCAGGCTGGAGTATGGTGGCTTGATCATAGCTCACTGCAGCCTCGACCTCCCAGGCTCAAGAGATCCTCCTGCCTCAGCCTTCCAAGTAGCTGGGACTACAGGTGCACACCACCATGCCTGGCAAATTTTTTAATCTTTATTTTTAGTAGAGACAAGGTCTAACTATGTTGGTCTCAAACTCCTGGGCTCAAGCAATCCTCCCACTTCGGCCTCCCAAAGTGCTAACATTATAGGCATGAGTCACTGTGCAGGCCTGATGGGTTGATTTCTTTTCCTTTGGGTAGATACCCAGTAGTGGGATTGCTGGATCAGATGGTAGTTCTATTTTTAGTTCTTTGAGCAATCTCTGCACTGTTTTCCACAGAGATTGTGCTAATTTTCATTCCCACCAACAGCATATAAGAGTTCCCTTTTCTCTGCATCCTTGACAACATCTGTTACTTTTTGACTTTTTAATAATAGTGATTCTGACTGAGGTAAGGTGATAGCCCATTGTGGTTTTAATTTGTATTTCTCTGATGTTTAGTGATGTTGAGTATTTTTTCACATACCTGCTGGCCATTTGTATTCTTTTAAAAAATGACTATTCATGGGGCTGGGCACAGTGGCTCATGCCTGTAATCCCAGCACTTTGGGTGGCTGAGGCAGGCAAATCACGGGGTCAGGAGATCGAGACCATCCTGACTAACATGGTGAAACCCCATCTCTACTAAAAATACAAAAAATTAGCTGGGCATGGTGGTGGACGCCTGTAGTCCCAGCTACTCGGGAGGCTGAGGCAGGAGAACAGCATGAACCTGGGAGGCGGAGCTTGAAGTGAGCTGAGATCGCACCACTGCACTCCAGCCTGGGTGACAGAGCGAGACTATCTCAAAAAAAAAAAATATATATATATACTATTCATATCCTTTGCACACTTTTGGGGGGTACACAGTAGGTGTATATATTTATGGGATACATGAGATGTTTTGATACAGGCATACAATGCATAATAATCATATCATATAAAATGGGATACCCATTCCCTTAAGCATTTATCCTTTGTGTTATAAACAATCCAATTATACTCTTTTAGTTATTTTAAAATGTACAATTATTATTGACTATAGTCACCCTGTTACACTATCAAACACTAGGCCTTATTCATTCTTTCTAACTACTATTTTTGTACCCATTAACCATTCCCCACATCTCCTCCCTACCCTCCACTATTCTTCCCAACCTCTGGTAACCATCCTTCTGCTCTCTATCTCAATGAGTTCAATTGTTTTGTTTTCAGATCCCACAAATAAGTGAGAACATGCAAAGTTTGTCTTTCTTGGCTTGGCTTATTTCACTTAGCATAATGACCCTCAGTTCTATCCATGTTGTTGCAAATGACAGGATCTCATTCTTTTTTATGGCTGAATAGTACTCCATTGTAAATAAGTACCACATTTTCTTTATCCATTCATCTGTTGATGGACATTTTGGTTGCTTCTGAATCTTGGCTATTGTGAACAGAGCTGCAACAAACATGGGAGTGCAGATATCTCTCTGATATACTGATTTCCTTTCTGTTGGGTATATACCCAGCAGTGAGATTGCTGGATCATATGGTATTTTTATTTGCAGTTTTTTGTGGAACCTCCAAACTGTTCTCCATAGTGGTTGTGCTAATTTACATTCCTACCAACAGTGTATGAGAGATTTGTGCACCTTTAAATTTTTTTTTTTTTTTTTTTGAGACAGCTTTGCTCTGTTGCCCAGGCTGGAGTACAGTGGCGTGATCTCAACTCACTGTGACCTCCGCCTGCTAGGTTCAAGCAATTCTCATGCTTCAGCCTCCCAAGAAGCTAGGATTACAGGCATGCACCACCACATCCAGCTAATTTTTGTATTTTTTAGTAGAGACAGGGTTTCACCATGTTGGCCATACTGGCATCGAACTCCTGGCCTCAAGCAATCCACTTGCTCTGGCCTCCCAACGTGCTGGGATTACAGGCATGAGCCACTGCTCCTGGCCAAAAACTTTTTTTTTTTTTTTTGAGACAAGATCTTGCTCTGTCCCTGAGACTGGAGCATAGTGGCATGATCACGGCTCACTGCAGCCTTAACCTCCTGAGCTCAAGCAATCCTGTCTCAGCCTCTGAAGTAACTGGGACTACAAGCACATGCCACCATGCTCAGCTCATTTTTAAATTTTTTGTTGAGATAGGGTCTCACTATGTTTCCTAGGCTGGTATCAAACTCCTGAGCTCAAGCAATCCTTCTGCCTCAGGCTCCTGAGTAGCTAAGACTAAAGGAGTGCATCACCACACCTGGCTGTGTATTATCTTTTTGATGTGCTATTGGATTCAGTTGGCTAGTATTTTCTTGAGGACTTTTACATCTATGCTCATTAGGGATATTGATCTGTGTAGTTTTCTTTTTTGTTGTTTTTGTTGTGTCCTTGTCTGGATTTGGTATCACGATGATGCTGGCCTCATACAATGAGTTAGGAAGAACTCCCTCCTTCTCCGTTTTTGGGAATAGTTTCTAGAGGATTGATATTAGTTCTTTGTACGTTTGGTAGAATTTGGCTGTTAATCCATCTGGTCCTGGGCTTTTCTTTATTGGAAGATTTTTAAAATTACTGATTCAATCTTGTTATCGGTCTGTTCAAGGTTTCTATTTCTCCTAGTTCAATCAGGAAGATTGTATGTTTCCAGGAATTTATCTGTATCCTATAGATTTTCTAGTTAGTGAGCATATAGTTGCTCATAATAGTCTGTGATCTTTTGTATTTCTGTGGTATCGGTTGTAATATTTCCTTTTTCAGTTCTGATCTTATTTATTTGGATTTTTTCTCTTCTTTTCTTTTTCTTCATTAGTCTGGCTGGCAGTTTATTAATTTTGTTTATCTTTCGAAGAACCAACTTTTTTTTTTTTTTTTTAAATAGAGATGGGGTTTTGCTATATTGGCCAGGCTGGTCTCTCAAACTCTTGGCCTTAAGCAATCCTCTTTCCTCGGCCTTCTAAAGTTCTAAGATTACAGGCATGTGCTACCGTGCCCAGCCCAAAGTCTTCTTATGCTTATGTTGTTTTGTGTCCAGAGATTTTTAGTTGTAAGAGAGAGGACCAGGGAGAATGGGACAATTCATTTGGGTGGAACTGGAAAACTGTATAGTTGTTTTAAAATGAAGCATTATTAGTGTAAACAAGTCTCAAACACTCTTCTCCAAAGTAACTTATTGCTTGGTAAAATAATCTGTGAGGCACTTAAACATTACCTGAGCAAAATCTGAAAAGCACGCATTCCTCTCAGCAGATTCATCTCTGGTGACACGAATCTTAGTAGAATATGCAAAAATGAGCTAAGTATCACACTTAACTCTAAAAAGGAACTTCTTATTTTGAGTTAGACAAAAGATGAATCCATGCAGTATTTGTGAAAACTAGATCCAAGTCACAGTGTTCTTAAAAGTTACTATTGTAAATTAAAGTAGATTAAAACAAATCCAAACAGTATTTGTCCAAATTAAGATGAATCTAACCAGTTTTTGGTATCAGGATCTTGAACCTGGACCTTGGAACTGGACCTAGACCTTGGGCATTGTCCTAGTCCTTATGAATCTTGGATCTAGATTCAAATATTTTCTTTGGACTTAGAAATTAGATCAGTATCTTTAATTTTGAAGCTGGATCTTGGACCTATACCTCTGATCTGATCATGACCTGAATTTGGTTCTGTGCCTTGAAACTGGACATGAGCTCTTGACTTGTCCTTGGACTTCAATCTCTAAACTCTAAGTTGAACCTCAGACCTAAACATCAGACCTAAACCCGGGCATGACTATCAATATGGATATTGGACCTGGACTTTGTACCTCTGCAATGGACCCTGACTTTGGATCAGTAACCAAGTCCTGGACCTGAACTTTGTACTGGAAATATGGACCTGAACTTTGTGCTGGAAATATGTCTCAGACCTAGACATTGGTCTTATGCCAGCATCTTGCATCAGGACCTGATTGTTGGATCTGAATCTTGTGTCTGGACTTCAGACTTTGAACTGGTCACAAACCTTAGGCCTTGGCCTAGACTATGTACATGGATTTAGATCTTGGACTGAACATAAGATCTCAACTTAGATTTGAATTTTTCCATGAGCTGGGACTTGATTTTAGATCTCATTCTTGGTCATGAACCTGGATTTGGGACTTGAATCTTGGGCATTGACCTTTGACCTTGGGATCTTTGAGCTCAGACCTGGAGGACCTGAACATGATCTTGCTTAAAACTTGGTGCTAAAACTTGATCCTCAACCAAGACTGTGGGCCTGAGCCTTGGACCTGGACTTAGACCCTGACTTTGATCTGGTCTCAGATGTTGAAAGAACTTGGATTTATAATGTGGATTTGAACTGGACCTGGGTCTTAGATTAAGACTGGGAACCTAGAGCTGTATTTTGGATCTTAGATCTGGACTTCTAAACTTGGATTTGGACCTCAGATCTGGAATTCTGACCTGGACCTGGAACTGACTTAGGATATGAATTTTGAATCTGGAATTTAGTCATGGATTTTTTCATATCCTTGGATTTGCCAGTAGACCTGGATCTTGGACCTGAGTCTAGATCTAACATTTACATATTAAGTTAAACCTAGACCAGGACCTGAGGTTTAGACCTTGTCCTTGCCCTTCTACAGTAAACCTGCATTTGGATCTGGACCTCAGATGTGGAACTGGACTTGGATCTTGGAAATCAGTCTTGGGCCTTGACCAGAACCTCAGACCTGAACCTTGAACCTTGGCTTTGAACTTAGACCTTGGATCTAAAGTTTGGACCTTGACCTCAGACTTTGACATTTATTTGCTTCTTTGTCGTGAACTTATACCTGGAAATTAGACCTGAATATAGACCTTTGGCCTGGATCTTTGACCTTGTTTTGATCTAGACATTGGACCTGAGCTTAAACATGGAAATTGGACTTGCACATGGATGATGGGCCTGTACATGTATCTGGGCCTTATACCAGGACATGAACCTTGACCTGCATTGAGCTTGCATTTGAATGTGGACCTCCAACTTGGAACTGGACTTGGGATTAGGACTTCAAAGTCAACCTGGAAACTTGGACCCAAACTCAGCTCTGGACCTTAGAATAGGACCTTGACCAGAACCTGACATGGCTCTGGATATGGCTATGAGAACTTTGATGTGGACCTTGGACTTGGACCTCACACCTAGAACTTCAACCTAGATCTAGACTGTGAGCCAGGACTTTGAACTTTGGATTTGGCTTTGCATTGGACGTTAGACCAGACCTTATACACGAGAAATTGGACATGGATCTAGACCTTTTATTTTGACTTTGGACCATGATTTTGATGTTGGAACTAAAGTTTTAACTTTGATTCTGATTCTGAACTTGTTTTCTTTCTTATTGAGCAAGTACACCTGATTTTATTTAATTTTCAGCAAGAACATACTTTTGAGAAGAATGTACAAGACTGGGCTTGTTTATATATTTGGGGAAACTGCTTGTTTTCACACGTATCTGATTCATCTTAATTGCCTCTAACTTGAATAAGAAAGTACTTTTGATAATAATAATATGTGATAATAGACCTTTTCACACAAATATTGTTTAGATTCACTTTAACTCACTGTAACTTGCAATAGGAACTTTTGTGAACTCTATGTGAGTCTTAGCTGATTTTCACAAATGCTGCTAGAATTCAACAGTGTAATTGAGAGGAATGACTTTTTTTTAATTTTAGATTTTTTGCTTAGAAATGCTTATGTTCATTATAATTTCTTCTACAAAGCAATAGGGAGGTCCATGTTTTGAGGTCTAGGTTCAAGGTCCAAAATCCATTTCTAAAGTCCAAAACCTAGATTCAGTACCCTGGATCCAATGGTCTAGATCCACATCCAAAGTTCAGGTTCCAGGCCCAAGATCAGGTCTAATATGAGTTCAAAGAAAGGTCCAAGATCCAGGTCCAAAATTCTTACCCAGGTTTGAGGTCCAGGTGTAAGTTCTAGGTGCAATGTCCAGGTCCAATGCCAAAGTCTAGGTCCAGGTCCAAAATTCAGTTTCATGGTCTAAGTTAAGAGCAAAGTTTCATGCCTTAGGTTGGGTCCTATGTGCATTTCAAAGCAAGGTCCAAGATCCAGATCCAAGATTCATATTCAGGCCTGAGATCCAGGTTTAAGGTCCAGTTTTTAAAGTCCAGGTCCATGGTCAGGTCCAATGATCTGGCCAAATCCCAGTCTAAGGTGAAAGTATAAAGTCCAGATATCAAGGACAAGTCTATGTCTGAGGTTCAGGTCAAGATCTATAGTACAGGTTCAAATTCCAAGTCAATTTTTTCAGGTCTAATACCCAGGTGCAGGTCTAAAGTCAGGTTTGAGGTCCTGGATAAATCTAAGCATAGCTTAAGGTCCAACATCCAAGTCAAGTGTCATGGTGGTTGGAGATTTTATGTTCACTTCCAAGGCCTTCATTCAAGGTCAGTTCAGGTTTATGTCCAAGGTCCAGATCTGATGCCATAGTCCAATTTCTAGGTAAAAGATCCATAGTTTATCCTTGGGGTCCAGGTTCAAGGTTTATGTCTGACGTCCATATCCAAGATTTAAAGTCCAGGACCATATCCTAATTCTAGTTTCAAAGTTTTATTTGAAGGTTCAAGACTAGTATGTAGATAGTCATCTATTTTATCATTTACTACAATAAAATATACACAAATCTATTATAAAAAGTTAAAATTTATTACAACTTACACACACAGACTGCACATGTTGCTATTCACAGTCAGGATAAATTCAAAAGTAAAGATGCAATATTAAATCATAACTGCATAAAATTAACCATGATACATACTGTATTACTGTAGTAATTTCGTAACCACCTCCTGTTGCTGTTGCAGTGACCTCAAGTGTTGTAAGGATCTGCTTAAAACACTGTGTGATGCTAAGCATCTTCACATGAAGAATTCAACCCTCGAGCAAATTGCATTTTGCAGTAAAAAGTGATCTGCTGCAGTTCTCCTGTATTTTTCATCATGGTTAGTGCAACATTATAAACTTTGAATAACACCATGGGACACATACAAAGTACCACTAATGACGCTGGAAGTGCTCCTAAAAAGCAGAGAAAAGGCATGACATTACAAGAAAAAGTTGAATTGAAAAAGTCGAAAAATATGCACCATGGATTGAGGTCTGCAGCTCTGGCTGCCCACCATTTTAAAATGAATGAATCCAGTGTAAGGACTATTGTAAAAATAGTGAAGTCATCGTGCCAGCTGTGCCAACAGGTGTGAAAACCTTGGACTTACTGTGAAACAGGTTGTTATCTCATGTTGAAAATGCAGCTCTTATGTGGGTGCAGGATTGCTATAAAAAGGCATATCCTATAAACTCTAATATGATTCAAGAAAAAGCGAAGTCATTATATGACAACTTAAAGCAAAAGGAAGGATCTAAAGCCTGAGAATTTAATGGCAAAAAAGGATGATTTGATAATTTTAGAAAGTGATTTGGCCTTTAAAATGTCAAAATAACAGGAATAGCAGCTTTTGCCAACTTAGAGGCAGCAGAGAACTTCCCAGGCACCATCACGAAAAGCACTGAGGAGAAAGGATATCTGCCTGAATAGGTTTTTATGCAGATGAAAGTACTCTATTCTGTAAAAAAAAAAAAAAATGCCACAAAGGGCATTTATTAGTAAGAAAGAGAAGTGGGCACCAGGATTTAGGGCAGGAAGGGATAGGCTAATGCTACTGTTTTGTGCAAATGCAATCAGGTTTATGATTAGGAGTGCTCTTATCTATAAAGCTGCTAACCCTAGAGCCTTGAAGGGAAGAGATAAACTCCAACTGCCAGTCTTTTGGTTGTACAACAAGAAGGCCTGGACAATGAGAACACTTTTTCTGGATTGATTCCATTGATGCTTTGTCCCTGAAAGTCAGGAAGTACCTTGCCATTAAGAGACTGCATTTTAAAGTTATTTCACTATCAGACAATGCTCCTTGGCCACCTCTGGGTGAACCCATGAGTTCAACACTGAAGATGTCCAAGTGGTCTACTTGCCCCCAAACACAATGTCTCTAATTCAGCTTCTAGATGAGACAAGCATAAGGACAACTAAGTTGCATTACATATAGTATTCTATGGGAAGGATTGTCAATGCTATGGAAGAGAACCTCAAGAAAATCTGGATGGATTAATTACACCATTGAAAATGTCATTGTTGTCATAGTAAAAGCTGTGAAATCTATCAAGCCCAAAACAATAAATTCCTGCTAGAGAAATCTGTGTCCAGATGTGCAAGATTTCACAGAATTTATGACAGAGCCAATCAAGGAAATCATAAAAGAGATTGTGGATATGGCAAGAAGGTAGAGGATGAAGAGTTTAGAGATATGGATGTTGGAGAAATTCACGAGCTGACAGACACTACACTAGAGGAATTAACAGAAGACGACTAATGAAGATGAATGCTTCTGAACCAGTGTCAGATGATGAGGAAGAAGACATAGAAGAAGCAGTGCCAGAAAACAAATTGACAATAGATGATCTGGTAGAAGGATTTTGATTAAACAAGACGGCATTTGACTTATTTGATGACATAGACCCTTCTATGATGGGGCACTGAAACCAAAGCAAATGATGGAAGAAGAATTGATACCATATAGAAACATCTTTAGAGAAATGAAAAAGCAAAAATGTCAGACAGAAATTATGATGTATTTCCACAAAGTTACACCAAGTGTGCTTGTCTCCACTGTCTCCCCTTCCACCTCCTCCTCCCCTGCTATCCCTGAGACAGCAAGACCAACCCCTTCTCTTCCTCCTCCTTAGCCTACTCAACCTGAAGATGACAAGGATGAAGATCTTCCTGATGATCCACTTCCACTTAATGAATATCAAATATATTTTCTCTTCCTTATGATTTTCTTAATAACATTTTTCTGTAGCTTACTGTATTATAAAAATACAGTATATAATACATATACAGAATATGTGTTAATCAACTGTTTATGTTATTGGTAAGTCTTCCAGTCAATAGTAGGCTATTAGCAGTTAAGTTTTAGGGAAGTCAAAAGTTATATATGGAGTTTCAACTACGCAAGTGGTTAACGTCTCTAACCTCCATATTGTTCAAGGGTCAACTGTATGCCCCTCCAAAGAAGGCTTAACCTAGTGTTTTATCAGTAACTGTATCCCTTCAAAATCCTGGATCTCTGCATGATGGATGTTTGTTCTTGTAGTTCTGTCATTATTTTGTTTCAATATTCCACAACCTAAGGTCTGAACTGTAGGATTATCTACAACCATCAGACTCCATATAACAGTGATGTAAAGGAAGAGGGGATGAGGAAAATAAATTAAATTGTATCATTATATATTAATACACGGCCCCTTAGGAAGAAAATGTGGTAGGTTCAGTGTCTGTTTCTGTAATGGCCATAGTTTTCACTGATGGATTTCTTCTTCTAGCACCCATTCCATGTTCTTATGGCCTTAACCAGCCTTTTATATGGATTTTGACTCGTTGGGTAGTCCAGCCTTCATCCTGAGGGAGTTGAACCCTTATTGCCTTGCTTGTATAGAGTTACTGTAGTCTTCTCTGAACTTTTACACTGTACGTGGCGGCCCTGAAGGGTCCGTAGGAATTACCCGGGTTCTAGGAATAGCCTCTTCCCCCATTGTGCAGCATAAACCTTATTTACTATATTACATTATTTACCATGTTTCCACTGATTTTGTTAAATAAATGCTTCTCAATTTGTTGTAAGCCCTTTGGCCACTCTTCAGAGACTTTGAATGATTATATTTGCTAATCTTGACCAATCTAATGGATGTTTCTCTGTGGGAGTGGTTTTCCAAGTTCCTCAGACTGGCATTCTATTGTAAGGTTCTATACTGCATGCAAAGTGGTATAATATCACCAGAAATTATTCTGTGATAAATTAAATATACTATAAACCACAAAGCATACATAAAATAACACAACAATGAGCTAACCAAGGAGATAACTATTGAACCATAAAAACGCTTAATCTAAAAATGTAGAAAAAGAAGAAAAGAGTAACAAGGCACAGATGAAACAAATAGAAGCCCAACTATATAATCACATTAAATGTAAATTATCTAAGCAGCTCAACTAGAAGGCAGAGATTGCCAAACTGGATTAATTTTTAAAAATCTGCCTACAAAAGACTTCTTTAAATGTAAAGACAAAAATAGGCTTAAAGTTAAAAGATGGAAAAAGATACACCATGCTAAATAATTGAAGTAATATCA
Source organism: Pan paniscus (assembly GCF_029289425.2). NCBI lineage: Eukaryota > Metazoa > Chordata > Mammalia > Primates > Hominidae > Pan > Pan paniscus. Next base: position 42,418,777 of record NC_085926.1, on the reverse strand, counting down.
GATGAATTTGAGTTCAGAGCAAAGACTAATAGCAGGAATAAGGAAGATCTTTTTTTATGACAAAGAGGTCAAATGATCCTAAGAATTTATACTCCTAATAATAGAGCTTCAAAATGCATGAAGCAAAAACTGAGAGAACTGCAAAGAGAAATAGACAAATCCACAACGATAGAGATTGTAACGGTATTAGTTTTCTATTGCTGCAGAAACAAATCGCCACAAAGTTAGTGGCTTGAAAAAACGTATATTTACGGATCTTATAACGTTCTTTAAGTCAAAAGTATGATACAGGTCTCTCTGGGTTAAAATGAAAGTTTTCTGGACCTCATTACCTTCTGGAGACTCTGGGGGAGAATTTATTTCCTTGTATTTCCCAGTTTATAGAGGCCATTAGTATTCCTTGGCTCATGCTCCCCCTCCTCCATCTTCCAAGCCAGTAATGTTGCATTTCTCTGACCTTTTCCTCTGATCACATCTGAGAAGGGCTCTTCTCAGAGCTCATGTGATTATACTGGGCCCACCTGGACAATCCAGGATAATCTCCCTATCTCAAGGTCTGTAACCTTAATGACATCTGCAAAGTCACTTTTGCCATGTAAAGTAATACATTCAAAAGTTCTGGGAAGCAGGGCATGGGCATGTTTGGAGGCTACTATTCTGTCTATCACAGCATCCTTCTCTCAATAAAAGAAATTAACAGGGATATAGAAGACTTGAAACACATTGTCAAACAACTTGATGTAATTCATATTAATAGGGCATTCCACCCCCAAACAGTAGAAATACATATTTCCTACTAGTGCACATGGAATATTTACCAAGATCTACCACACTCTGCTATAAAACAAGTCCAGACAAATTCAGAATAATTTAAATCATACAAAGTATATTCTTTGACCACATTGGAATTAAATTTAAAATAAATAACAAAAAGGTGTCTTAAAAATACCAAATATTTGGAACCTAAATAGAACATGGGAAAAGAAGAAATCATAAAGAAAATTATAATATAGTTAGAACTAAATGAAAATGAAAGCACAATATATCAAGGTGTGTCAGATAGAGCTAACGCAGTATTTAGGGAGAAATTTATATCACTAAAACACCTAAATTCATTAATTTGAAAGTCTCCAGTTAATGACTTGAGATATCATATTAATAACCTAAAAGAAGAAGAAAAAAATTAAACTTTAAGCAGAAAAAAAGAAAATAATAAATATCAGAGAAGAAACAAATGAAATATAAGTCAGGAAATCAGCAATGAAAATCAACAAAACCAAAAGCTGGTTCTTTGAGAAGATCAATAAAATTAATAATTCTCTAACCAGATTGAAAAAAAAAGATAGCAGATAACAAATTACCAACATCAGGAATAAAAGAAGTGACATTGCTGCAAATTCTACTGATCAATGTAATTCAGCTTATTAACAGACTAGCCAAAAGCAAACATATGATCACTTCAATTAATTCAGAAAATAAACTATATTAATTTCCTAGTGCTGTTGTAACAAAGTACCACAAACTGAGTAGCTTAAATTTATTCTTTTATAGTTCTGGAGGGTAGAAATCTGAAATCAAGGTGTCATGGAGGACCTCTGCTAGGGTAGTGTGGAAGGGAAATGTGGGGTTGGAGTCCCCACTGGGTCACTGCCTAGTGGAGCTGTGGGAAGAGGGCCACTGTCCTCCAGCCCCCAGAATCGTAGATCCACTGACAGCTTGCAATGTGTGCCCAGAAGAGCCACAGGCACTCAATGCCAGCCTGCGAAGGAGCTGCCCAAAGCCATGGGAGCCCACCCCTTGCATCAGTGTGCCCTGGGTGTGAGACATGAAGACAAAGGAGATCCTTTTGGTGCTTTAAGATTTAAGGACTGCCCCGCTGGATTTGGGGCTGGCATGGGGCCCGTAGCCCCTTTGCTTTGGCCAATTTCTTCCATTTGGAATTGGTGTACCTACCCAGTGCCTGTACCCCCATTGTGTCTTGGAAGGAACAAAATTGTTTTTGATTTTACAGGCTTGTAGCCTCGCCTCAGATGAGACTTTGGACTGTGGACTTTTGAGTTCATGCTGAAATGAGTTAAGACTTTGGGGGACTGTTGGGAAGGCATGATTGGGTTTGAAATGTGAAAAGATATGAAATTTGGGGCAAGGGCAGTGTTGGAATGATATGGTTTGGCTCTGTGTCCCTGCCCGAATCTCATCTCAAATTTTAATCCCCACATATTGAGGGTGGGACCATATGTTGAGGGAGAGAGGTGATTGGATCATGGGGACAGTTTTCTCTATGTTGTTGTTGTGATAATGAGTGAATTCTCGTGAGATCTGATGGTTTTATAAGGGGCTCTTCCCCTTACACATGCTCTCTCTTGCCTGCTACCTTGTGAAGAAGGTGCTTGCTTCTCCTTTGCCTTCCACCATGATTGTAAGTTTCCTGAGGCCTCCCTAGCCATGCAGAACTGTGAGTCAACTAAATTTCTTTCCTTTATAAATTACCCAGTCTTGGGTAGTATCTTTATACAGTGTGAGAATAGACTAATACAGATGCTTAATATTATCAGCCCATGGGTCAAGTCCATGACCACTGTCCAGGTCTAAGGTCATGTTTAAGGTTCTGGCCCAATCCAGGCCCAAGGATGAGGTTCAAGGAGCAGAACTAAGATCCAAATTCACATCCAAGGTTTAGTTGCAGATCCAAGTTCCAGCTCTAAGCTTATGTCAAAGGAATTGGATAAATCAAGGTCCAAGGTCCAGGTCCAATGTCTGTGTCCAAAGTAAAGTGTGAGTGCCAGCCAAGAATTTTATATCCGACCAAACTAGCTTCATAAACAAAAAAGAAATAAAGTATTTCCCAGACAAGCAATTGCTGAGTGAATTAATCATCACCAGACCAGCCCTACAAGAGATGCTTAAGGGAGTTCTAAACCAGGAAACAAAAGAATGATATGATACTCACTACCGCAAAAGCACACATAAGCACATATCCCATGAATCCTATAAAGCAACTACACAATCAAGACTACAAAGCAACTGGCTAACAACACTATGACAGGAACAAAAGCTCATATATTAATATTAACCTTGAATGTAATGGCCTAAATGTTTTTATATAGCGTTATCTCAAACTGACATCCAGCTGGTGGTACCATGTCAAAAGGAAACCTTTGGCTGGATGAGGTGGCTCTCACCTGTAATTCTAGCACTTTGGGAGGCTGAGGCAGGCAGATCGCTTGAGTCCAAGAGTTTGAGACCACCCTGGGCAACATGGTGAAACCCTGTTTCTACAAAAAAAAAAAAAAAATTAGCCAAGCATGGTGGTGTGTGCCTGTAGTCCCGGCTATCTGGAAGACTGAGGTGGAAGAGTTGCTTGAGCCTGGAAGGTTGAGGCTGCAGTGAACAAAGATTGTGCCATCGGACTCCAGCCTAGGTGCTGGGTGACAGAGTAGTTTTAAAAAAAAAAAAAAGAAAAGAAAAGAAAGCATTTTTGTGGCTTTGTTGTTTTTTTAGGGGACTCAGGTTGACCAAATGAAAGACTGAGAAGTCATAATGAGGGACATGGAAGGAGGGCTTGGCTTAACTCAGGTGAAGACACTAGCAGGAAGACACTGGCCACCATGATAGAGGCAGGTGCACCATGCACATTGCAACAGTATCCTTTTCTGGTACTAATTTTCTACATTAAGACTGGCTGGGGGTTATGCTGTGGTAACAAAAATCCCTCAAATATCAGTGATTTAACTCAACAAAAGTCTATGCCAATTGGCATCCCATCTGCCAATATGCAGGGACAGGTGCAATATTGGCAGTAACTGCTACACAGTCACTCAGGAACTGAGGCTAACTGAGGCACCGCCATTTTTTAGTTACTATATCTGGGCCTGGTGGTCAATGGCCAAGAAAAGAGAGACTGGAAGGTTGTGCATGGAACTTTAATTGCCTCAGCCCAGAAACGTTACACGTCACTTCTGTTCATATTTCACACTACCCATATTTAATCAGTCAGAACTCGTCATATGACCCCAAAACAATTACAAGGAGGCTGAGAAATGCAGTCTTCTCTGAGTGGGTGTGGTGGCTCACACCTGTAATCCCAGCACTTTGGGAGGCCAAGGTAGGCAGATCACTTGAGGTCAGGAGTTTGAGACCAGCCTCACCAACATGGTGAAACCCCGTGTCTACTAAAAATACAAAAATTAGCCAGACATAGTGGCACACATCTGCAATCCCAGCTACTTGGGAGGCTGAGGCAGGAGAATCACTTAAACCTGGGAGGCGGAGATTGCAGTGAGCTGAGATTGCTTTGCCTCAAAAAAAAAAAAAAAAAAAAAAAAAAAGAAATGCAGTCATGCAGTCTTCTCTAGACATCATCTACCTTGTTGCATTCCAGAGAGTAGCCCTTCAGTCTACCTTCAACACAGGATTTGGTTTTTGTTTATGTTTTATCTTTTTTACATTCCCAATGCCTGGCAAGTGGTTGTTAATAAATATTTAGTGAATGAATGACTAAACAGGTGAAGGTTTTCTAGCTGAATGTAAAGGAAAACAAGAAAAGAAAAAAATACTGGGTCCTAGCATCCACAGCCACAGTGGTGAACTGAGTTGAAGGTGTGTGACCCCCAGGAGGTGGGTGGATGTGCACTGAATACCTACCTCAGGAGGTAGGGTGCATAATCTCTTTCCAGGGAAGGGTCCCAGGGCTCTCCCTGGGTATTGAGACAGCCAAGTGCAAAGGGGTTCCCAGAAAAACTCCAACCAGCCTGTTCACTGGGAGGAGTGTGCACTGGGGTGGAGCCACAGAAGCTCTTGCTATTTGCAGTGGGGAGGAGCCTGGTCCCCCCTCTTCCTGGATGGAACCTGGGATTCAATCTGCCAGGCAGGAAGCACACTAGCAGAACTCTGGCTTTGTGGAAAGTCCCTGTTTCCCTTTCTTTTCCTTTCAAAATCCATTAAAACCCTGCCCTCCTCACCCCTCAAACTGTGAGCAAGCCTAATTTTTCATGGCTGTGTGATAAGGATCCCTGTCTTTAGCTGAACTAAGGAAAGAGTCCTACGACAGTATGTCAGGGAGTCAGACTTACAGCTGGGATGTTGCTATCTTGCCTGAGATGCCCTAAATAGAATGGTATTTCAGCCTGCCAGCCTAGGATCCTGTCCAGAAATGGTCCCTGGGTGGAAACAGTCTTCCACGAGTCACTGGGACAGGGCTGCTCATGTGTATTGGGCCCAGATTACTAATTTTACCCATCATCTGGGATCCCTGAGCCATGAAACCAATTTAAAAACTGATTCTAAGAAGACTTGTATGTGAATGTTCTTAGCATCTTTATTTGTGAACCCCAAACTGGAAATAACAAATATTCATAACAGGAAAATGGATAAACAATTTGTGGTATATGTTCATACAATGAGATCCTACTCAGTGATTAAAAAAAAAGAAAAAACTACTGATACATATGAAAACATGGACAAATTTCAAAAGCATTATTTAAGTGAAAGAATCCAGGCATTTAAAAAATGCACACACTGTGGTTTCATTTACGTGAAGTGAACAGGCAACCCTAGTTGGCAACTGCTTGGTGGTGGGTGTGGAGATTAGCAAGGAAGTTGCCCAGGGCACTTTCTGGAGGGATGTGAATGCTCCATGTTGCAATTGGTGTGATGGTTACATAGATGTGTATATGGGTCAAAACTTTTTGAATTTTATGAACCTAAAATGGATACATCTTATTGATGTAATTGACATGTCTGTAAAAAGTTATGACAAAAGATAATTTAATAAGGCAAAAATAAAATGAATTCTAAGCTGGTGAACCCAGTGGGGCCTGGGCAGATTCTCATTCTGCAAACTGCCTAATGTAGACACTGCTGGCTGCGAACCCACCTGTTTGTTCAGACCCCTCTCAAGGGTTTGACCCAGCACCAACTCCATGCATGACCCTAATGGTCTAAACTTTGTCTCATTCCCCTGCTGGTGATTGGTTCACAGAAAGACATGTGACATAATTTTGGGCCAGAGAGAAATGAGGAGTCTGTTGGGCATTCTTCTTGGGACAATTTGCATACTTCTGTAAGAGGAAATTAAATGAGATTATTTTTTTGTCTCAGTTCTGTCTGAAGACCCCAAGAGTTCAAATTCTCACTGCCATCTGCCAGCTATGTGTCTCAGCTTCCTCATCTTTAAAATGGGGATGACAATAGCAGCTTTGCCTGACATGGTTGAGAGGATTTCCTCATTTAGTTACCAGTAGGATTTTGAGGGCTTGCTCTATGCCAGGGACAGTTTGAGGGGCTGAAGAATATACTAGTGAACAAAATTGATGACATCTCTACTATAAATGAGGCGAGGAAAGTAAAACCCATCACTCAGCATCCAGTTCACGGTAGCTTTTATTATGACAATTGAAACCAGAGGCCCCAATATTCTGTGAAAGCATAATTTTCAAAGACTGGTCTAAAAAAAAAAAAACTCTTATACAGATATAAAAATGAACACATCTTAAAGATTTTACTTAGCTAATTAATGAGAAAACTATGAAAATGGCAATCAGTTAAAAGGAGAACAGATACATTTATAGACACATTTTAGAAATATTGAAATGAATGTTCAAAGGGATGCAAAACTGGCTTTTCCATAGAGGGGAGGGTCATCTCTCCTCTGCACAGAATTTATTTACATGTCTCTGAGCAAGAACGATTTTGCATTGCTATCAGTTATGTATAAGATACAGAGTGGCAAATTATCTTCCATAGAATCAGAATTAGATAACCCAGACCAGTGTGTTCTTAGCAATGCATAGTTTTTCATCAAAGTACACATTTTTCAGTTCTATTGGCCAAGTGGGTTTTCTGTATTATCTCAAAGAACTTCTGTAATTGTAAACCAAAAAGTGCACAACAGTGCTAGTGGGGCTCTGGTGTGATGGAGGCACATGCCAGGAGCTGCACAGCAGGTTATCAGGGCAGGCTTCAAGGAGGAGTTGATGCTGGAGCTGTGTTGAAAGACCTTAAGTATAAACCAGGCAGACAGCAGGGAGCAGAGGGGCACACCAGGAGGAGGGAAGGTATTAATAAAGTCTGAATTAGTTACAAGTAATAGAAACTGACATGAGTTTGCTTAAGCAAGAAATGGGGGACTTATTATGTGGTCACAAAGTGTCTCATGGGGCTTAAAGGCAGGGATGAAGGAGTGCCTTGGAATGACCTAGAAGCAGGGAAATGTTGTCCCATTTCCCACCTTTTCTCCTCATTGCATAGCCATTTCTTTCTCTTGTCAAAGCACTACATTAGCTAGAGTGGTAAGAATAGACCTTATTCACTGCAATAGGGAAGAGGGTCCAAGTGAAGTGAACTCAGCTTTGACTTGTGCAGAGATGCCTGGGCATTTTAAAGGGAGAATGAGGGAGTAGAGGGGAAACAAGCAGGGGCTGGAGCAGAGACTGGGTTTGTTAATCTCATGTGTACCTCCTACAGGCCACAGCAGTACAAGTTAGAGCCAGGTGCCCCCTGAGTTGGGAGAGGGAGAGCGCTGAGATTTGCATTTCAAAGAGATGGCTCTCATGTCTTTGGGAAGACAGTTCGGGGTGGTGGAAGAGCTACATTTTAAAGGGGAAGAGAAAGGATTCATAACTGTAAGCAGCTTTCTAAAGTAACTGCTCAGAGGAGGTGGGGAGAGGTTCAGGGGCCTGTCTGTTACTAGGTTTTGTCTGGAGCAAACAGTAAATTCTTCTGGCAGCATTGAGGTTTCTGAGGTGAGTACACTAAGAGGTCTAGGGTCATCCTATGGATGTGGTCTTGAGCTATTAGAAACAATATTAGTGTTTTTGCACATCTTATAGCTTGGAGGTGGATGAAAGTATTTGTGCTGAGAGTGTGCAGTTTTTCATAGGCCAAAGTTGAGGTCTTGTTGAAAAGAGGGCTCAGAGGAGCCTGTCTAAAGTTTGGTCAGGAAGAGACTCCCAGCCAGGCGCGGTGGCTCACGCCTAGAATCCCAGCACTTTGGGAGGCCGAGGTGGGAGGACCTCCTTGAGTTCAGGAGTTTGAGACCAGCCTGAGCAACATAGTGAGTCCTTGTCTCTACAAAATAAAAAATAAAAAAAGTAGCCAGGCCTGGTGGTGTGCATCTGTGATCCCAGCTACTAAGGAGGCTGAAGCAGGAGTATTGCTTAAGCCCAGGAGGTTGAGGTTGCAGTGAGCTGTGATCACACCAGTGCAGCCCAGCCTGGGGACAGAGCAAGAAATTGTCAAAAAAAAAAAAAAAAAAGTAAATAAAAATAAAAAAGAAGAGAGACTTTGTCACTCTCTCCCCACAGGCTGGCTTCCTTTGTTTCTAGTTTATGTGATAGAATATGTCTGCCTTGGGTGAATTCCCTAGAGGTAGAGCCTAACACAGGGATTTGGGTCATCTGTTGGGGTAGTGTGTTTAGGAGAAGCCTGTAATGGAGGGAAGAAGGAGGATAGGGAAGGAGCAGAGTTGAGCAAGGACGGTGGCCTGACCCAGGTGGAGGGGCCTTTGGGATGTAAATTTGCTGCAGAGTTGTCCTGCCTTGAGGACTGCCCTTGTGTACCTCTGAGGCTATTGACTTGGGGTGGGGTGGGCTCTGTGCAGTAGGAGATTTTCCAGAACAGGGGCAGCTTTGACATGTTAGCAGCCAATAAGCACCTGGGGGATGGGTGTACCACCCTGAAAAGGTGGTACTGGCCAGGGCACTCACAACATACAGTTTGGGGCTGCCACCGATACCTCCTTTATTTGAGATTCCAGGCAATCTGAGCTTGGAATCTCTTACATCAGTTTCATATTTCCAGGGTGAGAGCACTCTGATCAGCCCACTTGATTTTGAAGCTCACACTGAACCTGTCATCTATGTATGGTCTGGAGGCCAGGTCCACATGTCCACTCATGTGAATGGTAGTGGTAGTAGTAGACATCTTGCCAAGTTGCACAAGGCCCAGAGGCACCATTCCTGTTGTAGTCTAAGGGGTTGTGACCCAGGGATACCACTCACATAGGATGCCATTCACATGGGATACAATGTGTAAGGTTCTTTGGAGTAGGTACTATAGGGGCCTTAGTAGTGGGGGTGAAGGGCATTTCCCAGAAAATGAGTTTGTGAAAAGTAGTCCAGGTCACAACTATCCACCCAAAGTGTCGAACTGTCCTAGAGTGTGAGGTGGGGCTGGGAGGAATGAGGCTGGACACATCAGCAAGACCCAAAGCACAGAGGGCTTTGTCTGTCTCATTAAGAGTTTTTATCCATTCTTCCACCCAAGTGGGGAAGTTGGTGGAGAAAGGCAAAATTATAAAAGGGGCTTTCGCCTCAGGGCCCCCATCCAAAGCTGACCTTCTGGGTGAGGCCCTGTACTTTGAGCCCTGCTGAACTGTGTCATCCTCATCAAAACTCACCTGTCCCATGTTCCAATTCCTTGACCTTTCTCTTGCACAAGAGCTGGGTAATCTGGTAAATAGCTAACACGTTGATGTTGTAAACCAAAATTAAAATTCTAAGCCCCACAATGGACTGAATGGACCCCTTCTTGGCCAAGGGGATCTCAAAGAAACCTGAAACCCTGATTCAGGTCTTGATGGGAATGTAGGGTCGAACATGCCTCATTATAACCTCCTCCCTTTGGAATTTAGGCACAACTGACCAGAATTAACATTAAAGCAGAGATCTTAATAATGGCAAAACAGACTCTTTGTAGCAGTAAGATACCGCATTCCAATGTGACTCTAGTATAGTAACACATGACAGAGAGTAGGCGAAGTATTTTACCCCAAAATATATTTCTTTGATATGTTTTAAAATGGCCCTGCTGAACAGTCTCTTGTGGGGGAAATTTGCATTCTGTGGAGAATCTCTTTCCCTTACCAGGTCTTTTCCAGAGTCTGACACCTTTTAAGGTCTGATAAGAGACATTTGCTATCTATTCTCTCTGAAGCCTGCTACCTGGTAGCATCATCTACATGATAAGAACCTTGGTTTTCACAACCTCCCTTATCTAACCTCAAGAAATCTTCAAATCCACCTATGACCTGGAAGCCCCCTGCTTCAAGATGTCTGGCTTTCTGGGCTGAACCAATGTATACTTTCCATGTTCTGATTTATGCCTTGCCTGTAACTTCTGTCTCCCTAAAATGTAATAAAACCAAAGTGTAACCCAACCACCTTGGGCACAGGTTCTCAGGACCTCCTGAGGTTGTGTCACGGGCCATGGTCCTTAACCTTGGCAAAGTAAACCTCTAAATTGATTGAGACCTGTCTCAGATACTATATGAGTCCATTTTCACACTGCTATTAAAAACTGCCTGAGACTGGGTCATTTACAAATGAAAGAGGTTTAATTGACTCACAGTTCCACATGGCTGGGGAGGCCTCAGGAAACTTGCAATCATGGCAGAAGGCAAAGGAGAAGCAGGCACCTTCTTCACAAGATGGCAGGAGAGAGGGAGAAGGGGGAGGCAGCACACTTTTAAACAATCAGATCTTGTGAGAACTCACTCACTATCACAAGAACAGCATGGAGAAAATCTGTCCCCATGATCCAATCACCTGGTCCCTTCCCTGACACATGAGGCTTACAATTTGAGATGAGATTTGGGTGGGAATACAGAGCCAAACCATATCATTCTGCCCATGGTCCCTCCCCAGTCTTACATCCCTCTCACATTTCAAAACCAATCATGCCTTCCCAATAGTCACCCAAAGTCTTAACTCATTCCAGCACTAACTCAAACATTCAAGTCCAAAGTCTCATCTGAGACAAAGCAAGTCCCTTCTGCTTATGAGCCTATAAAATAAAAACCAAGTTAGTTACTTCCAAGATACAATGGAGGTACAGGCATTGGGTAAATGTTCCTGTTCCAAATGGAATAAATTGGCCAAAACTTAGGGGCCACAGACCCCATGCAAGTCTAAAACCTGGTAGGGCACTCATTAAATCTGTGTGTGTATGTGTGTGTGTGTGTGTGTGTGAGAGAGAGAGAGAGACAGAGAGAGAGAGAGACAGTCTCACACTGTCACCCAAGCTGGAATGCAGTAACATGATCTCGGCTCATTGCAACCTCTGCCTCCCAGATTCTCATGCCTCAGCCACCCACTTGAGTAGTTGGGATTACAAGTGGGCACCACCGCGCTGCCTAATTTTTGTATTTTTAGTAGAAACGGTGTCTCCATGTTGGCCAGGCTGGTTTTGAACTCCTGGCCTTAAGTGATCTGCCCACCTCAGCCTCCCAAAGTGCTGGGATTACAGGCGTGAGCCACTGCACTGGCCTCATTAAATCTTAACACTCCAAAATAATCTCCTTTGACTCCATGTTCCACATCCAGGACACGCTGATGCAAGGGGTGGGTTCCCAAGATTTTGGACAGCTTTGCCCCTGTGGCTCTGCAGGGTACAGCCCCTGTGGCTGCTTTCACGGGCTGGTTTTGAGTGCCTTTGGCTTTTCCAAGGGCATGGTCCAAGCTGTTGGTGGATCTACCATTCTGGGGTCTGGAGGACGGTGGCCCTCTTCTCACAGTTCCACTGGGCAGTGCCCCAGTGAGGGCTTTGTGTGGGGGCTCCAACCCTACTTCCAGTACCAATTTTCTATATTAGTTTGTTTTCACGCTGCTATAAAGGACTACTGGAGACTGGGTAATTCATAAATAAAAGAGGTTTAATTGACTTACAGTTCCTCATGGCTGAGGAGGCCTCAAGATACTTACAATCATGGTAGAAGAAGGAGAAGCAAGCACCTTCTTCATAAGGTGGCAGGAGAGAGAGAGAGAAGGGGGAAGTACCACAATTTTAAACCATTAGATCTCATGAGAACTCACTCACTATCATGAGAACAGCACGGGGAAAATCTGTTCCCATGATCCAATCGCTTCCCACTAGGTCCCTCCCTTGACATGTGGGGATTACAGTTAGAGATGAGATTTGGGTGAGGATACAGAGCCAAACTATATCAGATATTTTTTTATTTACAATGTGTTAGCAACACATACAAACCTTGTCCAACATTGATCTCAAAGTGCCTTTCTTTGAAGGAGAGATTGATCCCGCGATCAGATTCAGATTACAATCCAAGCCCTCTGGGTACAAGATTTCCAGAGAGCCTTTGGGACCCTGTCGCATTCCACTGATCAGTCTGCCCTGTGGCAGTCCTCTGTTCTGAGCACACCCTTTCCATCTCTGTCCCATTGGCTTCAGTGAGAGCCCCAGCCATGGGCCATGTGGCAGCAACACCAGTAGGTGGCAGTGGTGCCACGTTCCTAAGGCTTTAGGAAATCCGTGTAATAAAAGGAGAGGGGCATGAGGAATGGAGCCCAAGCTTTGGAGCTACCCAATAAAATGGGAATTACTGCTTTGTCACTTAGTGGTTGTAGGCCTTGGATAAGGGGCTGGATTTGTGCCTCAGATTCTTCCTGTATACTGATAAATTTGTGTAGTTGTCAGAACTAATTGTGTCATTGTAGCAGCTTTCAAGCTAAGCTTCAATCTTCCAGAATCATAATTTACTGAGGCTTGTTATGTTTAGGTTTAGGCTTGCTGTAAGATCTTTACATCTATTAATTCATTTATTCCTCAGAAAAGCCTGCGAAACATACCCTGTTATCCTCATTTTCTAGGTGGGGAAACTGAGGCACATAGAGGCTCAGCAACTTGTCCAACATCATGCAGATAATGTAAGGCAGAGCTGGGATTTGAACCCAGTAAGTCCACTTCAGAGCTCTCTTGTATAACTGCTTGGCTATACCACATCTAACACCAGTGGGTGTTTTGGTCGGCTCCCGTGTTGCTGTCACTAGTTACAGCCCATGGCAGAGTACGTGTTTTCTGTTGAAGAAGGAAGACAGCAAAATCAGAAAAAATACAAAGAGAGATGCTTCTTCATCACACCACCCCAAAGCCTTGTCAACTTTCCAGACTTTGTGACCCATGGACCTAAGATTCTGCTGAAAGAGTCTTCCACAAGACGTTAATATTTTCTGCAACTGGGAGAAACAGCTCCCACCACTCTTGCAAATTACTTCCACTCCAAATGAGAAGCAGCCCTGCAGCCTGGCTGCTTAGAATATGTGGGGATTTGCGAGGATGGCATTGCTGACACTCTTCTGGGGCCATTACTTCCCTTTGGTGCCCATCCTGAGTGTCCAAAATGCATCGCCTAATCCCCCTTCACACATCTTGATGTGTTCCTGCATTCCTGGCAGACTACTGCTGACGCCAGTGATGGCAGGAGACTCCTGAGCACTCGCTGTGGTGGGCTCACCATCTCCATGGTACTGGCAATGTCTTTGCCTTGCACTGCCCTCACATCACAAGGCTGCTGCAGCGGGTTCCTGCTCTGGAATCCCTCAGCCCATGCATTGCTGTGGTTGCCCTGCAGGAGACACTGCCACAGCCTCCCAGGCTGGAGCTCCATGTGCTGACCTAGCCAGGACCAGGCCCTCAAGGCCCAGGTAAGGATATGGTGCCAGCCCTTGGGACTCCTCTGAGAACTCACCATGTGGAGCAACTGGAACACTCATAGACCGCCTGGAGGAGTGTGAAATTCTACAACCACTTCAGAAAATTACTTGACAGTTACGTAAAAAGTTAAGTGTTTACTTGCCTTATAACTTAGGTCGATCTGTCCTATAATTGTCCTCCTAGGCATTTAATCAACAGCAGTGAAAAGCAATATCTGCATCAAGTATTGTGCAAAAATATTCGTGAGACTTTTATTCATAATAGTTCAAGACTGGAAACACACTAGGTGTTCCTCAACAGATGAATGGACAAATTATGGTGTATTCCTGTAATGGAATACACCTCACAGCAATAAGAAGAAATGAATGACTGATGCACCCCACAGGAATGAATCTCACAGACATAATGCTGAATGAGAGAACCCAGACACAAAAGAGGTTATGCTCTATGATCCCATTTATATGAAGCTCTAGAAAATGCAAACTAACCTATCGTGATAGAAATCAGAACAGTGATTTGCTTCAAAATGGGAGGTAGAGGAATTGGGGGCAGATTCCTGGGAACTTCTCTGTATCTCAGCCTCCAGCCTCCTCAGCCCTTTGCAGATACCTTGAGAAGCCGCACACCCTACTTTGTTGGCTCCATCCATGGTGAGCTGGGGGAGAGATTTGGGCAGCGGTAAAATCTACTACAGACCTGTAATTCCAGGGACTTTAAAATTCCAGAGGCTGTGTAACAGGGAATGCTATCAATTCTCAACAGTCATTTTCTTCTTTTATTCCTGATTGTAGCTGGGCACACTGCCAATCAGCCAAGTGATTACTTACTCCAGCTTCTCTTGCAGCAAGATGAGACTGTGTCACTAAGAGATGGCATATGTGACTTTCCAGAAGAGGGAAAGAACTGCTCTTTTTCCTCCTTCCTCCCTCTTGCTGCTTGGAACACATATATAATGGCTGAGGCTCCAGCAGCCCTCTTGGACCACAAGTTTGAAAGTCACCTGTAGTGAACGCAGAGGGAATTCCAGAAGGAGCTTTATGGAACTGTTACAACAGTCCTGACCTGCCTGCCTCTGGAATTTTGTTGTTGTTGTTTAACAAAATAAAATAAAATTCTGTTTTTTGGCCACTGCGAATTGGGGTTTTTGGTTACTGGCGGTCACACTCAACCCCAAGTGATACAGATTGCAGAGTATGGAAGTTTAAGGGTACAGATTCAGGAACCAAACTGCTGGGCTCACACTCCAGTTTTGCCACCTGCCAACTAGGTGAGTCTGGGATACTCACATGACTTCTTTGCTTCTGTTCCCTCATGAGGAAAATGGAGATAAAAATGCCTACCTCATAGGACTGTTGCAAGGATTAGAAGAACTGACAGAAGAGAATATAATGCACTTAGAAAATAGTAAGCATCAAGTTCTGTGAACAGTTCCTGGGATAGCAAGTGCTCAGTAAGTATGGACTTTTATTGTTTTTGTGTGGAGGCACATGGTGTGTGTGCATGCATGTGCAATCTTGTCTGCATGACCCTATCAATCCCTACTGGTGTTGTCTGAAGAGACTGTCACCCCTCTGACGCCCATGGAATGCTCCCTGCAGGTGGCAACTGCGTCCTCCTCATTTCGACTTCTAAGCCCTCACCCAGAAGTGGAGTCTCATGCTTCCTCGGAGGCAGAGCTTTTCCTTCTCCTGTCGCAGGCTCCGCCAGGCACCCCATGGTTTCTCTCCCCAGCATCCCTTCTTTGTCTTTGTCTTCCTCACCTGCTGGGGTGAGGAGGCTCTTTAGGTTTCCCCTAGAAAGGAGGTGCAAATCGGGATGCCAGATTTAGCAAATAAAAATACATATCACCCGGTTAAATTTGAATTTCAGGTAAATGATAAGTAGTTTTTTATTGTAAGTATGTCCCAAATATTGCTTTTTTTTTTTTTTGAGATGGAGTTTTGCTCTGTCACCCAGGCTGGAGTGCAGTGGCAAAATCTTGGCAAACTGAAACCTCCACCTCCCAGGTTCAAGCGATCCTCCTGCCTCAGCTTCCCAAGTAGCTGGGATTACAAGCATGCACCACAATGCCCAGCTAATTTTTGTATTTTCAGTAGAGGGGGGGTTTCACCATGTTGGCCAGGCTGGTCTCAAGCTCCTGACCTCAAGTGATCCATCTGCCTCAGCCTCCCAAACTGCTGGGAATACATGCGTGAGCCACTGTGCCCAGCCCCAAACATTACATTTTATCTGGCAGCTCTAGGCATGGTCCCTAGGATCCCCCACCCCACTCTGCACCCATCTGAGGTCTCTGCTGTATTCTTCATCCCCTATAGGTGACAGGTGGGTGGGTTGGGGAGCAGGGCCATTTTCAGGGAAGCTCCTATTTTCTTTCTCTCTTGCTGCCCCTTATCATTCTCTCCCCACCTCTGCCCTGAGAAACTTCCTCTCTTCTGAAGCAGGCAAAACTAGCCCTGATCTATATCTCAGGCTTTGGAAGTTTCTAGGTTACCTGTAAATTTCCTTTGGGTTCTTACAACTCAAAGTTGACTTTCCAAATTCAAAAGCCAAGCCAAGATTTTGACTCCCTTCTTCTCCCATCCCTGCTGTATCAACCCTCCCCTGCTGGAAGTCTTTGCTGTTGGGGCTGAGGAAGAACTGGGATGCATGAGGAAATGCAGCAAACATTTCCAAGTATCTTCCAGCAACACACAGAGGGACTCGTTGAAATCTCCCCACAGTTCCATTCTTATTCCTGTCCCAACTCTTTGTTTCCATGGCCACTAGGGTGTTTTCTGTCACCATTATCAGTCTGTTAAAGGACAAGTGCACCTGGTTTATTCACATCTTTCTCCCCTATTATCTGTCAGAAAATACAACAATCAGCTCTTTATGTTGCTTCCCAGAGGGCACTGCCATTGTGTCTGCTCTGTCAGCCAATGCCAAATGCATCACAGCAGAGAATCCCAGCCCATCCATCTGCCGTGTGATCAGGACTGAGATGAGAAGGGAGAGGAGGCTGCAGGGACTGTTGGAAATTGAGAAGTGCTTTCTTGCAGCCAAGCACAACTTCTGGCAGATGTTGCTGCAATGTCCCTGAATCTCTTCCTAATGGAGCATCTGCCCAGTAAGCTTAGAACATGTCTCTGCAGACGTGTTCAGGAGACTGAGGAGACCTGGGCATGACGTTACCTACACGGCACAGTGAACCTGCGAGACAGAGGGACACGGGCAGCTAATTCTGGCGAGTGTTCCTCCTCAGCCATCAGGCCAAAAATGTACCCATTTGTGTAAGACATAGGCCTTAGTCACTGAAGAAAGTGAATGTGTGATGAAGAGAAGCGTCCTACACTTGGCAAACTTGCTGAGAATTCACACTTTCTGAATCAAAGTCACTGACATTTTTGGAAGATCCAAATTTAATCAAGGCATTTTCAAAAGATTCAAACTGAATCAGAAAGACATGAGGCCCCATTAGTGACACGAATCTGGATGACTAGTTGGAATTGCATTTGCTAGGAAGCATAATTTTCACTGAAGGTGACAGAAAATTCAATTTCGTAGGATTTGGGAGGGGGGCCTGTTTGAAGTTACATCATTAGGATCAACTAGAAAAGAACAATTACGCCTGAGATACCGTGTATGTCCCAATGTGGAGCTTGCAATTTCTTGGGAATAGAGTGGGCAGAGGTTTTGAAACGCATTGTTTAAGGCTTGAGGGTTGTAGATTCAAAAAAAACCTTATTTAAAAGCCAAATATGCACAATACGAAAGTGAGCTGCTTTGAGGAGCAGGCCTGGAGGTGGCTCTCTGTCCCCATCTGGTATTTGCCATGTCTGCCTGTTTGTTAATTATTCCTCCCCCTGCTAGAGTGTCAGTTTCATACCAGCAAGACTTTGACTTGTTCACTGATGTATCCCCAGCACTTTGAGCAGTGTCAGACACAGGGTGGGCCTTGTATTTATTGAATGAATGGGCGAATGGAAAGCCTTCTGGGGTGTATCAGACACATCCACTATTATTAGCATTACTATTAGCATCTAAGGCCGAGTGTCTTTTCTATGCTCTAATAAACTTACTAAGCAGTTTGCACACATGATCTTATTCAACAACCCTGCACAGTAGGTATGTAGATCCCTAGTTTATAGATAAGGACACAGAGCCTTAGAGAGGTTCTATGCCCCAAACCTCAGGGCCAGTAAGTGACGAAGCTGGTATTCAACGCAGGCTTGCATGGCTCAAAGACTGGGAAGTACCTTGCTTCTCTCTCTCTCAATTAAATTAGTATGTAATTTATATACCATACAATTCAGTGGTTTTTAGGATAGTCATAGAGTTGTGCAACCATCTTGACAATTAATTTTAGAACATTTTCTTCATCCTCCACAGACCTCCTTACCATTATCAGTCACTCCTCATCACCCCAGCAAGTTCCCCAATCCCTAGGTGCTCACTAAACTAATCTACTTTCTGTCTCTATAGATTTGCCTACTGTGGACTTTTTTTTTTTTTTTTTTGAGACAGAGTTTTGCCCTTGTTGCCCAGGCTGGAGTATAGTGGCGCGATCTTGGCTCACTGCAAGCTCCACCTCCTGGGTTCAAGTGATTCCCCTGCCTCAGCCTCCCAAGTAGCTGGGATTACAGGCTCCCACCACACCCAGCTAATTTTTATATTTTTAGTAGAGATGGGGTTTCACATGTTGGCCAGCCTGGTCTTGAACTCCTGACCTGAAGTGATCCACCTGCCTCAGCCTCCCAAAGTGCTGGGATTACAGGCATGAGCCGCTGCACCCGGCCTTTTTTTTTTTTTTTTTTCTTTTTGCGACAGGGTTTTGCTCTGTCATCCAGGCTGGAGTACAGTGGCACCTTCTCTGCTTACTGCAACCTCTGCTTCCTCAGCTCAAGCGATCCTTTCATCTCAGCCCCCTGAGTAGCTGGGACTACAGGTGTCTTCCACCACACCTGGCTGATTTTTGCATTTTTTCATAGTGATGAGGTTTTGCCATGTTGCCCAGGCTGGTCTTGAACTCCTGGGCTTAAGTGATCTGCTCGCTTTGGCCTCCCAAAGCACTGGGAATAGAGTGGGCAGAGGTTTGAAACACAGCATTTAAGCAAGTGATGGTGACAGTGAGCCACCTCTCCTGGCCTATTCTGGACATTTTATATAAATGGAAACATACATACAGGCTTTCATGACTAGCTTCTTTCTCTTAGCATGTTTTCAAGGTTCATCTCTGTAGCATGTATCAGTGCTTTGTTCCTTTGTATTGCTGAATAACATTCCATTGTACAGAATGTTTTTGGTCCCAGATGGTCCCTTTAAGTTTTTCTCAGGTGAGAAAATTTCCCCAGCCCCTGAACAGAAACATGAATAATTTGTTTCCCATGCAGTCTTATGTCATATGGTCATTTTGGATTAGTAATGAGAATGCATCCAATTGAGTGTATTAATCAACATTTCGGTCTTGTTTTAAAGGGTAGGTTTATTATTATTTAGGTATGGTGAAGCCAACAGATCACATGACTGTCACTGAAAAGATAGTTTGTTACTCACAGTTCCCAAGAGGAGGGAGCATTCCCACTGTCACTCAGGGCCACACAGGGAAGCACCAAGGTGAGTCAGGAGGCAGAGCAAGCAGAGGGGAATGTGGGCAAGAGGCTTTATTGTAGTTGATGCTGGAAGGAATGGATGAAGCCAGGTAAGTAGGTTTAGGGTGGGTTGGCTGAATTGAGTAATTTCAGGGGGTTCTGGGGGATAGGGGTTATCTCTAGTTGCCTGGTACCTGGCCCTTAGGTCATCAGTGGCCCACGGTGTAAAAGCCTAATAAAGGAGGTGGCTAGGGAAATGGGCCATGGATGGGTTGGTTTGCATGTGAAAGGCACACTCAAAGGTGAGTGGAATCTTTTTTTTTTTTTTTTTTTTTTTTTTGAGATGGAGTCTTTCTCTTGCTCTGTTGCCCAGGCTGGAGTCTGGAGTGAGTGGCACGATCTCGGCTCACTGCAACCTCTGCCTCCCAAGCTCAAGCTATTCTCGTGCCTCAGCTTCCCAAGTAGCTGGGATTACAGGTGTGCAACACCACACCTGGTTAATTTTTGTATTTTTAGTAGAAATGGGGTTTTGCCATGTTGGCCAGGCCTCAAGTGATCCACCCATCTCGGCTTCCTAAAGTGCTGGGATTACAGGTGTCAGGTGTGAGCCACCCAACTTGGCCTTTTTTTTTTTTTTTTTTTTTTTTAACTATCTCTGGGAATTGGCTATCCTTGAGAGGGACAGTCTCTTCAAGGTCAGCAAGACCCCAAGAAGTCAAAGCACCAAAAATACAGACTAAAAAGACATGATTACTCTATCACTCGAAGGTAAGACTGCTCTCCAGGCTAAGGCCTATAGTTGGCAGCCATCTTCCTCAAGGAAGGAGGGGTGACTTCTGCTTCTTCCATACCCACCTCTCCCCCACTTGCAAGCTGTTGCTGGAGACCCCCACCAGGGTTAGGTGGATGAAGGCAGGATAGTAGGTGCAGACCTGCATAGTAGTGTGTAGTACCTGCAGTAGTATGGTACTGTCAGTGTGCCCCACAATCCTGGGATGGCTCTATTGGCCCACTTTTTATGACCCTTACTCTCCTAGCTGTCTCCGTGAGCAGAACTCAATGTGGCCCACATCTGGTCCGCAAGAGACACAAACATGCCCCTAATATCCCGGGTAAGAGTGAAACTCTAGGCCATGGTGCCTGAAGAAGCTCTCTGCATGTTCCCATTGAGGCCCACTCTTTCTAGGCCAGAAGCAGTGGAGGTACACCCCATCCAAGCTCTTGAGGCTTCAGCACAGCTTCCTCCAAAGGATTTTCTCTCAAGTCCTACCTCATTCCCCACTCCAACCTAGTTCTACATCTGGATCCAGCTGAGGGTTGCTACTTCCTTAGTAGGTCTGTGTATGGAGAAGCTGTGAGTCAAACCCACTTGGCTGCCTAAGAGTTATCATGGTGAAGCATCCTCTGAAACCGAGGCCTGAGGAGGTCTGTTTTAACAAACTACTAAATAGGCATCACAATCATGCAACTGCTCAGGGTTTCCTCTTTTCCTACTGCCTGGATATTAGGAGCTTCATGATTCACAGAGCTGAGGTCCACTTTTCAGAGTAGAATAGATTCACAAGCTAGCAAGATAACATTTTCCATGAATTTGTGGGAAGATGTTAATTTCCAGGTTAATACCTTTGCCCATCCAGAGCTACCTGGAGGGGGTCCTAGCTTCTCAGATGGTGATTGCCTCCACTGACTTCCTTCTCCCTCAAGTTATTTACTAAAAATACTTTATACATTTAAGGAAAGCCCCAGGGGCTGGAGGCAGTGGCGTGGTGGAGGGCAGGTAGTTTGGAGAGGTCTCTGGGATCATGAAGCCTGGGTGAACTGAATTTATTTAACCTGGGATTTTATCTGTGTATCCCCAAGAATCACTAATACCCATCTGATTTCAGCCTAGATTGGAAGCCTGGGCTTAATTTCACAGAAGCAGGTCTTCGTGTGCCTTTCCCGCATATGGAGCAGTTGAAGGGAGGAAAATTAAGTGGGGATTTAGCATAAAAGCTTCAAAGATTTGCAGTCCCTGATAAGATATTCTTCCAAATAATCAGTCCTCCACTTTTTCGAAGATTTTATGACTTTTCTTATCCAAAACAGTAAAACAAATGCAAGCTTTGACGTTTCCGAAAACCAGCTCCAGGCAGAACCTTGAACGTGTCTCAAGTTGTGATCACAGAAGCAATGAGCTCCTGCTGGGGCTGAGGTTCTGAAGGGCATTTCATGATAAATTTATCAAAGCCACAGGAGCCAAATCTTTATAAATAATTCTAGCATCCTTCATTACTCATTATTTGCCATCAGCCCACTGGGGGCAATTAGTTTTCATAGAAAGGAGAGGCTTCCCATTTACAGAGTTGCAATCACAGCAGTTTTATTTTTATGAACCTTTCATTTCCTCAATCTCCAGATTAATTTTTGCAATGTTGGATTTTTTTTTTATTTATGAAAGTCCTGTAAAACAGCAGTGTTGCAACTCAATCTAAGGATTTATCCATTCATTTTGGGGTCCTCTCCTAATGAAATGAGCCCCCACTCTTTGCTGGGTGGTGTGTTAGGAAGAGGATGTGAAATCCATGCAGACATGTCTGGAGAAATTCACATGAGTTGGAGAAATTCACAGAGGTGAAAACAGTTAGAGTTCAATGGGAGAATGCCATCACAGAGGCCATGAAAAGCAGATAAAGAGTAAAAGGAAAGACAGCTGGGTTTTGGAGGATGTATACAAGTTAGACAAATGAAGGAGGAAGACAGGTTCTTTCAGGAAGATGGAACAGGGTGTATGACTGCATGAAGGTCTGAATCAGCATGGAGGTCTGAGGGCAAAGAGAATCTTTCCCACTACTGTTGGATCCTGAGAAGGCAGCAAGATCTGAGAGAGAGGAGGGTTGTACAGTGTGTCTAGGCAGAACAGGCTCATTCCCTGCTGTTTTGAGAGTAGAAATATACAATCCCTGGTGTGTCTGCCATTTAGAAAATACAAACAGCTTAAAATTCATTTTTGCAAATTATAGAATGATATTAATAAAATTAAAATTTAGAGAGAAGGAAAGGAGATTGATTTTGAGGAAAACAAAAAAGAAAACTTTGTCGTGCTGGGTGCACCTGTGGTCCCAGCTACTCAGGACCCCAGGAGTTTGAGTCCAGCCTGAGCAGCATAGCAAGACCCCATTTCTTAAAACAAATTTTATTAGAGAGTAAAAGAAAAGTAGGCAAAAGAATAATTTCTTGAGTTCATCTTGGAAACTTTAATATGTATATATACGTGTACATATGGTGTGTGTGTGTGTGTGTGTGTGTATACATATACGAACACATTAGTTTGTGTTTTTAAAATTGAGGTATAAGTCACATACAGTAAAATTTACAAATCTTAAGCTTGATGAATTCTCACATATGCATACACCAAGACACAGAACATTTCTATCATGTGAGAATGTTCCTTCATGCCCCTTTCCAGGCAATCCTCCTAGTCCAGGGGTAACCACCATTCTGACTTCTATCCCCATAGATTACTTTTGCCTGTTCTTGAACTCCCTCTAAGTGGAATTATTCAACATGTGTTCTTTTGTGTGTTTTTTCTTTTGCCTAGCAAAATGCTTGTGAGACTCACCTATCTTTTTGCATACTCAGTAGTTTGACCTTTTTTATTGCTGTATTGTATTCCATAGTATAAATATGCCACAGTCTGTTTATCCATTCTCCTGTTGATGGACATTTGGGTTTTTTACAGTTTTTGGATATTGTGAATAAGTTTGTTATGAACATTTTTATACATTTTTTGGACATGCACTCATTTCTCTTAGATATCTGCCTGCTTGTGGAGTGGCAGACTAAAGTCATTGTACCAGTTTATACTTCCACTGGCAGTGTATGAGAGTAAATTCTATTTTTAAGAAAAATAATTCAGCATCAAGTAAGTATGCCTGGACGCTTGCATTTCTGGAAGACTTACCAAATGAACAGAAGGCTGAAAGTCAGAATCCCTAAGTCTAAAGTTTAAGCCCTGCCTCCCAGCCCTGAATGTTGTGCTGATAACCTAATTTTCCCATGTCCTGGTTTGTCTCTAATATAAGTGGCTTGGATCTGATCTCTAAAGTTGGCAAAATTCTGTGGGTGGCAGTATGATAGTTAAATGTTATCTCATGTTTCCTCTGTATTTCCTTTCATGATCTCTGATTCCCACACCCAGGTGGGCCAGCAAGACCCTACATCATTCCTTGCCTCAGGAAGGGAAGACACAACAAAAAGTAGGTAAGACAGACTCCTGGCTTTTGAGTTCCAAAAGCCAAACCTTTGGCAGGGAGTGGGAAGAACTCAGGGCTGAGTAATTTGAAAGACTACAGGATGAATAAAAGTAAAGATTCCATTTTCCTGCTCTGTCCAGCCTTGCCCCTCAACCTGAAAAGATTCACTGAATGGGGTATGAATAGAGATGGAAAGGAAGAAAGGAGCCAGTGATGTCCATGAGAAAGGGTGGCAGCGCTGAAAACAACCACCATTTTATTATGTTTCACAATTTTGTGGGCTAGGAATTCAGGCAGGGCTCAGCTGGGTGATTCTTCTGTTCCATGTGGCATTAACTGGGGATACTCAGCAGTATTCAGCTGGAGAGGATGGCTCATCCAAGGTGGCTTCTCTCACATAGCAGTGTGGCTGGAAGGCTCAGCTGGGGACTCATGACTGGTGTCCCTACACATGGCTTCTCCAGTAAAGGAGAACTCAGAGTGGTTGGGCTTCTTATATGGTGGCTCAGTGCTTCCACAGAGATTGTTTCAAGAGTCAGGAAACTGCTAGATTCTTAAGGCCTGGGTCAGGCAATAGATACAAGGTCACAGTCACAGTGTTCCTTTTGCTGTATTCTACTGTTCAAAGCCGTCATAAAGCCCACCCACATTAAAGGGGAGGAGACATAAATCTTACCTCTTGAGAGGAGGAATGTAAAAAAAAAAATGTAGATAATAGCTGCTCTTGCCACAGGGGAAAATGGGTAACTATGTGAGATGATGAACGTGTTAATTTGTTCCAATATAGTAACCATTATACTACCTATGTATCTAATAACATCATGTTGTATACCTTAAGTATGCACAATAAAATGTATTTATAAAAAGAATTTGTAGCCATGATAATCTACCACAAAGGGTAGAAGCTCTGTTCCCTGCCCCCTTCCCTAGACCAAGCGCTGGTGAGGAGGAAGAACAGACTCCCTAAATTGGCTTGTAAGGTATAAGAGCAGATAGGTACCACTTCTGGGGTTGTGCCTGGGAGAATAGACTCTGAGAAGAGATGGCTGTGTGACGTGCACAGAAAAATGGGGCTTTGTCTAACAGAGTTCCCTGAGTCCCAGCATGGTGTGGGAATAGAGGAATTACTCCCATATGTTCATGAGCATGGAAGACACACATAAAGAGTTGGTCTCAAAAGGCTGGCAGAGAATGTCAGATGGGATGTTGGGCATGTCAGTCATGCCCTTGTAGATGGATGATAGTGAGAAACTACATCATTACTCCCCTCACCTCCCACCATCACACCCTCACCTTGATACCTTGGGTTTATGAAGGGCCTGGGAAATTAGACAGAGCCCAAGAGAGCAGAATGGAACTTTTTGTAGGTTGGGTTCCTTGGGCAGCAGATTCTGAGATAGAGATTAGCCTGCAGGATGTTTGCTGGGGTGTGCTCTTGGGATAAATTCTTGTGGAGGGGAGGAAACAGAAGCAAGACTGAGCAGAGGAAGAAGCTGGACTGCAATACATTCTCAATGGAGAGCTCAGCCAACCCTTCAGGTAGCTCTGGAGCTGGGACAGCCCTTCAGAGTTGTCCTGAATTGGAGGAAGAGAACACCCCTTCATTGATCAGGCCTTGGTTGCAGCCGCAGGGAAAGGGAACCTGACCTTAAGTGAGGAGGCTCCCTTTGGCTAAGCCAATCCCCAAAGGGTCTGACAGCTGAGGGCTGACTGCCAGTAGCACTCCCAGCAGCCGGGAAAAATTTTTTTTATTCTTAAAGGGAGATCTGGAAGCACATTCCAATATCTACCACTGGACTTATCATAAAAATTATGATGAACCATAAAATGATGAAAAAAGTTTCATTTCTTGCCACCTACATTTGTGAACTGTGATTCATGCCTCCAACATGTGAATTCCATGAGTTCCAGAAAAGAACCATACGAGCTGTTATTCTGATATAACAAGACTGGTGATCTTCTCTGCACCCTTTAGAAAGAGGGAAGGCCCCTCATCTTCCTTCCTTCCCCACAGTCCGTCCCAGTTCCAGACTTACGTGTGGGGTTGGCTGAGGTCTCCATTGAGAATGCATTGCAGCCCAGCTTCTCCCTCTGTTCAATCCTCCTCCCATCTCCTGCCCTCCACAGGACTTGATCCCAAGAGCACCCCCTAACAAACACCCTGCAGGCTAATCTCTATTTGCCTATAAACTGCCAAACGTCATGTGCAAGTAAGGGATTGTTTTTTATATTTTCTCCAGTGAAAGGATACAGAGGTGCACAAGACAAGAGCTCCTTATTTCTTGGTTTTCCTAGAGCCATGAATCAAATAGGAGAGGGATGAAGAGGCTGGGAATACAACTGCCTTAGACCATACATGAGCCCCTTTGCCAGGCTGTCTGTGAGACATGTTTATTTTATGCTAGTGGCTACTTAAAATTAAATAATGTGTTATGTCTTGGACCCCTTTTCATCTTCAAAATGGGGCTGACTGGTTGTGAGCAGCAAAGACAGAAAATGAGCTGGTCAGAAAGCTGAACCAGGTGGTAACATATTGTGCAAGTGAAAACTCCCAGGTCCCTCAGGCAGAAACTTTGGGGATCCCTATCCAACAATACAGAGGAAGGATGTCTTCCTGAGGGGCTGTCTTCGTTTGTTTGGGCTGCTATAACAAAGTGCCGTAGACTGGGTGGCTAATAAACAACAGAAATGCATTCCTCGCAGTTCTGGGAGTTGTAAGTCTGAGATCAGGGGACCAGCGTGGTTGGTTCTGGTGATGACTCTCTTCCCGGTTGCAGACCGGCAACTTCTCATTGTGTC